>NC_051286.1:20877863-21182841 GCF_015220745.1 Sebastes umbrosus | reverse complement strand
GATATTAAACTATTTCTGTACAAAATGTCACTGTTATAAATGCTGGTGTGACTGAGCCCAAACACATGCCGCCTCTGCAACGCTCACTGTTCCTTTTCGCCAGAAATGAGTGTTGATATTAGACAAGTCTGCAAAATCCCAGATTACATTTGTGACGTTCAACTTCCAATGACAATTTCTAGAACCGTAGCTCCAGAGCAACTACTGAATGAACCTTGTTTTGTCAACTGCAGTTTCCAAGGTCAAGAATGAAATCTTCCATCACCCCAACCTTCACAGAATTCACTCATCCTTCACCACACTACTTCCTACATTGACACTGGATGTAAATTGTAAGTAGTGTGCAGCAGATTTGGTATACTACGTTGTTTCTTCTACATGTACCTTACCTAACAGTGACACTTTATGTTCCTTATTTTCCTGTTTTCCCTCTCTATCTCCCAAACCCCTCTTCTTCTTCTTCTTCCTTTAAGCTGTCTCCCCTAATTCCAGTGATTTCCTTATCCACCCTCCTGCTTTCCATCCTCCCCCCCTTCCCTACCCCGTCGCTGCAGAGGTCGAGCAGGAACAGTGGAGTGTGTCGCTGCATGTTAGCTGTGGAACTGAGAGCAGTACACAATTATGTAATACACAGAAACCTGGGTGAAACGAAGGTGAGGAGACACAGAGGCGCAGAGAGCGAGAGACAGACGAAGGTGAGATGAGGAACATGCCATGCCACAATGCACCCCTCCTCGCCAACACACACACACCTTCCCACTTCTCTGCAGCAACAATGGGAGCATTGCAACACACAAACGCACACGGACAGGTAGTGAAAGCACACAGCGTAAAATTACGCCCCAAAACCAAGCCAGGCGGTGAGAGAACAAAAAAAACCAAACAATAGAGCTTCATAAAGACAAAGAACAGAGTACCTTGCTCTGCCTTCAGGTGTGCGAGGCCTTGAGGAGAAAAAATTCAAACAGAGAGGCACAGAGAGAAGATTTGAGAACAAGAGCACACCAATACAGTTGTATTGTCATTATGCATGCTTTGCATGATGGCAAACCATGGCTCTCACACTAAAAGCAAAGCTTTCCCAAGTGCATTTGAAAGCTTTTCTGTAGAAACAGACAAATGACTAATAAAGACAGCAACACAGTATGTGAATATAAAGTAGCTCTGCAGGTTGTTTACTTAATAAATGTCAATTATAAGTTTCATAACTGGATTACTGGTACATGTTTGCTTGCCTTTTAAAAAATGAATGCATAAACATTTTTTAGACTTTAACTCAAACTGTGACTATCCTCCTTGAGACTCACCTGGTTTTCTCTGGACTGCTGTGGAGGTGTCACAGGAAAAAGAGAGAAAGCAAAGAGAAGTCCCGCATTAGCAACACACACCAGCTGCTTTTGCATGTCTATCTAACATGCAAAACACACTTTTAAAGCATTGTGCTCCATGTAAGGACCAAAGAGGTGCCCCTTGACATGCCTAATCAAAAATAACTACTTCAGTGTAAATCCCTGTGGAGAGAAACACATAAAAGTTCATCTGTCCCGTCTTCTCGGGGAATCAGATTGACAAAACAACTCTTTCACATTTCGAATATTGTTACAGTGACATAATATTCTGCAACTTGTATCACACAGAGTGCCTCACACACATAAAAACAGAGACATAAATCCATGAGGATTTATGGTGTTGTGAGGTTTGTGGATCTCGGGATGCTCCTTCTCAGACCCATATCTTTCTCCTCCACCTCCCCTTTTAACCCGCCCAACATTTTTTTTGCACTGCTGACCCAAATTCAACACACCCCTTGCGGTTTCTCAGAGGAATGCTCACTGTGGGATTTCTGCAGCTCACAGAAAAAAAATTAAGCCACACATTAAACTTGATCCCCTTGCGGTAAACATCCTCACCAGGATACCACCCGTGGATGGCACCTTGTGGGTATCAAACATGCCAGTTTGATTTAGGGCACGTGAAAGATCACTGTGGATTCGGTCTCAGTTGTATCTGTGGTTATACGTCGAGTTTTTATCCAGCATCCCACCTCTTTAGTCTCAAACCTGGCGCTGTAGCCTAAAATGAATATTGAGAGATTTCTGTAATTAGAGTCCCTCGAGAGCATCGAGGACTGACAAGAGGAAATTAAACAAATCTTAATCAAGACATTAGATATTTCAAGTGTCAGCTCTGATACACACAATATGTGATATTAGTTTGACTAGCGTTGTACTTTGATCAGCTACACAGAGGCCTGGCCTGTTCCCCATCATTGGATACGAACCTCTCTGACAGCATTAAGTCTTTGTAAAATGTTAAGTTTAACAAACTCAACAGAGGACATAAATATAATTTGAGAGGAGGCGCAAATACTGTAGAAGGAGCTGGAGGTTTTTTTTCCTGTCTCATTGGGGAGTCCAAAATGGCTGCTACTTCTCCTCCCACACGAGAAGGATGACATTGGGAGAGGAAAGGGAAGGACGAAGCATGGAATTGGGGGGGATGGGAGATAGTGGCCAGCTGATGGACGGCGGCGCAGCTCCAGCTCTCGAGAACTGGGGGACCCCTGAATGTATTGCTTGAATGAACAAGAACTCGTTTTTCTTTTTTTTGTGCAAATGCTGCCGCTCAAGCGTGCATATACTGCGTGTGCATGTTTGCGTGCTATACGCTCAGTTACCCATGTAGATTAAACCCTTTCTCTTGATGCGACAGCGCCCAGAACAAGCCAATGTGCCGTTGAGGACATGTGGTCCAAGCGTAATCCCCTGCTCTATTTTACCAGCAGCTTCACCACTCAAATCCAAACATAATTTTCAGCTTGGGCACTAGACACAAATGCCCTCTGCACTGGAATCAGGCAAGTCCCTGCACCATTTTTTTTTTTCCCTTTTTTTCCCCCTGACCTACTTTTTATAGTAAGATTATTGTAACTGTCATTTTTTTCCATGTCTGTTTATTAATCCCTAAAGCTAAGCCTGAAGGCACCATTTTAGCACTTGCTTAACAGTTTGCTTGCCCTAGCCTTCAATTACTAGCCTTCCATCAAACCAGTGAATATTTTTTTACGCAAAAGGGGGCCTTAAACTGTTCATTTGAAATGCAGGATTGCGACAGAGGAAATGGGTTTTACATATTCATTAAACAATCCACTATAGCTCTTAATAACCTTGACCTTATGCATATCTCATTGTAACTGGAAAACCCTTAGGTATTCAAGAGACTTCATAATGTCACCCCCATTAATTTAATTGAACAGAATGAGGGACAATATCCAGATCATTACCATAAAAGATACTGATATTTGCACAGCTAATGACGGGAGCTGAATGAAGTTGATATTAAAGATGACTCCGCAGAAAGAAGTGTAGCTGAAGAGCTGTCGGCGGCGCGCGCACACGTCAAAGGGCCGGAGCTACTGTATGGCGGCGGATTTGCCCGCCAAAGTCGACACGTGTGGGGAGCGGGTGGTGTCTAATTTCAGCTCATTACCCTAACACAGTTAGTCACACCGATACGTCCTGATCCACAAGGGAGGAGAGGCTGAACATGTGTTTTATGGCCAACTGTTTTGTGGTGCTAAGCTGCTAGCCGAGCTGGACGGTTTGGGAAGAGCTGCAGAAGCTCAGAGAGAGACGGCACTGTCTCGTGATTATAACGGCGGAGAAATAATGCAGCGGCAGGCTAACCCAGCTATCCCACGATACGAGAAATGCACACCAAAAATGGGCAAACAGAATGGGAATATCTTTTACCACAAGTGGCACAAACTTCCGCATCCCATTTTCTCATTTGTCATCTCACATGTTAATTCTGCCCACTATTTCCCTTCTAGGCCAGTGGGCTAGCAGGCTACCATTAGGACTACGGCTGGCAAAATGCTTCCAAGGCCCAATCCAGTCAGTCAGTCAGCCATCTGCCCATTTTAACGAGTAGCTCCGGGGCCTTGTTGCATCGTGTCTATGTGTCTGAGTGCGAGCATGTGCGGCCCAGGCCATGCAGCCTGATAATGTAACATATAAATATTCACAGGTTTGACAGATTGCTTTCATTGCTCATTAATATACAGCATAATCAACAGTATGCCGACAAAAACAGATGTGCTAAGCACCTAACTGCAACCGAATGGTGGAAGTGTAATCGTTCTGAATATCCCCTTAAAGCATTAGGTGCTTGAGGCTATAACATGAACAACAAGTATTATGACACTTGTAGACATGTGGACATAACAATAAAAAAAATCCTGCACACTAGTTTGCCGTTAGTTTCAATCGACGGTGGTGTTTGTGCAGGCATTTTCCGGGCAAATTAGCCATCTCTGTTCTCATTATCCTCCTAATTATGGTTCCCTGTCTCTGTGGCATAATCAACAACAATCAGCCACATCAGTTAATGGAAAGGCAGAAAGGAGGAGCAGTCAGATGAGCTGGGGAACTAGCATGACTACCCTTTCTACGTTTATTGCTTGAGAACAGATGAAGATGGAGAAAAGGGGTGTGCAAATAGATGAGAAATTCTTGTACAAAACCTGACATCTTGGGACAAACTGGGGTAACACAGGCCTGTGGTGAATTCACTCATCACACTTGCTCTACCCTGGGGCTGACATATATGACCATCCCCTCCCCTGTCCAAGCGATCTGGCTGAGTCGCACTCTTAAAATGCTGGTTGTTTTAACACGAGTATGTCATAGCTCCCCTATCAGCTCTTAGGAAGCTCTCAGACAAATTGACCTCCTCCTCTTCCTCCTCCTTCATCGACTGTTCGACAGAGGCAACGAGCAAATGGGGTGAAGCGAAAAAGGGGGCATTTCCAGTCCGTCCGCTTGACTGCTCTGCAACCAGCACATCGCGTGCTGTCCTGAACAATGCCACAGGCTAGCGCTTGGGATTTAAGCTCCAAACAGCTTCGTTTGAGCAGCAAATGATGGGACACATTATGAAACCGAACGCAGCAAAGATCTGAAAATGCTTATTCTAAATGCATGCTGTAATGGTGACAAATTATAGCACGTTAACTGTATCAGACACCGTTTAAAATATCCTGCAAACAGTGCCATAAGATTCAGTGAGCATTCCCCTGATTTTTTTTGCAAAATGAAGTCATCCCTTCGCTGTGTCAGTCTGATTTAGACATGCAGGAAGTGGGTCAGCAGTGGAGGAAATTTGACATGGGTCTGTACACACAAAGTTATCTTTTACAGTCCATACACATGAAAAAAAAAAAGAGTTAGGCATGTAAGATTATAGTGAAATTGTGTATTCTTTGGATTACTGGTCTAAATATGAAAAATAGATTTTTTTTATTTATGTTAGTTATTCTTGGCATCAGCTGGCATTGAGCTCAAGGCTACAAGCATTGGTATGTTATGAAAGGTTTTAACATTAAGCATCCGGGCCGTACAAAAATAGAAAGTAGTTCACTGTACACTACAAGAAAAATGTTTTTATAGTATTTCCTGGAGAGGGAGGAAAGGACCAGTAGCAACTTATAAAAATGGGTCCTGTATTATATCACTGTCAACGGGCCATTTGAGAGACTACATAAGTAATAGCTTAAAAAACACAGTAAGCCTATATCTTTAAAGGTGTGGAGATAGAATAGAACATTGTCAAAGAGCTGCATCTCATTACACTCCCCCCCAAAAAGAGATGACCTTGGCACAGAAGCAGAGGAAAAATAGATGAAGTTGTTTCTCATCCAAACACTGTGTGTACCTTCAGGTCCCCGCGCCACCTTGCAAGAGCTGAATACATTTAACGGAAGAAAAGAGAACTGAGTGTTGTAATTTTAGTCATATCAGCTAATACCGTATCCACCGCTTCCTCATCAAAAGTAATAACTGTGAAGGCAGGCAGAGGAAACGCTGAGCACATCACCTCCAATTTAACTCCCACATGAAATACGAAGACTTTCCAAAAGGAGCTGTAAGAGCAACAACCCACAAAGAAATATACTGAATCTACGTCCTGTGTAGACTGCATTAAATCTTTCAAACATATGGGAGTATAGCTGCTTGTGCTTCAAATAAATCACATTGCAATCAATGCACATTTTTCAAGGTATTTCATAAATGAAGTTTGGAATTAAATCTAATTTCAGCACTCTGTATTGAGATTTACGGTGTAGCAAAATACATTGAATTTAAGGCTGCACACCATG
Source organism: Sebastes umbrosus (assembly GCF_015220745.1). NCBI lineage: Eukaryota > Metazoa > Chordata > Actinopteri > Perciformes > Sebastidae > Sebastes > Sebastes umbrosus. The sequence goes on along the minus strand of NC_051286.1, from coordinate 21,176,681 downwards.
AGATGATTTTAACAAAATACATTTGGTGTAAAAAGCAAATATGACAGGTAAAAATGTTTACTGTATACCTGGAGGCAGACAGTAAACCTGCGGTTAGCTCTGTTCTAAATTTGTAAGGAGTCCCTGTGAATTTTTTACAAAGATTTTAATCAATATTCAGCGCTTGACACAGAAAGCTCTGGAGCCAGCCCTCTTACCTTCAGTGCAGTATCGACCTACATATCCAGTTTTGGAGCAGTCACAGTAGGTTTCTCCATCTGCCAGCGAGCAGATCCCGCCATTCTCGCAGGGGTTCTCTGTGCAGAGGCCCATCATCTCCAAGCGTACTTTCTGACTATTGATGAGCGTGGGCAGCTTACTTCCATAACTGAGGTCTGTGATAATTCCCTTGAATGGTGGCAGCTCGCGGACAGAGGGCAGAGTGATGGCAGATGTGCGGATGTCGCCCGGGAGCCCTCCGAGGAAGAGGTCACTAACGATCTTCATAAACCGCCTCTGGGGCCGCACCTCTTCCGTCTTGGTCTGGCCATCCACGGCCAAGCCAGTCCGCAAGTTGTGCCTGTTGATGGCGGCAAAGTGCCAGCGGCTGTCGTTGACCGTCTTGTCAGAGGTGATGGTGGTCTCGGCGCAGTCGATGCTGACGCGGAGCTGCAGCTTTCCCTCGGATACAGTGAGAAGCAGAAAGTCGCAGTAGCCGCCGTCGTCAAAGTAGAGCATCAGGCCCTCCGATTCAGAAGTCTTGAACTGAAATGTCAGGTCACTTCTGGAGCTGGCGTCCCAGCGCAGGTAGCGAGCCCACTGACCTTCAGAGCCAGTAAACTCCAAGCCCACGCTCAGGCCCAGCACGGTACTTAGCAGCAAGAGGACATGACCAGGTAGGCTGTTGGGATTCATTGTAGAGAATAAGAGGACGCACCAGAAGAGAGGGTTAGAACTGGGGATAGATCCTCAAAGTGATAATAACATCTGATTCTGGCTGCGTCCAAGGATTTATCTGCTGAATGTTATATTCCACATAGATGATTTTACAGTCAAGCGGAGAATGCAATATCCGTTTTTTTTTCTCTGGGTAGATCTAATGTTGATAATGGACGGAATGTAATCTTCTCGGCCAAGTCTATGCAGAGATATATGGAAAAATATCCAATTTCCCCACAAAGTGGACAAGTGAAAGTGCTAAGATGAAGGTGGCTCTTGGTGTGTTTTGTCAGTGATTCAGAGCTGCATCTTGCGATTTTTCTTTGAGGCGACTTCCTGGATTGAAGCACATAATCGTTGGTCCAGTTCTGTGCCCCATGGTTTGACCTCCAGCCACGGACACACCTTTGCCAGAACTGCAGAAAAAAAAAAAAGATCACTTTAAGCAAAAATGTATGTTTTTCAATGTTTATTGGCATAACAAAGGAGCCACGTGCAAATAAAATAAAATGTGCTTCACTAACAATGAACACATAAACCTATAAGATACAAAAATGGCTACAATGTGTATATCTAATTTAATGTTATCGAATACATTAGCTCTGCAACAAATAGATCATTTGTGAAACTAAAATGTTCCATTTTCATTGACACTGTGAGAAAGGCGTTGATTCAACTCTGAGGTAATTTTAGGCAGTGTTTTGTAGTGTTGTTACATTATATTAGCATATATTAGCGTAATTAAGTCAGTTCAAATTAAATGTTATTCAAAAAAAGAAGACAAGAGAAGAAGCATTAAAGGATTTTGTACTAACAAGTTCAGTAAAATATACAACAATGCTTTACAGATAAACAAAATCATGACTATGAGTTTACATCAAGCTTTAAGTCGATGTTGAGAGCACCACTCAATGACGATTTGACTCTCCGTGTGGCCAATAAATACAACTAAATAACCACTAATAACACCCATTAAAGCTTTACGAGCATTTTACGCAGGGTTCCATTTCCACCAATTACTCATTTTATTTGAAGATCAACTCAAATGATCATTCAGAGTTTTAAAGCCTTCATTTTTTTGGGTAGACTGTTGTTGCTGATTCTGTGATGAGTGAAAATCCATTGAGGTGAGCCAGAACATGTGTTAAGCCTCAAACGTTAGCCTGCTATCTGCAAGGGTCTGCTGGGATCCTGATAAATATGACTAATTATCCACCGCCACTCTCTCTCTCATTTGCATGTCTTTGGGGGATTACAATCATAAACAGCTATTCAGAAAGATGTTAGGATGGTACCACTTCATATGCGAATCCCATCACTAAGATTTTTTAAAATTTTCTTCCAGTGAATACATATTCAAATTACTTCCATCGCTGAAACTGCGATGACACCGAATATTAACTAGCTCACTGGCCCTTGCTTGCTACACCTGTACTCATTCAGTTCTGTTTAAATTTGCTCAGCAGAGCTAGAAATGATTCACATGGCGAAACCTTATATGTGTGTGTACTCTTCCAGCCCTTTGCCCTTGCAATTGTTTTGGCAGTGGGCTGCCCACCAGACAAACGCATTGTCCAATCATGACAGTAGCACAGAACCGTGCAACACAATAGCGCCTTTAACCACCTGCCCTGAATAGTTAATCTTGCTGCAGCAGGCGAGCTATTGAATTCTAGTAACCGATACCTATGCTAATGCATTGTGTGTGCACGCATGTGTGTCCCTGTGCAGGAGTGTGCATGTGTGTCTCTCTTGACAACACCGGGTTGCCTGTCTGGATCATTGTCTTTGTCTTAAAAGTGACTCGGCGAGACAGCAGAGAGGTTAAAAGGTTCTGTGTGGTGAAAATAACCCTGAACGCAGCTGTGTCAATCCAACCTGCCTACTACAGGGATGTGCTATGTGCTGTGTGTGTGTTCCTTCAATAAGCAAAGCTTGATATGCCCATGAAACCCGAGTCTCCTATGAAAATTGGCCCTGGCCTCTATTCAATTAACACGACTTATTGTGTGTATTGCCTAACTGAGGCATCAGGTGTCCCTGTGAGCCATTTGACAGGGAATAGTAATAATGCTAACATGTTGACTCCATAAGGTCACTCTCAGTTAAAGCTGCAGTGGGTAGAAATGGAGCAAATATGAGGAAAGCAACCAATCAGAGCTGAGCTGGAGTCTGCCGTCCAGCTGCCGTCTATATGAACCGGCTGTCAATTACTCGCGAAGTCCAATCAAACGGTCAGACTAGGCAGCGCTGATCAAATATGAATCAATATTCTGTCACTGTTATGCCTATTTCTCACCTCAAATGTTTTCAGAAACATTATTTTAGTGTGCTCTTTAGCTGTAAAATGAGAAAGTTTGTGACCCAGAAGCCATGTTGAGAACAGCTGTAGAAATACCCAGCACCGCCCACCAGCCAGAGCCCAGATTGGAGCCCAGATAGATTTGTTTAAAGCCTGAAAACAGAGCCATGAGGAGGAGCAGAAGTCTAGTTATCTCTCAGAACAATTGAATTACAACATGCTGAAAGGTTATTATGGAATTTTTGCCCAATGATGCTCAAAACTTTCTGCCAACTGAAGTTTTATCTAAAGCACTAATGGGGTGTCTTTCTTCCAGTGTAACAGCTGGCTACACAACAACGCCCCTTGTATTTAACCCAAAATACAACAATTTAAATTTTATTTAATTATTATTATTCAATACTTGACTTTTGACGAACTAAAAGCCCTATCAACATCAGAACCCTCAAATATCTAACTTAAAGCTTAAATTAAGCTAATGTGGTGAAAAGTGAAATTTCCCACAAAATATTTGGCTGACACTTTACCTTACAGGCTTGTTATGAAACATATCCTTCGGCTAACTGATAGCACCCTTAGCAAACCACACTTTGGAGGGTAAAAAATGCAGATTAAGAAGCTACTTTTAACTATTTCAAGAAGTGGGTGTGCTTAAGACTAGCTGATTATTTGTTTGTTGGAAAATGGCTAGCAATTAGTGATGTGTCGGTTGGGAACGAGCCAGCTTTTTGAGCCGGCTCTTTTAAATCAACGATAAAAGCTGACTCCGTCCGAGAGCCGTTTTTTTTTTTTTTTTTTTAATTAATTCAAGGCAGAATGATATGACGATCTTCTCCGCACCACGGGCACTCCATGCACTGACTGTGACTGAAAGTTGTGTTAATGAAGTCCGTGCGACCAGTCAGGTGATGACAGACAAGGATCATACCATCAAGCAGGGAGGGGCGGGGATGCGCAGCACGCTGACGGTCTACAGGTACAGAGCAGGAGGGAGAGGAGGAGAGAAAGAGAGAGAGGAGTGCGGTGCGCGAATAGCAGACAAGACGAGTGACAGTCAGAAACGAAGCAGCATGTAAAATTACGGTATTCTGGAAATTATAAGGTTTAGTATAATTATATTGAATAATTTAAGTGATATATGTGCAAACATACTAATCAAAAATCAAAACAGCACTAAATTTGGCTGAATTATAAAAAGGCAGAAGTGGAAAAACGAAGAACCGAGTTTGGGAGCCGAAAGAGCCGGCTCTTCTTGGCGAGCTGAGCCAAATGATCCGGCTCACTAAAAAGAGCCGGAATTCCCATCACTAGTAGCTAGCCTGTAGGCTAAGCTAAATTAAGTTAATGTGGTGAAAAGTGTAAATTTCACAAGACATATTTGACTGACACAGGCTTGTTATGAAACATACCCTTCAGCTAATTGATAGCACCCTTAACAGTCCACACTTTGGAGGGTATAAATGTAAATTAAGAAGTGCGTAACTAGTGCGTTAAAGTAGGCCGCTGCGCATGTCAAAATGGACAGGTATCTATATCTACCTTGACGTCTTCGAGCCTCAGCAGCAACGCTAGCTAGCTCTAGTTCTTTGAAAGAGTTATAATAAGTATGCTAGAATAAGCACACACATATATATTTTCCAGGATTATAAATATACGTTGAATTATTAAACAGAGCAGGATATGAGATGACCTGCACGGGACACCGTCACTGACTGGCCATCAATGATGCATGGATGCGTTCAGCAGCGTCGGTGCTGCGGAGCTGCGGAGACTTATTGACATATTGACATGTTGTTGTGTAATATAGAGCCGAGCCCCTATCATGCATCATCAGGCACTGGAGACCCCTCTACCTCCCGCTGTGCTCCCTGTCTGTCACACTGCTTCATTCAGCCCTGGAGGAGCGATTTAATCTCACATCAGTCACAGCAGACATGTATGTGGGAGTGGGTCCAGACCTGCTATAGTCCTGGTTGGACAAAAAAGTGAGGTTCAGGGACCACTTGGGGGCCTTTTGGAGGGGCACCAAGCGGTCACCAGTTAAAAAACAACAAAAAAACGAATTGAAATTTACATTTCATCATTTCCATTCTCTAGACAATGAGAAATTGTGTTATTTAAAAGAAGAAAATTGTGGCACTTTAAGATCATTTTGTGCCAGTTTTAGCTCATTTAAACCACACAAATCCAAAAAAAGATGGTTCCACGGGACAAATAAAACTTATTTTGGGGGTCCTACACATGAATCATCTACCAAAATGGTAAAATTGTAACTGCACAAACTTCACCCAAGCAGCACAATGTGGCACCACCAGAAACGTTATAGTCATGGAATGAATGGACATGTTAAAATTGTCCTCTGGGCAACGTGTTTAGGTGAGCTGGCATACTTCAGTGGAGCTGGTCAACATTTAAAAGCTTTATCCTAATTTTATTCAAGTTTTGTGACAAACTAATGTTGTACCTTGATGCTGTCATGTTCACATGTATGACAGACAAATAGAGAAGGTAGAATGTGCCTGAGGAAGGGAAAATGTTATCCTATTTTTTTTGCCATTATTGCAGTCTGTCACCCAATGAATCATGTGCAAAAATCACATGCCTATACTACTAAAGAAATAGTCTCGCATTTAACCATAAATGCTTTTAGATGAGCAAATATAACAGTAAAATGATGTCACTCTATATACATTAAATGGTATTAAGATGTACAAAAATCCCTATAGAGAAACATAAAGCTGAACACGAGGTCACTGGCAACTCTGCAGTAGGCAGAAAGACATGAAATCTTGCAGGAATATTGAATTATAGTGATGTTATAGTCTCGTTGGATCCTGTCAATTCAACATGCATGCATTCATAAAATGAGTGCAATCACCAACGTTGGCATAGATCATGATTTTGATCATGTTTGTGGACTATTTGCGCGTAAAAACCCAGCAGAAACCCGACCCACAGACCCGCACAGCCCCGCACCGAGGAATAAACCAGCGGGCAACATTTCTCCAGCAGCTTTCCCTCAGCTCCTCGCACGGTGGCAGTCTGACTGTTGCTCTGGGGTTTATACGTGCCCTTGCTCTAGAAAATTACGAGGCGAAATGTGACCAGTGAGTCTTCAGGGGTTGTATTTGCAAAGAAATCCTTAGTAAACGGTAATAAGTTAGTTTGTGCTTTATTGAAGGTATATACATATATAGATAATGCGCGCAGCTGTCCTCATGAGAGACGCGATCCAGCGAGCTGAAACTTTCCGTCTCAGCGCTCCTTCATTTATTCACCACAAATATAGATTTGTCACGATTTCATCAGCGCTGATAACTCAATGTGGTCTCTTGAGATGTGTTTTTTTTTTTCCCCACCACGCTCTTCTGTGGTTTAACTGCGTCTGAGAGCTTTAAAACTAACCAGCCTAAACCATCCCATCCATGCGCTTAAATCTCCCCATCTCCAAGCCCAAACGCACCGATTCCACATCACATTCACAGAGAGAAAACGATGGGAATTCTTGCAGAAAAACTTAAGAGTCCTACAACATAAGTACCTTCACAGAACACCTAATGTATGATGCATAAAACGGGATATAAAAAAACAAACAAACACACGAATAGCCCAGTTTTTAATATGCTCCTACCTTTTCGTGCAGAGAGGCGACTGCGGACGGATAAAGCCTTAAATTATAACAATCCAGAGCAAAATTCCAACCAGAAAGCTGTAGTATTTTGAATGATAGTGTGCCCAGATGGTGGCGAGATGCTGATGCTGGTGATGATGAGGAGGTTAGTATAGAAGAAGTGTTCGGCTCGGTGGAGGTGGAGGGAAAAGGCAGCGGTCCTCCTTCCTCCGGCTCAGTGAACGCGCATCTCTCAGCTCGGCTCACTCAGCGCATCTGATGATGGGCCTCTGGATCTCACCCACACTGACGCTCAGACCCGCCTTCTACACGCTGCTCTGCACAGTGGGGAAGGAATCATTCAAATAGGAGAGAGAGAGAGTATAGGAGGGAAAATAGCCCCTCAGGACATTACTAATCATGAAAACTCGGTCTACGTTATTCTTAGATAGGCTTTTATAATAATAGTTTGCAGTAACATATACTGCTATATGTGTGTTGGAATTACAGGGCAGCACAGGACGTGCAGAGTGCCTAACTGCATGACAGTGAATTTATATTTTTACATACATTTGCAGAGCCATAAATATGCTTGTGGTCTGACAATGTGGTTTGTCTCTACAATGGAAGGGCGTTAAAGATGATCACTGACAGTCTGGTGGTCCAAAGGCTTAGGTTTGTGCTTGTCCGGGAACTGCCTCTGGTCAATCCGGGTATTTTCAGTACAATAGCTTCCAAAAATGGCTAAATGGAGAGTACGGAGAGTGAAAATGTGGCTTGTTTTACTGTGAAAATCCATATATGTTAGCCTGCATCAGTAGTTCAGCACCTTGGACAGCACCCTACGCTAAGACTGCTTGGGCAACATGCACAATTCCAGCTCTGTCCAGGGTTCAGCACCTTTTATATTTGTTACATATATTTTGCACAGCCATAAATATGCCTGTAGTCTGACAGTTCTGTGGGGTTTGTCTCGTTTGTCTGTGGCTGACGGGCTCTACAATGGAAGGGTGTTAAAGGTGATCACTGACAGTCTGGTGGTCCAAAGGCTTAGGTGTGTGCTTGCCCGGGAACTGCCTCTGGTCAATCCGGGAATTTGCAGTACAATAGCTTAGTACAGAATGAAAATGTGGCTTGTTTTACTGTGAAAATCCATATATGTTAGCCTGCATCAGTAGTTCAGCACCCTGGACAGCACCCTGCACTAAGACTGCTTGGGCAACACAAGCAAATTTCAGCACAATTCCAGCTCTGTCCAGGGTTCAGCACCTTTTAGATTTTTTTTACATACATTTGCACAGCCATAAATATGCATGTATAGTCTGACAGTTCTGTGGGGTTTGTCTCGTTTGTTTGTGGCTGACAGGCTAGATCTATACAATGGGAGGGTGTTAAAGGTGATCACTGTCATGACAGTCTGGTGGTCCAGAGACTTAGGTTTGTGCTCGCCCGGCAACTGCCTCTGGTCAGTCCGGGAATTGCAGTACAGTACCTTCCAAAAATAGCTAAAAGAAAGAGTGCAGGGTGAAAATGTGGCTTGTTTTATTATGAAATTCCAGATATGTCAGTGTTCAGCCTGCATCAGTAGTTCAGAACCACAGACAGCACCCGGCATATAAGACTGCTTGGGCAATACGTACAATTCCAGCTCTGTCCAGGGATCAGCACCTTGGACAGCATCCAGGAATTTGGCCCCAGCAGTCCTAATGCCAGGGACCTGTCCACGGTGCTGAGCTCCTGTCAGGCGTAAAAAGAGGCCAGGAGGATTATGCAGAGAGGAGAGGAATGCTGGAGACATCGGCCGTGCTCTGTTCTTACATAAAATAACACTTGAAAATGTTCTGGTTCATTTCCTCTTATAGGCTGTTTCATTTCTGTATATCATACAACTGAACACAGGTGTGCAGTAGGCTAACACGTTTCCTTTTTACATTACTACTGATACATCTACTGCTGCAGCTAATGATAATGATGATTGTATACTGGGCTATAACATACAAGCTATAGATTTTTACATATACCATATATGCAGTGTCAGAAAATGGAGGAGAGAACACTAATCGCATGAAATAATAGCACCCAGGTGTGCCAATAATCCTGTATGTTTTTTACATACACGTTGTAACTGTGCGTTCTAAACTTGACAATTCTTGACCTGATCTCTGACTCACAGGGACCCAATAGGTCTCCTAAAATCTGGGCATCAGACCAAGTTTAAACATGATAAGTGCTTGCAACCGGTGGACAGTTGCTAAACCTGGAAATACACTGACTCTCTTTCTTTGGCACAAATTCACATCCTAGCCGATGCATTGAGGAATAGCTCGAGGCGTGAGAGTGACTTTTGACTGAGGCGGGACTAGAGGGAGATGAGAAGAAGAAGCATCAGTGACCTGCTCTTGCTCTGTGAAGAATAAAACATGGAGAGACCACCGAGACCTTAGGAATTCTAGAGGCAGAGGTAGTACAGCAAAATAAAAAAAAAGTTAATTTACAACTGTGTGACGGAACTGTGAAATGATCTGAGACGTACAAAACTTTCTGTACGCACGACAGTCCCTAAAGGCCCTGTGCACCGAAATAGATGTTTTCAGGTGTTTTAGCTGATGATGGGATAATTTCCAGGAATATATGGACACACATATCAGCACAGTCTTAACTGACTAATCCTTGACTCAAGTGTTACTTGTAATGGTCCTGTTACGCAGGTCAACTTGGACTGTTATCATTCTTTTCATTTAGATTAAATCAAAATTAAACATGCATGTGCTTTGTAAAGGTGTAAGAAAATATTGATATACTTCACGATATTATGTTGTGCGATACTGTATCCATTCTCCAAAACACTGTTTCAATTTCGAATTAACCTCTTAAAAATCTGACAGCCCGCCGTTGGGCTTTGCCGCTATTCGATCTTTCGGAGGTTGTAGCTGGTTCAGTTTTAAAGCTAGAGTGAAAGAACTAGCATCATATGAAACTAGAAAGAGAATCCATTGGTACCAACCATGTCATACTAGCTTGTCGAGAAGGAGGCTAAATCACTAATTACGCAAAATTTTGTAGAGTAAAAACTGGCATGGCCATTTTCAAAGGGGTCCCTTGACCTCTGACCTCAAGATATGTGAATGTAAATGGGTTCTATGGGTACCCACGAGTCTCCCCTTTACAGACATGCCCATTTTATGATAATCACATGCAGTTTGGGGCAAAAAACAATGCAGTTTTTTGCATGCAGTATAAATGTATTATATTTGCCTATTCTAAAATTGCTTATTTTAGTTTAGTTACTATTTTAGTTTTCCTAAAATTGAATTACAAAATCACAATATATCGCCTTGCTTACAGTATCGCTATACAGGTATATCGCAATATATTGAATCGTTACCCCTGTATCATGATACGTATTGTATCGCTATATTCTTGCCAATACACAGCCCTAGTGCTTTGCCAGTATTTCGAAGCAGAAAACATGCAGATAGAAAAAGATTGGGATTGGGCCTAATCTACAACCATGAGGGACTCCGCGGGCTCTGGTTGTGCCACTTTACCCCTGACCTTGATGGATGAGTGTCTCCCTGCTATTTGCTTGTTAAAACCATAAGCTTAATTAATTCTGGACATCAGTGTCGCGCAGGAAACAATCGAGGCTATTACGTTAAACGGCAAGACATTAAAGCTTAGTAAAAATTTGACGCACTGATATAAAATAAGATACTGATGATGATGGCATTAATAAAATATAATCCTTTTTTGTAAAATATAATCAAATTTTAGGATTTGTCGATACCCAGTGCAGCAGGTTGCCAATTTTTTCCACGCTAAACACACCTGAAAAGACATGAAACAATGTTTTTATTTTCCCTTAGCTGTAATTAGTGTCACAGAAGTGTTTCACGCCGACTATTTCACATTACCAATGCGTCACCTGGCCCATTGATGGGTTCGATATTAAAGCTAATCCAGTGACATTGTAACTAGGTCTTTGGGGCTAATTAAAACGCAAGAGTGATGAGGAGATCAGCAGCTCTCTCTAATGAGCAATAGCAGACAGAGACAGAGAGTAAAGAGGAGGAGTGGGACAGAGAGCTCCATCTCTAGAGTAAAAAAGTGAAAGAGTGTTACATTCAACCAAACATTCATTACCAACTAAACACAGTATGCCCGACCTTCACAGCCCTAACACAAAATGCAAGCACACACCATGACAAACAGGAAGATTTCTTCGGCAAATAAATCACTAAAATCAAAGACAATAATGCCTCAAGCTCTTTCTCACACGGTTTTCTACGCTCCTTTCCTCTGTGCTAAAAGGCATAATAAATTAATTATTACCCTTTGATAACGTCTTCAAACTGAATTCAACACAAGCTTCTGGTTTACTTTAATAACACCCCAGCTACTTGTTCTGTAATCATGAAATGAATTTCCAGCTGCCCCGATGACTGCTGTAATATTTACAATATATTATATATGGCAGGATGAAAAAAAAAGCATGAATCATGTATGAAGCATATTCTTACTTCATGTAGAGTGCCAAGCTTAGTCATCGTACCGAGCAATTGTATGCAGCAGTTGTGTTGTACATCGCTGTGACATGTGAGCATGCTCTAACATCCAGGAAGTGACAGGTTGACCAGGCAGGCCAGGAAGGGGTTTCTCACTATAGAGACATGTCACTTCTTAATGTACATCTTTGGTTTCAGCTCTCAGTGGCTTCGTCCTCTCTATCGCAGCACTTCTACTTCCATGCTCTTCATTATTTTATACCTTTCTTATTTATTTCTCTGTTGTTGTGTCCTTATTTCTGTTTTCCAACTGACCGTTGGATAAATCCTTCCTTTCGAACAGCGATTGTCCAATCATAGCTTAACAACCATAACCATACATGCGGTCCTGTCAAGCTTTCGCCACATGTTGAAGTGGTGTGCATGGGGCTGTAAATAGAATGATGGAGGGTGGTGTGTTTTTTTAACCTGTCCAAAACCAACAAGAGCTAAAATATAGGAAATTGATTGAAAAGCTTGTCAGGCTGGCTAGCTACCTAACTTTACTTCTAAGGCCGAGGAGTTGTCAATAATTAACTACATTAGTTTGTGACGTTACAGGTTACGTTAGAAAAAAAGCCAGAATCACAACTTCAAATGAAAGATAATGTTGCTTGCAAATGCTGGATATATAAATAAGCTAATGGTAAATGGACTTGCATTTATATAGCGCTTTTCTAGTCTTCCGACCACTCAAAGTGCTGTACACTACATGTCAGCATTCACCCATTCACACACACATTCACACACTGATGGCAGAGGCTGCTAAGGTGCCAACTTTGCCCATCAGGATCTAATCTAAATACTCATTCACACACCGATGGCTATGCCTTCGGGAGCAATTTGGGGTTAAGTGTCTTGCTCAAGGACGCATCGACATGTGACCGGAGGAGCCGGGGATCGAACCACCGACCTTCTAGCCTCTGAGCAACAATCCGCCCCCAATAAGGCCACATTATCATTATCGCAGGTCTAAAATACAGGGGCTAACTAGCTAGCTAATGCTGCTTCTTTATGTCAATTGCTGTGTCTCAATTTGTGTACTTCCATACTTACTCTTGCTATTTTAAGTGCATAGGTGCGTTCACACTGTGAAGTACGGCAAAATGCATCGCACTAAGTACTCTGATGTACTCAAAATGGTCCGAACGTTGAGTGTGGACTGCTGGACACTTCTCGCCCTCAACGTTCGTCATCTTTGCTGTGAAGCAGTAGGGGAGAGGCCTTCAACCTATTTAAAACTAATGAACGGGCAAGGAAGCTGCAGCCGTTGCGATTTTAACGGTGAACACCAAACTATATAAATTTAAGGTTATACATGTGTTTTTTTTACCACTATACTGTAGTCGGATAGAAGCCATTATTGGGTTTATTTATTCGTCTGAATTGAATTACTTCCAATACCGCATGATGTCCGTGGCTGACTATCACCAGCTGATATACTGAGCTTTTAGTGAGTGAGACAACACTACCCTGTCAAAATTCACGCACTTCACAAGTTTGTTGTCAACTGAAAAAAATAAAAAACATCTGCCAGAGACGTAATTTCAATCAATTCAAGGAGCTTAAATAGCTAGCTGATAAACTGAAAAGGTGACAGTTGTCATTTCACCTACCAGAAATGATAAGCCTTTTCTCCACCTCCTTGTTTCAACCATTATAAAGAATTCCGAGTGGTAAATCTGCCCCTGTTCCTATTATAAACTGCATGTGTGCTGTGAGAGAACAGAAAGCTTGACAGATGTAGCAGCCGTAAAGGGGGAGGGGGCTCAGCGAACGGTCATTCCACTTCTCCATAATCCATCGCCTCTCTATCTTCCTCCCTTTGCCACTGGTTTCACCCTATTTTCTCCTTGGTTTATTTTGTAGAGGATCCTCTCTCCCAGCACACAAACACACACAAGCACACACAGTCCCTCACTTCTAAAGAAACCATGGGCTCTTCACTTCCAGGGCTTTTTACTGTCCAGAGCTCTTGCGAGATCACTGGCCCCGTGGCTCCCCTGTCTGCCCCGATAGTGGGAGGTTTGGAGTGCAGTTTGATCTTGAGCTGACTCCTCTCTACATGACACTAACTGCAGTCCTGTACAAAGGAGTGTGCTAAGCCTCCACTTACACAGATACAGCACATGAACCACTAACCTATTAGCCTTCAGTTTGAACAAAGGCTTATATTTAAACCACAGATGGATGACACACGGCCACCACTGTCCGCTCTGCAAATATTCATTATCTCCTCTGATTGTCCCCGTCGTGGTATCACTCCTTTAATCGCTCTGCATTCACAAACTATCATGTTTCAGCTGTGCATGCAGGTACCACCTGTGTCAATATCTTTTCTCTTTTTTTTTTGAGGGGAATCCGGTCATTACAGAAGCTGTAATGTGTGTCAAAGAAGGCATTAAGGACAGCAGACACACACTACAAAATACAGCCTACAAGAAGCAATTGTTCTTTTTTCAGTTGCAGTTTTGTTGTCAAGGCTTTGAACCCGCTCTCACGGGGAAGTTCAATAAGCTGAAGATTGTTCTAAAGATTTTTTCATGACTAGGGTGCAAATAAGAAAAAGGCCGTTTTACAAAGTTCCGAGCAAATCCCTGTTGCCTGGAAGAGCAGCCATGAAGTCAAATGAGAAACAGGAGAGGTGAAACAGGATACCATATTGACACACCGGTAGGTGAAGTTTATTTAATATGGCTTTGTTAGTCCAAATACATCCATCATGCAGTCTCTGGCTCATGATGATGAGGCCATATAGAGAGCGTCCTGTGAAATGAATACTAGGACAGTAAGTTGCTTATAAATCATATATATATAATAAAGTGGAGAAAGTGGAAATACTGTTGAAGCTTCATATTCACTACATTAAAAACAAAATTTTACAGTGAAAAATGAAGTTAAAGCTAGGAGACAATTTGCTTAGTTTAGCATAAGGACTGGAAGCAGGGGTCAGTTTGCCTTGCTCTGTCTGAAGGTATAGCAAAATCAGCACATCTTAGGCTCACTAATTAACACCTCATTTTATGGTGGTAGGCATTTTTCTTTTACCTTTGCAGAGAGCCAGACTAGACGTTTCCCCAATGTGCTTTCAGCCTTTATGCTAAGCTAACCATCTCCTTGCTGTACCTTCGTATTTAACGTATATATATATGAGAGTGCTACTGATCTTTGCATCTTTGTCTCACCAAGAAGACAAATAACTACATTTTCCAAAAAGTCAATTCTTTAAAGGTACAGTGTGTGATTTGGTAGCATCTAGTGGTGTGGTTGCAGACTGCAACCAACTGAGAACCCCTCCGCTCACTGCTCCCTTTCCAAGACTGCGGTAACGTGAGCCATCGAGTGCAAAACCGTGTTAATGACCATAATAACACTACTTTAGGAGCAACGGTGTCAGGCGGCGGCAGGCGGTACCACGGTTTTGCACTCTACGGCTCAGGTTACAACAGTTTCACAAGCGTGTCGGAGAACTACGGTGTCCTTCAGGTAACATAAAAATGCAAAAGGCTCTCTCTAGAGCCAGTGTTTGGTTTGTCTGTTCTGGGCTACTGTAGAAACACGGCGGAGCAACATGGCGGACTCCGTGAAGAGGACCCGCCCTCTATGTAGATATGAAGGGCTCATTCTAAGCTAACGAAAACACAATGATTCATAGTTTCAGGTGATTATACACTAATGAAAACATAGTTGTGAATATTATATTCCATTTCTGCTAATAGATCACTTGAAATCCTACACACTGTTCCTTTAAATGCTCATTCTAACAGCAGCCTGACTTCCACCTTTATGACCCTAAATTGTTAAGCTAACAAAGGTGTGAATACTATCTGATGAATGTGTGTGTGTTACTCCCACTACTGTAAGCCCAAACAATACATTTCAACAAGCCTGCTGCCAGCGGGCACCACCTGCTATGGTGTTATCAATAATCCATGAGGGTCCTAATAATGCTGTATCATGGTTTACCACCTCCACACTGTAGGTCACGTGTTTTTTCTCTCTCTCACACACAAGTACACACAACGACGCCAATTGATCCTTATTCTGCTGATTTTACCTCAAATCCCAGCTGCCTGAATCACCGAAGAGGCCGTTAGAGGGTCAAAGTGATTACACTATCAAGGACATCTATTAGAATCCAATTTGGCCAGGTTGGGTCCTCAAACAGGCCCAGCTAACCTCCTTAATGGACATTCATTTATCTCCCGTTGTCTGGGAGCTGTTGCGTGCGAGGTCCGCAGCTTTGGTGCTAAACAGGATGGATGTGATATTTAGATCAATAGGTCCAGCTTATGGGGAAAAATGTGACGGTATACAGATGATGAGAGGGTGATATTTCATTGTAAATGTCATTGTAATGTAACCATCAAATGCCCAAGGTGGAGGACTGTGCATATAGTGTATTATGAGGCCGTATACTGTATACTCAGCAACCTATAGAGCACGACACGTGGAGGCACTTCTTCTATCGCTCCCTCGCACACTGGTGTGAATCTATTTAAATAATGAGGAGAAGCAGCTGTCAGGCTTGGTTATCTTGACACATGGACTGTAGTCCAAACACCTATATACATCTGAGGGGAGAAAGAGAGACAAAGAGACGGAGAGCACACTCACTGCACTGCAGGGTACCTGCATGTTTTCTTTTTTTAACCACATACCTCGGAGCTTGAATAGACAATCGTCAGAGAGGTGCCTGTGCCGGTACTACTGCATCAATCACCACGAGAGGAAAACTGCTGCTTTGAGATGAGATCCATCACTCTCACCACGCCACAGGTTTAAAATATGCCACTTGAAGAACATATAACAGTGTATTGCCTCTTTGGTGAGTGCTTTTTATTCAAAAGCACTTCTTCATGATGTGAGTTTATTTATAGGATTTTGAGTAGTATTGCAGTGCACATTTGACTGTGAATTGCAACCGTTATGTCACAGTCCACCCACTGGGCTCTATAGGTGTCTCTCTCTCTCTCTTTCTCTCTCTCTCAGTATATTCTTCACCTCTGTCACATCCGTTCCCCTAGCCTGTCATCTCAGTTACCTAGCTGTGAAAGCACATACATGCCCATTAACCTCGGACCGAACCCCACTGCAACTTTTTCTGTGCCGTGTTTCTTCATAATACACAGCTGTCTGTACAGAAAGTCAGAAAAGTGAACATGCATTGTAGTAGGCTTCACCAATAAGCTGCTGTGGTAAAATGTATGTACATTTTGAAAACCTTGCTGTTTTATATACCTGTCATCTCCTTTTAATATCACTATATCTGTTGAACAAGATTGTGTATCACACCTGTTTTCATCATAAAAGTGGAACGATGCTTGACTTAAAGCTGCTAAATTTAAGCAAATATGATAAAAAAGTATTTTTTTATAAAATGGTCACTATATCCTGACAGTAGTGCATGAGACAGATAATCTGTGGGAAAAAAAGCACGTTCATCTGCCTCCTCCTAGGGGATCCTAATGGCTTTTGCAAGTTCCCAGCATGCCTGAACAAAAACGACCAATCAGAGCAGAGCTGGAGTCGAGGAGTCTCGAACGCAGCTGTCAATCACAGCCTCGCAAAACTCACAAACTGATCAAACGGTCAAACTTGGCAGAGCTGATCAAATATGAATCAAGATTCTGTTACTGTAATGCTTATAGAGAGGTCAAGTCCGTCCCCTTGCGGTGTCCTCCATGGGACCTTACTGTATTTCAGAAAAAATATGTAGCCTACTGTAGTCAACAACGAGAGACAAATCATTTTTTCATCCTGTTTGAATTGGGCCACGCACACATGTTTGTCAATTTAAAAGATAATTTTGCAAATCAAGAAAGTCACAGTTTGTTGTAGGTTTTGTCGTAATATCATTTAGTGTGGTGTGAAACCGCTCAGTGAACTACATCGCTCGTCTCGCACAATATATGTCACCAACACTAGCTAACTTAGCTAAGTACCACGCACAAATGTAACGTTATCTTACCTGATGTGTTTTATCCAGCGACTCCTGGTCTTATTATCAGCCGGGAAGAGAAATAACAAGCAAGACCCGTTGCTGGTGTGAGTACATCCAAGAACAAGACACACAAGCATCGTAGCTTCAGCGAGAGAGACGTCACTTATGCAACTTTTGGGTGTGTAGTCTTTTTAATTACGTTGGTTGTTTTCCTTCAGGCACGTTGAAATCTTGCCAATGTCATTAGGAGCACTACGAAGACACAGAGGAAAATATTTTTTTTCTGTTTCATGCACTACTGTCAGGATTTATTGATCTGACTTTTTTTTTTTATCATATTTAAGTTACCAACTGCAGCTTTAAGATTACACTCATGGTTGCACACTCACAGGAACATCACTGTGTTCAGACTTTACGTGAATCAGACCTACAGTATGGACTGTTGATTTTTTATTTTTATTTTTTATCATCTCCACCACAGATATCAGTAGCACTGATAAAATGAAAGATGGACGTGGGTGTCCTGGTGACCATATGCTGCAATGATCTTAGCTTGTGCAATGATATCAGCTGTCTTGAATCCATTCCAAAACACTCATTACGTGTCCCGTCACCTCGCCCGCTCTCTCCTGAGCCATCTCCAGTAACAGCCCGTTCACACGAAAAGGCACATGAATGACAAGATAATGTGCAAGGCAAAAGCGTGTAATAAGAACGCCTTTCTTGCTTTTGGCATGTCATTTGCACGCCATGTAGTCTGTACTTACTGCAATGTAAACACATCCGCATGAATACACTACGCTAAGTTCAAGTTCAAGTTCAAGACCTTTATTTGTCCCAGAGGGGCAATTGGTTTTGCCGCAGTAGCAACAACAACAACAACAACAACAACAACAACATCTCATCACAATAAGACAATAGACACATAAATCCCCACATACTAAAACACAAACAAAAAGGCGAAACCTTGAAGTATAAAAATGTTAAAAGAATTACAATATTACCATATAAGTTAGTGAAAAGAAGAAAAAAAGAGCTAGTGACACAGAAGAAAAAGTGAGAAAGACAGCTTATATCAGGCGGGAGGGGAGGTGGATGGGTCCAACAAACACAGGACTTTTAACCGGGAGCCAGGTGTTTGGTTTAGTTATGTTAGTGATGCTTTTCACGTTTTTTAGTGAGGTGTTTCCCGTTTTTATGATACATTGTTTCCATATGTATTTTACTTAGTTTATGTACTTATTCTAAGCCAAACCATGACATTTTTCCTAAACCTAACTAAGAGGTTTTGTTGCCTAAACGGCGGACGTTACCTTAGTTATGTTGCATGGCGTACAAAGATCAATGCGTCCTCATGACACGCAGAATGTCCTTGTAATGTCGTGCTATTTATACGCCTTCCTATGAGACCAAGTTGCCAGTAATATGGCTGAAATGCTATCAATCTTCAAACAAAAGACAGAACACAAAGATAAACCAAAATCCATATTAAGGCGTGTTATTGAAATGGAGAACTTTACTTATTTATTCACTTATAAGACGCTCAGCCCTCATCACAAACATGGTGTTATTGTGATGTAGTAGGATGTTATGCAATTGTACACATTTGAGTATCTCATTTTAAAAGAAAAGGCTGCATGTGAACAAGGATGCACATCCTGCTACTACCAAAGGTCAACTCTTCATTTAGTTCACATCAAGGTGAGTGTAACAAGTGAAATATTGCTTTGAGAGTAGCGTCTGACGGCTCGGATCCAGACGGGCAAAGGTCTTGGCAAGACAACCCCGCCACCTGGGCATCCGGACTACCCGGACACCTGGCAGGGCCGACGGTGTGATACCTAAGTGTTTCAGACTACGGCCAGATGGTTGCGTGGAGCTCACACACACACACACACACGCAGACAATCGTGTACTCGCAGACACATGCAGTTTGGCATACAGTTGCCTCGCACAAATAATTCATGGGAGCCAGATGCACTGCAGATCTGCAGTCTTAAACACATGCATACAAATAGCGCTTGCTCACGTTCCCAGCATGTGTCGTATTCTTGGGAGGGTGGAAGGCTTTTACACTTGATACCAGGCATTAGGTTGCATATTACTGTAGTCTTTAACCTTACCTTGAAATTTAATGTATGGGGGAAGATGATGTATCTTTACAAATCTATTAAGGTTTCGTGAGAAATAGATTTGTCACATTTACAAGCTCTCAATTTATGTCAAGAAAATATACTAAGCCTTCGAACTATACTGTTAATATGATATATATGTCGGTATTGGGCTGAGGTTCAAGCCCAGAAAAGTTTACAGCATATATGTGACCCACTCCGATATATCTTCCTCCGGCCTCCTTGCAGACAAGCTTGTAAGAAAGATGGTTCATCTTGTTTGCTCAAACTTTTTGTGTTGGAGCAGACACAGAGGCCAGGCTGCTGATTTTGAATAAGCAGAATGACAAAGAGGGGGAAAAGAGCGAGACAGACAGACAGACACAGAAAGATACAATGAAGCCCTCTGCCCCTCAAAAACTACTTCAGAGGCAGTGGGTGAAACAAAAGCAGCCGCGGAGGGACAAACAAAGTGATGAAAGCAAGCTTGGAAAATTCAGAAAAAGAAGATGACACATTTCTTTCATTTGGAGAGAGAGAACGCCTGCTTATCAAAGCAACGTACAATGCGACGCTGAAGCGCGAGTCATTTTTTTTTCTTTTGTTCTTCGCCGCAATTGTACTGGAAATCATATGGCACATAAATCACGTGGACATTTCTTTATTTGCACCCCGCACGCACCATTGCCATATGCTTTCAAGAGGGAGACCATTTGCTTTTCAAGGGGCCCTTGGAAAAGAGCTTTGATGGCGTCCAAGAGAGAGAAAAATAAAAGAGAACAAGCACATTTCATTGAAGTTGCCCCCCTTTGGAAGATAAAGCCAATGTGTGTAAGAGAAGGGGGGCACACCGTCTTATATCAAAGCTCGGGAATGCCTCTCGGGTTTGCTGCGGGTGTAGCGCGTCGGCCTTGGAAGGAATCCCACTGCTCCCAGTCTTAAACAAAGGTGTAGCTACCAGTAAACCCAGTGCCGTCCTCTCTCTGTCTCACTAACATCAGTTCATTCACATTCCCCACCTTCAAGGCAATCACTCATGTCTCAGTCGTAATGGAAGGTACAGCAGTCACTTCGACCTAGTGAGAGGGAGCTCCTATTATTCCCTCATTGCGTTGACGGATGATTCCTGGATACGATAGCGAAGAGAGGGAGAGAGAGGTAATGTCGAGAGAGAGAGAGAGAGAGAGACAGAGAGAGAGAGAGAAAGAGATAGAATATAAGGGAGAAGGGTAATGTTCGGGCTGCTAATGTTTGCTTTCAGATTTGAAATAAAGCTGCTGCGGGGAGATAGGAGACAGATCAATCAACGCAAAGAGAACAGGGTTAGCATTCTGGGTCTAAGCAGGTGATTTGTCTACGGGCTGAAATGGAATTGGACATTCATACAGGAGTGGTTATGAATATGGAACCAAGCAGTGACTTTGAAAATGGAACAGTTCAGAATGAAGCGCTCCAGTAAGCCACAGAGACTGCACTGGGAACAAGTGATGTAGTCTGCGAGGCTGCCATTTTTCATAGCCCGTGTATAAATTCCCCAACAAGGGCTCGGGGTTCAGCTCCTTTGGTGTTTTATGTGCCGTGATCTCTCTTCCTCTGTAACACCCGCTGACGTCTCAGCATTTAAATGAAGAAGAGGCAAAGACAGAAGGGCCTTAGACAGATGTTATTTTATTCCCAAATCCCATATCTCCTCGAATATTTGCAAACTTAATGTTTAGATTTCTTACTCTCTCTTAATACATTACTCAGATGGCCTATCTGAAAGAGTTATTGGTCACTCTGAGTCGTATATACTGGCCATGAAACAGGCTCTTCCTAACGCGACTATATTGTAAAAGATAGGGGACGAAATACAGCTAGTGCTCCATGCAAAAACACATTCTAAAGTTCAGCTAAAGCTAATGAGTCAGAAGTTACTGTGTTTCTAGAACGAAATTCCCTCTTGTCGTTTCCTTGGACATTGTTGATGCTGCTGCAGTAAAGGGATATATCACCGGCAATAAACCTACACATGCCATGGCTAATAAACCCACTCGATTTGGCTAAGTCAGATTGTATACTTTCAAATGCATTTGAACTGTCGTCACTCTGTAAAGTAATAGTTCCAGGGTAAATATGGAGAAGAGGAATGATTATAAAGACCAATAACTCTTTCAATGTACGTATGGCATGTGAGAATTGTATTAAGATATACTCCAAAAAATCGTAATCCCTCCTTTAAAGTAAGTCTATGTACAATAACTTAAATAAATGTAATGCGTATCGTCCAACGGCGACACACTTAAAGAACTGTGATGACCTCAAGAAATTGATTAAGTAAGGTAAGAGGAAGGCTAGCTATTTCCCCCTGTTTCCAGTCTTTATGCTAAGATTAGCTAAACATCTCTTGGCTGCATTTTCATATTTAACAGACAGATACTACAGGCGTAAAGGCAATGTAGGTATAGGAGACGTCAGAGACAGGCAGGAAGTCTAAACATGGCTGGACTGCAGTACCGGTGATGCATACTGGCAATCTGGAAAATGTGAGTGAGAGAGTGGTCAGTATATTGCTGCGTTACAGATGACCCGGGGGTCAGAATTTTCTCAGTTGAAATTTCCAACTTCCCACCTCCACACGTTCCATGTGCAAAACACCAAAGAGAAACAAAAAAACATGGCTGGCAGTGACAAATTGATGTTTCTTTGGCAAGTTTACACACACAGCTGAACTCAGCAGTACAGCCTCTACATGTTTTGGGGCATTTTTAATGTTTTCCCGAATAACTTTTGTTCAGAGGAGAAAACTTTCAGAGATTGTTTACCGTAACCAGCTACCTAATAACATAGCGACATATTTTGACACCAATTTACATGCAGAATAGGTTTTACTATATGATAGTATTCATTATGTTAATTAAATAAAGGCAAATATACTTTACGTTGCCTTTTAGCTGATGGTTGACCATTTACAATGTGCACTTCCATTGTTGTATGACATCAGATAACTGCTTCTGAGTTTATAAGTAGAAACTCCGAACTTTGAGTGGCGTTTGGTTGTACTTTTTCTCAGGAGGTCGAACATTTTCGAGTTCCCAGTTGTCTGGAACGCAGCACATGTACTCGGAAACTTAATGATGAAATGAGGGACCGGTGTGCAGGGAAGAGCAGAGACTCCAGAGACTGGCAAAGGTCAGGAAAATCAGAGGGCATCTGGTGGACAGGTGAGGAATGGCATGGTCTGTAAAGTTCCATTATAAAGGACCCGGGGGGAAGTGAAAGAGTCAGAAGATGTGAGGGCAGACAGGGCAGGTGTCAACTTGACAAGTGTACTAAATTGAGCAAGGATGTGTTTTATTCCTTATGAATTCACTGTTTTATTTTGTAAGAGGAAGGTGTACTACTTCTATCAAAAGATACATAGTCTCTTCAGGTGAACCCTGACCTTCCAATATTCCATCTACTCAATTACAATAACATATTATGTGCGGTTGTCAGTAGGCACATGTGAGCAAGCGTGGGCCCATGTGCAATAAAATGTGTGAATGTGATTAACGCGTGAAGTTAGTAGCCATCAGTAAATGTCAAAAGCACAGTCGTGGTTCAGTATGAAACTAGTAATTTAGTGCAGCCAGTTTGTTGTTGAATCACACCTATTCAGCCCTAAATCAAGCCGTGCCCTATGAATCAGCCGTGCCCTTGTGATTCATTGCAGCTGATTTGGATCTGAAATGTCCTTCCCTCCCACTTACGCTATCTGATTGGCTTCCTGATGTAGCTTCCTCCCATCTCCTTCCATTTGTCTAATGAAGAGACTATTGATTACTCATGCAGACAGATGGACGGACAGATGGACACAGAAATAGTGACAAACAGAGGAATAAACGTACAAACCAACCGACAGACCGGCCGGCAGTAAGTATGAGTCAACGTGTAAACATTGGAACAATCAAAGGCAAATAATTTTTTCATATTTGAATAAGATTCCTCTTTTAAGTACACGTTGCATGATACATGGATATTGTTACACTAAGTGACATGGCTCTAGGGATGATGTTGGTCCGTCTGTCGGGCCCATAGACTGTATGTAAGAAGTGGACGTAGTCACCATGACGTCACCCATTGGTTTTGTGCTGCTGTTTGGAAGCCTCGAATTCTGCATTTTGGCCGTCACCATCGTGGTTTTTGGCAGTCACCATCTTGGGTTTTTGCAACCAGAAGTGACACGAGACGGTGGAACTAAGAACAACTGAACGCTGAATAAGACATTCTAGGCAACTAAAAAGATTGTAATTAACTTTCCTGAACTGAAAACACACTGTGAAAGGGTTAAAGTTCAACATCCAGACTGGAAAATGCTGTGGTAGCAACCTGTCAATCACAAGGTAGCCTACAGCACACCCTGCTTTATGGTCTATTTGACTCTAAGTGGGACCATAATCTACTAAATGAACATCATGCTGTATTGAAGAAGACTTGAAACTAGTGATTGAGGTAATAAATCAAGTGAGAAGGAGGGTCATTTTCTCATAGACTTCTATACAATCAGACTTCTTTATTGCAACCAGAGGAGTCGCCCCCTTCTGGCTATTAGGAAGAATGCAAGTTTAAGGCACCTCCGCATTTGCTTCACTTTTCAGTCCCCGGAGTTGCCCACTGGTGACTGAAATATCTCAACATGTATCGGGGAATTGCCATGAAATTTGCTACAGCTATCCATGGTACCTCGGGGATGAATCATAAAGTTGGTAATCCCTTGACCTTTCCACTAGTCTACCATGAGGTTGACATTTGTGATTTTATGTAAAATATCCCAACAACTATTGGATTGATTGTCATGGAGTTTAGTGTATATTTCCATGTTCCTCTCAGCATGAATTGCAACAGCTAGGTAATCCCCTGACTTTCATCTAGTGCCATCATCAGGCCAAAATTGCAAAACAAATTACATTCCCATCAACCTCAGGAGTTCTTTGTGTTTAGTGCTAATTAGCATATCTCGGCATAACATGACCCACCGGATGGTTTGTTACACAGAACCATTTGAGAAGCTGTCATTGGAAATTGTTTGGAGAAGGGCTTTCAAAAAATACTTGGCAGGTGATTGGATGAACTATGTGTCAATCAAACTCTTGCCGAAGCCAGTTGGGAGAAGAGTGAAAACATCTTTTCAATCGAGCCTCAAAAGCCTTCAATGCCCTTCTTTGCTCTTCTTTCAATAAAGAAATACTCTCCAGTTCTGATATAACTGATGCTATTACAGCATCCACGCTAACCTCTTCAGGAGCCGCCATGTTGTTTAGAGCCAACAGTCACACTTCACACTCACCTAAGCCACGCCCGTAGCTGCCAGTAGCTCACCACAAGACACTGATTGGTCTGCGCTCTGGCTTGCCGGACACAAAGGCATTACTTGAAGCCTGACAAGATGGATTTTCGTGTGACATGTGTCCCGCACATTGATTCTCGCATGATCTCACGACATCCGCCAGCTGCCGTGCAAGGTAGATGTTTGCATACCAACACGCTAAACTTAGAGGTTGAACATGGTAAACATTATACCTGCTTGACATCAATATGTTGGCATAGTCATTGTGAGGATGTCACTGTAGCGTGCTGCTATTATCATTTAGCTCAAAGCACAAAGTACAGCCTCACAGTGCTGCTAGTGTAGCTCTTGGTTTTGTTATTTAGCATGCAGTGGTGTGTATGATTACCAAGACGAATGACTCAGACAAAAACAATTCTCTTTGACTTCTAAATCTTCGCTGCCCCATTGGTAGAACAGTCAAAACCACTTTGGCTGCACAGCCAAACTTTGTTCTCAACCACAGGACAGCTTTATTTGAAATTCTAGTGGAGATCTCAAAGTTTCAAAGATACCAAATATGTCAGCCCGAATTTGGGCAAAGTCTAGACATCTAAAATATTTCCTATAACTATATAAAAAAAACATGGAGTCTTGGGTTTGAATATTTCACTCAGTGTAAACATCATATAGCTTCAGTGAAGTTCGAACAGGCAGATACAGAATTTTATTTATTTATGCGATGCTGTCCAAATGTGAAATAAGGTGATTTTTTACTAACTTATAGCTACTTAAGCAATAAATAAAGCTGTATGTTGAAGGGTTACAATCAATTCAGTCAAGATGACGCCGTTTTATTTTATCTTTATGTCAAAGACAGACGACATCCTGGCAGACAGAATCGCAATAACAGTACGCAGATGTGCACAATAAGCAATGTACACAATATAACTTCCTCCAGGTTGGGTTTGTAATATAAAAATACGACTAGAATGTTAAAAACTGATTTATTTTACATTCATCCGATGTTCTCTGTTGCCCTCTGAGTTACTTCTTTGAGATGAGTACCCACCCCCCACACCCTCCACACTTCCTCACTCTCCTTCCTCTGTAGTCAAACCCGTCTAAGACAGGGCTGTAAGGGAGCTGATCTCCTTTGATTCCCCTGGACTAGGAGGAGACAGACTGGAGAGAGAGACTGTGAGAGAGCGAAAAGGAGGATTCACTCAGCAACAGCCCCGGTCCTCTCATCCTGCCGCCGGAGCACACTTGTTTCCCTCAGAACTTCTGTATTCTTCCCAAGGCCAGAGAGATGCGGTGAACGAGAGAGGGGGGTGGGGTGGGGGAGAAAGGTGTAAGGAGAGGCAAGAACAGGCTCTGCATGCAGATAAAGATTTAGTCGAGAAAGAGCAGGACTCGGAGGGAAAACGGGGAGAAAGAGAAAGGGTAGAAAAGTCAGGGATTAGACACAAAAAGAGATTTGAGCAGCCTCTGCCATACTGTCTAAGTAGTACTTGAATGTGTTGCTTTTAATAGAATTAAATAGACCTTTGCTTGTGTGAGTCACATGTACTCCACTTGAAAAGAGTCTCAATATATAGCAGGAAAGTGGCTCCAATTATCCAGCTGTTATTAATTCTAATTACAAGTCAGGGACCACTCCTACTGTATATAATGTACTTAAGCACCTTTTGTTTTTGGCTGCACCCAGAGAGAGGAAGTGAGAGGAAGGGGGATAGCGAGAGACTTCTGCTTCTTAGCCGCAGCTTCTAATTGATTTGGTTGCTTAATCCCTCTCGGATTGAGTCGGGTAAGAGAGCGCAGGGTGATTGAGGCATTTGAATTCCCACCCTGTGAGACGCGGCGGCAGCATGGAGGTCATTTAAATTGAATGCGGATCAGTCGCAGCTCCTGTTTACTCCGAGGACTTGGCTGCCGCTCACAGCCGGGACTCTCAGTCTGTTAGGACAGATCATCAGCGAGGCCATCGATCCCAGGCTGTTTGTTTGCGCACACGTTTTGGCTCCCTGACGATGCCGCGTCACTCGTGGTTTTTTTGCAGCTGCTGGAGCGAACCGGATTGTGTGTGAGAGTGAGAGCATTTCTTGTGCTTAAAATATCCATCAAAATGTCCGTTTTCACACTCCTCCTCGCCTCACGTTACTCCCATAACCCCGTCCTTTTTTTCCACACGGCTTTAGACGAGCGGAGCAGCTAACTTCTCTGAATATCCACGCCAGAAAGTGACTATGGGTCTCTTGACATTATGAGGTTAAGCACAAAAGAAACACATATTAAGGCTTAGCTCTGGACTAATATTGGAATGTGACCATGAAAGACATTTCTAATCTGCTCAGCCAAAATCACATTAACTCCCCTCATGTATTTCCTCCACACTAAGAGAGCCGGGTCTGGGAACATTTTTAATAAGAAACTTTTCCTCTGTGCACTGCGGCTGGTGAAGGAGAAGAGGGGGAGTACAAGGAAATGCTTCTTCTGTAACTAATCTATGCTGATTTTGGTGAGCGGGGTGAAATTTTTTCACACACTCGAGCATGCATAGATGGCCCGGAAACAAAGCAGGGCAGATTTCCCCCTCCTCCCCCTAATAAACACAGCGTAGATCTATCAGAGTCACTTTCCACGGCATGTCAGGGCAAAGAAAAACCACCAGTCCATTCCAAACATGAAACAGCTCTCCAGGCAGGAATATAAGAAATGGCACCCTCCTGAAATGTGAAGCCATGCAGGACGCCACTAGAAGACAGATGATTGGCTGTCAGGGTCTCTCTAAGACTCAGTGATCATCACACGGAGCACGCAGACTCTCTCTCTCGGCTCCCCCGGGGGGTTGTGAGAGCTCGGTCTACAAAGCAAGGGAAGGAGAGTGGAGCCGGAGTGAAGAGGGGGTCATTTGGAGCCGCTTTATTGAAGAGGGGGGTATGAAAATGAGGGCCGCACATTATGGCTGACTACAACGTGCTTCTACAAGCCTATTCATAGCATTTCTTAATTACAGCGCGTGCACTTTCTGCCCATATGTCACATTTCCATAAGTGGTGATCATTAGGTGTCACAGGGGTTTGATAAACATGCCCTTTTCTGTGACTCAAACATATGTTTAGGCTGCCATGGTCACATAATGGAGCACAGTGATGAGATATTTCCAGTACAGCAGACCCACACTTAACTGTTGAGGAACAGATAGCCAGAGCCAGGCTGCACATGCTTTTACTGTGTGTAGGCAAAACATAATCGGATTGCCTGATGTCTTGATTATATTATGTCATCTTGATTTTTATGTGAAAAGTACATTCATCTCATCAGCCTCGACCACTTGTTTACCCTGAGTTGAACTGTACTGTCCACAAAATGTGCTATCAATCGAAAGCTTTATGTTACAGATGTCAGAGGCTAATATTGACATGGGGCATGGTCAGTGTCAGAGTCACCCAGTTCAACCAACCAACAACCAACCAAGGAGGCAAGATCAGGACTGTTTAAAGAGGAGCAGTAGTTGTAAATGGTAAATGGACTTGCATTTATACAGCGCCTTTCTACTCTTCCGACCACTCAAAGCACTTTACACTACATATCAGCAGTCACCCATTCACACACACATTCATTCACTGATGGCAGGACCATCCACGCAAGGTGCCAATCCGCCCATCAGGATCTAATCTAAATACTCGTTCACACACCAATGGCACAGCCTGCGGGAACAAATTGGGGTTCAGTATCTTGCCCAAGGACACTTCGACATGTGGACTGGAGGAGCCCACAATTTTGGGCTCATGGTACGCCAACATTAGAGTCCTTCACTGGCTGTTTAGACCACCTTTACTTTCAACACATTCTCACTCCCGACTCGTCAAGTACCGCCGCTTGGTCAGTGCCTCTCAGCATCGGAGACCAAAGCGATGGGGGTACCCATCTTGCGTTACTTTTGGGCGTGTCAGGTACGGCGTGTCAATATATGCTCGTTACATGCATACAGTGTCCTTTCAAAATAAACTTCCTTTTTGACAGGAAGTTAGGTTTAGGTTAAGGAAACGGTCATGGTTGACGTTAACTTCACTGACTAACGACTCACGTGACTCATGCTAATAACTAGTCAAGTGACTAATTTATCTATCTATCTATCTATCTATCTTTTTCACACGGGCCACGAACAGTGGTCTCCTGTTTGAAAGTCCTGTATTTGTTTGACTCATCCACCGCCCGCCCTTAGTGGACTCTTGTGCTATTAATACTATGTCACTTGCTCTAAGTTAGTTGAAAGCCCAGTCCGTCGTATGCAGTTGCTAAAGGGTGCCTCCATGCGTCTATATCCGATGCCGAGGGGCACTTAGCTTAGTTGTGAAAACAAAAGAGTTTCTGACTGTTTGTGATCCCCAGTTCAACTGTTTCATTGTTTTACAGCCATTTTTTTTGTATTGGTTGGGTTCAGAAAAATTCTGGACCCAACCGTGCCACTTGACCTGCACCTGAAGTGCACCTGAAATCTGATTGGCCACCCCGAAAATGACACCCTTGTGTGCTTGAGTCTGGGGATGTAAACAATACATTATTTCTGAACAGAAATGCAAATGTTTGCAGTAATATTCACCGTAGACACTGCAGACCAACTTTACATTCGTCTGGGCCTCCTCCCATTTTATACAGTTTCTAAAGAAAAATTATGCAGTATGGCCCGAAGCACTTCTGACTTGTATTTTCCCACTGTTATAACCTTATATTCTATTCATTTCCATCCCGACCATGAACAGTTACACAGCTTGTAGGACCTTTTTTAACCTTCCTTTTTTAAAGTTGGGGTTCAGTACAAATCATGTTTTATTATCTGGTTGATTTAGGTACATGGTTAAAATACAATGTTATATAGGCCTACATATGTTTTGTTAGGAGCTAAACTTATCCATATACAAATGAGGAAGATACAGTAAATAGCAGAAGAAAATTTAACATAGAAGATAAGAAGATTAGGCAATCTAGACCATTTCTGTTGTATTCTGACAAAGGCCCCATCCACTTTACATATAAATCCAAACACAAAATATTTTGTGACATAAACAAATACTTTGTATTACACCCCTAGTATGTGGCCTACCATGGTCACCCCATTCACACACCCCTGGTTAGGATGTCACAATACCAGATATTTAGTAGTCGATACCAATACCAGTGAAATTCCACGATTCACGATACCAGTTCGATACCACAGTAAAAAACATGTACTTCAACCTACACTTCTTTATACCGTTTGCCCACTGGTTTTTGTTAGGAAGTTAAACAGGTCATAATTCCCTCTCTATTATCTATTTTATATTGCTGTGAAAACATCTCCTACAAATAACTGGATTTATTCAAGTTTCTCGCCAAAATTATATTTTTCTAGATTACATTTGAACACATCATGATAACGTTATAACGAATTTACCTTTGCCCAATACTTAATTTTCACAATTTTTACTGAATAGAGCCTGAACGCATCATAATGTAAATCCATTGTTATTCGCAATGTAACATTATCAAGGAAAAAATAGGGTGCCTCCCCTGGATGAGTCGATAGTGAGTTAACTGCTTCCCAAACACATTTTCTATCGCCCCCTGGACAACGGGATGCCGTTAGTCTCGAGCCTGTTACATTTTCAGAATTTGGGCACAATATTTTGTCATTTTTATCTCAATAATGATAGAAATGAATCATCCATCCACTCATTCATTTTCTATATACCTATATATGGTCAGGGTTGCTGGAGCCCAGCACACATTGGACGATTACATAGCCAGTCCATCACAGGGCTAACACACAGAGAACAACGTATTCACTCCCAAGAGCAAGTTCCAGTTCCGGACCAAGTCTTTGGACAATGGAAGGAAAACCCAAACAAACATGTCATTGGTCATTGAAGTAATGAGTCATCTTTGCCACGTGATGTAAAACATTTCTACAATGAGACCTGCAGTCAAGACACTTCATATTCTACTGGTAGTGGCTTTAAATTAAAAGAGCATATGCACTGGAGGAATGCATTCGCCAAAGATACTGATGTGGAAAATTGGGTTGGAAAGGGATTTGTAGTGTTAGTTTCAGCCTTAGTGTAGATTCACACTATTTGCCAAAATGTAATTCTGGTCACTTCTCCACCCATGAGAAGTGACAAATTGAAATGCAGACTCCCTAAACAACAGAAGGGAATGGGGCTTTCTGTTACAGCAAGAGAAAGCTGGACTATACTTTTTATTTGATATTCTTTGGCACAGTAACTTTTTAGTGTTTGCAGTTTACTTACCTGTTGCATGATTCCTGGATATTTAATTTCACTGCTTTTGGAAAGTTACCCAGTGCAGTTTTAATTAATACGCCATGGAGCAGCTATCAAGCTCCCATTCTGCTACTGCAAACTAGCATCCAGACAAAGTAATGGCACATTTCCAGTGCAGCTCTGGAAGTTTAACAGTAGTTTTATGGGTAGCGATATCAGAGGTAGATATTGTGGCTGTGATAATAGCTGCTGGAGTAGCAGCAGCGGGCTTCCAGATAGTAGTCTGCATGAGCTATTCCAAAATAGAGCAAAAGCAGATAAGACTCTAATCTCAGTAATGGCTGAAATGGCTTTTCTGTCCCCATGGAAACGGATGAGGGTCAGTAAGCCATGATTGTCCCAGTGTGATCCCAAAACAACAAAATGGCTGGGAGGCAGGAAATGTGGCTCTCCTCTGGGAACATGTTTTGTTCATCCTGCTGCGGAAGAATTTGAAAGTATCCCCCAGTTTCACCAGAGGGCTTCGTTTGTACGGTTGACAGTGTTTTTCCATCTTTAAATCTATAGCTGGATCACACATTTTTTTTACTGTATGAGACATGGGTAATTCCCTGGCACAATGGGATGGCAAAAATCGTGTCTCAGACTTGCTGGACAGGTGTTTATGCTTTTTGTACACAAAGGCATGCTTCAGCTAATTTCAAACTAACTCGAGTGATGCATTGGACTTCAAATGTATATTGCCAGGACAGGTAATGAAACCACTTGGGATGCGAACAGCTGTGATGGGATTTAAACATTGTGGAAATTAAAAAGTGCGGGTATAAAAGCTTTTAGAATCCTGCGGAGGTAATGTGGAAATACAGTGAGTCAGAGGCGAATGTTGTTCCCATAAAGAATTCAAGGATCCAATTATGTCTTTCAGACTTGGCTACCTCTACACCTCAATCACTCAGAGAACAGAGAGAAAGGGAGAGCAACTGGGAGATGTGGAAAGGAATAGAAAGAGGGAGTTACAAGGAGAGTATGTGAAAGAGAAATGAAAAGAGATGGAGAGTGAAAGAACTTTTCTTTTTTTTGCTCGTATTATTCTTTGACCTGGAATTAATCAACAAGAGATGCCATTAATCTCGATGGACAGTAGCGCATCGTACTGTTTCCATTGTTAGCTCAGACCTACCACCACCTCAATTACTGCCTGCTTAATTCAGCAGTGCCCACTTCATCAGTCGGCAGCTTTATTATTCACGGGAACATTTGATTTAGCACGGCGTTCAATTTTAATAGGGTAAACATTGAAAGTCACAATTACAAACATACCGCCATTGTAAATCCTCCTTTGTTAAATGTGTCCTAGCTTGCAGGGGTAAATTTCATTTTGCCACTCAAAGGACACAGTATCTACACACTCAAATAAAGCCCAGATTCGTCTCTAGAAATTACCTTGATACTGTTTGTGCCAGCACGATTTTGATGGAACATTTTCTATGCAGCGTTAAATTAGAAAGAGGCACTGAAAATGGACTGAACTAAAAGTTGTAAAGTAGGAGAAGCTGCTGGTCCCAAAGTATTTTTCTCCACTGTTATTTTCTTTTTGAAAACTTTGTAATTCTATACTGTATGGGTTTGTAAATTCCAAATAACTTCCAAGAAGTTTGCTGGAAAGACCTATGTGTAGAGTGTTCAATTGGTACACTTTCAATGAATCAATTCCAACTAATCGCTCACCTAATTGGCGTAAATAAGAACTTCTTTTAGTCAGTGCACTGTAGGTCACGTAATCATGCAAAAATGTGAGATTTGTTTGCAGACAAGCATACCATATGAATAAATTAATAAATATTTGCTTCGGTTTTAAATAGGGCACATTTTCCCTATAATTATCACCAGATTACATAGTTCTTTCCAGGAAACACCTTGAAAATTATGAACATTTTACGAATAAAGGGCGTCTGCACACTGACGTCTTCATCAAGTAATATTCAACATGTGACCAAAAAGGTCCATATATAGACTTCATCTTATTCAAATCCAACACATTCTCACTTCCAACGCATCAAATACGGCAGCTTGGTCAGTGGCCCTATACTTTAAACTACGATGCTCTACGTACCCCTCCAGCGCCAGTTTTGCGCGTGTCAGTTTTCGCTCGTTACATGCATACTGTACACTGTCTTTTCAAAATAAACTTCCATGTTCACAGGAAACGACTTTGTTAGGTTTAGGCAAAAAACTACTTTGTTAGGTTTAGGAAAGTATTTGTGTTAAAATAAGTTTGTTTGTTACTTAGGTAAGTAGGTTACGTTATGTACGTGACGTTACTTAAGTACATTATGTAACATTACGCAACATAAGTTAAGTATGTATGTAACATTATGTAAAACTTTACGTTTAAACAAGTCAACATTGACGTTTTACATTGGGATGCACCAATACCAATACTGGATCGGATATCGGGCTGATACTGACTCAACTAGCTGAATCGGGTATCGGTGACAATAAGGCTGATTTATTCAATTCAATTCTATGTTTATATACTATATACATTATATACTGGAATTGTAATTCCTGTTATTACACGGATTTGTTGAATACTCGATTCTGATTGGTCAATCACGGTGTTCTACAGTCTTTTATTTCTTTATAACAGACCGTTGCTCTGTATAACAGACCATTGCTATGGGCGCAGTTCTGATCTCGGACTCTGGCGGACCGTTTTTGTGTCAAATTATTGATTTCTGAACTACGTAGCCATGTAATTAGCGGGATAATGTACAGTTAGCGGGTCAGGGAGATGCAAGATCCCTCCGCATCGCCCTGTCTGGGTTTATTTCACAACAATGACTGGCTCGCTGTACATTACCCCTTACTTGAAGTTTTGACCAATTTGTTGCTGCATTAAAAAAGTTTATACTTGAATTGTAATTCCTGTTCATTTTGAAGATTTTTTACCAAGTGGCTGGTGTATGATTTATTATTTTAATAATAACTAACAGATCAGTGAATTTATTTATATGTATTTATTTGCTACGTTTTGTTTTGCAAAGTGAGAAAAGCAATATTTAAGTCAAGCCTGATGTTGCCTTACACACAAAAGAATTATTCCGGTCACTTCCACACAGTGAGGCATACAGCTTATTAATTAAACACTGGTATAGCATCAGAGCTCGGTATCAGCCGACACCCAAAGCCCTGGTATCGCTATCGGGACTGAAAAAGTCAGATCGGTGCATCCCTAGTTTCACACAGGACACAAACAGCGGTCTCCTGAGTGAAAGTCCTGTGTTTTCTGACCCATCCATCCACCCCGACCTCCTCCCTATGCAAACTGTTTTGCTCTTTATACTACGTCACCTAACTTCCTCCTTTAATCCTGTCATAACTACAGCCACAACGAGCCTCATAGCTTGAAGCGTAGTGCCACTGACCAAGCTGCGGTATTTGACGAATTGGCAATGACAACAAGCTGTTCAAACCAGGTGTCTTCTCTCTTTTATGTCCAGCCTTGTACCTTTGACTTTTCAATCAAAGAACCAGATATTTTTCTTACACAGTTGCTCATCTTTTGATGATTCAACCTGGAGAGTTTCATGCCCATCCAAACCTTGGACGTGCTCCAACTACCAGTCATCGAATGTTGTCTATACTGAAAATGAATGTGACTTTTTTGAGTTGATGAATACACATCTTTAGTTCTTGACTTAAATTTGTTTTGCAAAACACATTGGTTGAAGTATTTGAATATTATCTATTTTTTTTCTGATTTGTGCCATTGTTCATCCCCTAATGAATGAAACCACGTGCTCAAGCTGGGCAAGACACCTGATTGCACATGGGTGAAAGCAAAGGACAGTTGAGCCACAAAGGAGACATGAGTAATCAGAGTGGAGAAATGTCACTTTGGCTCCTGCCGCCTTTTGCATTGATTGGATAGAGACATAATTAAAAGGGACAGCTGTTCAATCAATATCAATCCCCCCTGCTCACCCATGGGCAGGACGGCAGACCACCCTCTCAGCACCATCCCTCTCTGTCTTTCACACACATCACACACACACACACCTCTTGGTGGTGGACTGAAGAGTAGTGATTCGGAGCGTGACCAAACGTGTCATGCAGCAGCAGCAGACATTATGTAAGAGAGTCATCCCCGCCTGGCTTGTTCTTTTCCTCTCTCTCTCTCTCTCTCTCTCTCTCGCAGTTATTGGCTCTCACCTCCAAAGGGTGGGAGTGAGGACTCAGCGAAAACAGCCGGAAAACACCCATGAACAGCTCATGTTGGATCAAAACGCCTCCCACGTGCTCTCATCTCCTCATGCTTTCATATGTCATCGAGGCTCATATCAACACCTTGGCCCGTTGGTTGAATCATAGTGTGAAAACTGCGGGGAAGAGGCACAGGATGCCAGATAGAAGGCACGACAGACGTGTTGTGCACATTTCATGATTAAACTGTAAAGTTGCCAAGTTACTGTTTGTTTTCGGTTTTTTGTCAGCGTAATTCCTATTTTTAGATTAGTTTTTTATTATTCTGGGCAGAAAGATTGATTTTTTCTTCAAAATATGACATATACACGAAACTGAAATTAAATAATCAGCAATAATGGATGAACGAGAGAGGAAAAGGCCGTCAGAGCAGCTCTAAGTCAAAAAGAAGATGCCACAGGGAATGCCCATATGCACAGCATCAGCTGGTGGATAATGTACAAAGAATAATAAGATGCTTTGTTTTCTCACAGAGTGCTGCAGGGATGACGTACTTTTGTAGGCCAACCAGAAAATTATCATCCTTAATGGTTCCCTCGACAAAAAGCCAATGGGATTTTCCATTGGCTTTTGGAATATTGCAGGAAATAAACTCTGTGGCAAACAAACGTTTATGATAATCTTCACAAATGAACACCACTTCTATGATTTTTGAAGCGTGAATGCAATCGCCGGAAGTAAAAAGCTAACGTTAGGCTATAAACGAACTTCACCACAGTCGCATCAGTGCGAGCATACACAACGAGGCTGTAGAAGAACCTTCTTAAAATTTGCAAATTCACACTAAACACAAAGTACAGCTGAGGATGATGGGCATGCATTTAGTTTTGCAGTATAGTCATAAAACAAAACAAAAGTATCAACATTTTTGACCTGATGATGGTTAAATGAAAAGTCAGGGGAACATTAAAGTCATTGAGATTCATCCTCTTGGAAACATGAATAATATTTGAACCAAATTTTGTCCCAATCCATCTAGTACATGTTGAGATATTTAACCGGATAAGTGAAAACTTTGACCTGCCAGTGGCGCTAGAGGAAAAGTCAGGGGATCACCAAAGTCAGTAGGGCTCATCACCATTCATGGGGACCATGAATATCTGTACCAAATTTCATCCATCAAACAGTTGTTGAGATTTTTCAGTCTTGATCAAAGTGGCGGACTGACCGACAGACCAACATTGATATCCCTAGAGCCATCACGCATGACTAAAAAGTAGGGCTGTCGCATGATTGTCCATAATTAATCATGATTAATCACAAATTAATCGCAAATTTCCTATCTGTTCAAAATGTACATTAAAGGGAGATTTTGTCAAGTATTTAATACTCTGACCAACATATAGTGGGAAAATATGCTTGCTTTATGCAATTGTATGTATATATTTATCATTGGAAATCAATTAACAATACAAAACAATGACAAATATTGTCCATAAACCCTCACAGGTACTGCATTTAGCATAAAAAATATGCTCAAATCATAGCGTGTGTCAGTGTGCTGACTTGACTATGACTTGCCCAAAACTGCATGTGATTATCATAAAGTGGGCATGTCTGTAAAGGGGAGACTGGTGGGTACCCATAGAACCCATTTTCATTCACATATCTTGAGGTCGGAGGTCAAGGGACCCCTTTGAAAATGGCCATGACCGTTTTTCCTTGCCAAAATTTTGTGTAATTTCGTAGCATTATTTAGCCTCCTTTGTGACAAGCTAGTATGAAATGGTACCAATGGATTTCTTAGGTTTTCTAGTTTATGCTGGTATCTTCACTCTAGCTTTA
This sequence comes from Sebastes umbrosus, assembly GCF_015220745.1. NCBI lineage: Eukaryota > Metazoa > Chordata > Actinopteri > Perciformes > Sebastidae > Sebastes > Sebastes umbrosus. The sequence continues at coordinate 21,139,645 of NC_051286.1, read as the reverse complement.
AAACTGAGCCCACTGCAACTCAGAAAGATTGATTGTATTAATGTGTTAAAGAAATTAGTGGTTTTGCGTTAACATGTTATTATCGCATTAACATTGATAAAAATGTCCAGGTTTTGAGCATAATCAAATGTCAGCATTGGATGCTGCTGCCACAATATTGCCTTACACAAAAAATACTGTTTAAAGTGAAAGAAAATTACAAAAGTGCTGTGTTTAGATTGATCTAAATTCATTGCCAGTCTGTGATCTTTTAGCCTGGGTTGGCCACCCTGTTAACATACTGGACAAGCAGAATTGGGATCAGTACTCAGTTGGTGCGCCCTGTGCTTACACAGGCTTATTGCATTACCACCATCCCGGCATGCAAAGTGGGGCAGAATATTTATTTAGGGATCAACTGTCTACAATGTATTAGATATCCAACCCTGGGGAGAGGGGCGCAGGGATTGTAACAGTTGGAATAACTTTACAACATCTCCATGAGATAATACATTTACAGGGGATAAGCGGAACTTCTGTAGATTTCCCCCTCTTGCGTTGTTCTTGTCAGGGAAAGGGAATAAAATCAGATTTTTTTCCTGCAAATATTCTGTTTTTTTCTAGTTGTGCAGTTCTTGTCCTATATATTTGGAATTTTTTTTGTCAAGTTTGGAGAGGTAAATGATATCATGACCTATAATTACAAGAGCAAGTGACATCACTGTGTGTGTGTGGAGTCTATACTGTACATCTGTGGTACCCCCTGGGGTAAACAGTGGCTCTGTAAGCTCCTTTAGCAGAAGATGAATCTGTGAGTAGATTAGTTGGGGGGTTTGAGGCTGGTTACGCTCTGTGTCCTGTCTGTGTGCCCGATGGTCACTCACACTGTGGATCAAAACCACTAAATCCCTGCTAGATCCAGGCTACACTCCCAGAGAGTGACATTCAGACCCTTCCTCCACCCCCCAGAACACACACAATGAACTATACAGAGAAACATGGAGCATCCAGAGACAAGCTGATATACTGTATATATACACACAATCAGTTGATTATTCTGATCAAGGATGAGTCCAAAATTACTATGACAGAAAAAAAGGACTTCTTTCAACAGTATGATTTGAAGATACCGAATATTTGATGCAAACTACTTCACAAACCACTTTAAAAAAACGAATTATTTAGCTTTGTGTGCTCTGAATATGCAGGATTGGTAGTTTATTTAGTAAGGGCTCAATTTCAAAGAGAGCAGAAATGAAATACAAGTATATCTCACTTAAGCATTCTGTTCACTAACCTCAGCCAAGGTCTAAATGTAGGATGTATTGTTATGGTGACTTTCCTGGTGTCAATCTGAATGACTGCTGTACGGTATGGTACCAGTGAAAGAATGGTCCTTGATAAATGATAATGACACCAATGTTGAAGTTACGGCTCATTCTGAAACGACAATAGCTAGTAACTGAAGGATTATTGTACTGTAAAGGATGAAATTAATCCAAGCAACGAATTGCTTCAAAGTGTTACACTCAAATTGAACTGTTTAGTTGAAAAATTGGATTTGTGCTATAAATGAGTCAGAAGTTGGAGTAGGATACAATCACTTGAAATAATCAGCCTTATTATTCAATTGCCTCTTAACCGCTGGATAACTTTTGAGTTTCCCGTTTCAATTGACTGTTAGCTAAATCCCTCAACCAATCATAGCTTAGCAACCGTATCTAGGCATGACAGGTCTGTCAGGCTCTGGAGCTCTCCACATAATGAAGCGATGTGCATGGGGTTTACTCAACATCTGAAGAGTTTGGAGGGTGGTGTTTATTTTAAAGGGGTTAGGGCTCTCCTGTTTTCTGGATTTGGAAACACAACTTCAGTCCTTTAGCACAGTATCATGTATGTAGCCATCAACATGGGTGGATTATGAGACAATGGGCACGGTCATGCAAAAGGATCCACCGCCTTTCCTAGATAGGAGCAAGACAGACTTTACAGTTGTTTAGCCTCTTTTTGTTGTTGTTTTGTGTCTCTTTGTAGTTGTTACGTATCTCTCAGTGGTTTTGTGTCTGTTTGTGGTCATTTTGTGTTTCTTTGTAGTTGTTTTGTGTCACTTTGTAATTGTTTGGTTCATTTTGTTGTTACTTTTTGTCTGCTGTTGTTTTGCCCCTTTTTGTAGCTGTTTTGATGTCTTTGTAGTCATTATTTAGTCTCTTTGTAGTTGTTTTGAATCTCTTTGTCATCATTTTGAGTCTTTTTGTAGCTGTTTTGATGTCTTTGTAGTCATTATTTAGTCTCTTCGTAGTTGTTTTGCTATCTATGTAGTTGTTTAGATGTCTTTGTGGTCATTATTTAATCTCTTTGTACTTGCTTTGCATCTCTTTGTAGTATTTTTTAGTCTCTATGTAGTTGCTTTAATCTCTTAATAGTCATTTTTAGTCTCTTTGTAGTTGCCTTGCATCTATTTGTAGTCATTTGGAGTCTCTTTGTAGTTGTTTTGATGTATTTGTAGTTTTTTTTATGTCTTTGTAGTCATTTTGAGTCTCTTTGTAGTTTCTTTGATGTCTTTGTAGTCATTATTTAGTCTCTTTGTAGTTTCTTTGATGTCTTTGTAGTCATTATTTAGTCTCTTTGTAGTTGCTTTATGTTTCTTTGTGGTCATTTTAAGTCTCTTCCTGGTTGGTATGCGTCTCTCTGAGAGGCATTTTGTAGGTGAAGGCCAGAGGGGCCCCTGGGCCTGTCCCCGGAAGGCCCGTTCAGTAATCCATCCATGGCCACCGAGTGCATATTTTAGACTATTTAACAGGGTACAAAGTCAGCTGAAATCATTAAAAAGTCATCCAGAGACGGCTTTTTTAACCAATCTATGGTGCTAATGTTAGCTAGTTAGCTAAAGCTGGCATCAAATCCACCCCCCAATCCCTTCCTTCTTCTGTTTAAGGCAGTCCTCATGCCTCATTTATCCTAAAATCTCTCCCACCATCTCATCCCCCCTTCTCCTTGTCTCCTAGGTAGCTGAAAAAGCTTTCTCCTCACCTTTGGCCCCCGCAACAAATTCCTCCTCCACCCAGAGCTTCACTCACAGTCTGTTCTAGCAGCCCTGCTGATAATGAACACAACAACTGACGTGCTGAAGCTCCCTGGTGTCACAGACATTGCACTTATAACAGTCTTGACAACAAACTGAGATGTGGTGTTGATTGTCTGACAGCATCTATAGCATGTAATATATTCTGTTTTGAAGAGGAAGCATCAATTACGTCTTCTCAACTCTTACTGTAAACCTATACCATGTTTAGGATCTCATCTCACCCAGTCTCAATAAATGCTGGCCTCTAGCTGTGAAGACACGTTTAGTCCTTAGTTTAATTACTGATTCTAAAGTTTACTTTCTGTTTCTAAGTGAAACTTTTTTAGATCAAAGAACAGTAAAAGTTTAGCAGTTCTTTCTTCGTCCTGCTCCACAAGTTTAACTTTATGTGTGTTAAAACAGATAAAAAGAAGAGATGGAGAAAGTTTCAATCATACTGAATTGTTCCTCTCAAGTTGTACTGTACTATGAACTAACAAGCATCCACTAAAAAGAAATTCAGCTAACTTGATCTTGATCTTTAATGAATGTAATTAATAATGGCAGTGTGTATATTCCCCCCCCAAATCTGAGCTAGGCTCATTCTTCCTCTACAAAGTTATGCTAATAGTTACTACCACTTGTCATTCAGGATGGAAGTTAGGTACCGTTACACTCACTGCTGGTAGTTTTCAATCTAGTTATCATTTCTTTTAAGCCAGGCTAGCAGCATACGCACTAGGGATGGCAGTTGGTTGGACCGTCCAACATTTTGTCTGGACTGAAATATCCCAACAAGTATTGAATGTTTGTACAGATATTAATGGATGAATCCTAAAGACTGACGTGATATTATGGCGAGGAAACGTTTGGATCTTTTATACTCCATGTGGGTTTCTCCTGGCGGCAAACAGACATTCTCAAAGCTCCTCAAAGTTCTCCATTTTCTCCGCCCATCCACATACGGGTAGTTAGCAAAATTTGGATGTGCACAGAGGGGCAAAATCCTGCCGCGTGGAACCCCTGTGAAGAGCCGTGTCTGGTGGTGTGACGTCACTACGGCCGTGCGGATGCTCGCGGATGCGGCAAGCATAAATCATGCTTCAGTTTTGCGAAATTCATGTTTAATGGATTTATGCTCCGTACCTAAAAGAAATTCTAACATTCCCTTTTCATATATCTAGAGGCCAGACACTCTGAATTCACTTATTCTACTGAGCAAATCCCCCAAAATATCCGAAAAAGTCCCTTTAACCCCTCCGGATTTCAAATTCAAAGTTGAAATAAACAAACCCCTCTATATTTGGCAGTATGTAAGTGGAGAAATTATCTGACTTGGAGATATTTTCAACACAATTTAGTGACGTGAGACCCAATGAAAGATCGATACACCCCAGTGCTCCCTTCCAACTTGTGTTAAGCACAGTGTCCTTTCCAGTAAATTGGAGCGCGGCGTGAGAGCAACGGGAGAGTCAGTGGGCTGGGGCTGGTAGCCCGTTGTGATTGGGTAATGGGCCTAATGTCCCATGCAGTGTTTATCCTGTCTCCCAGATGGATGATGATGAGGTGGAGGGCGGGTGGGGAAGGGGCATAGACGAGTAGGATCCCCCGGGGATTGGAGAGAGGAAGAAAACACTCTGATACTGGCGGTGAGGAAAGGGGGATAGATGGGGATAGATAGAAATCATGTTGGTGTGCAAATGGGAGAAGCACTTCCTTTTATCGTAACAAAATCAAAAACTTGCTCTATATGTGTCAAACACCGTGAATAAAACTGTGTGTTAGGGTTAAAATGGAGCCTATATTAGTTGTGTCATCTAAATCAAAAATCCAAAACCATGTCCTTGTACGTGACGACCTATTTAGCTCTGTAATTTTAGGCTTTGAAGAAAGACTTGCTCATATTTCCAAATATTGATTGAACTGACAGCCCACAATAACACTTGAATCGTCCCCTTTAAGAGTAAGAATTATTCTCCAGTCAGGCCAACCATAAATAGACTCCTACTAAGCCCCAGCTGAAAGTGGATTTGTGTGATTGCCTGGGTACGCAGCCAAAACATTCAACAAGTACTCGCAGGAGGAGAATTAGCATCACTGGAGAATTGTCTTGAAATTTGTTCCAGAGCCAGGTGCCAAAAACCCGCCGCCTCCCTCAGGCCTAAGTCCATCTTCTTGCTATGGATTTGCTCCCTCACCAAGAGGTGTAATACACTACATTCACACAGATCCGTGTGAATGAAAGGTGATAGGAGAAAAGGAGTAAGGGAGAGGAAAAACAAAGATGTGCCAGTGCGTCTGCTGTAAAAAGAGCTTGAAGAATCGTCTCGGACAAGAGTGTTGGCACTTGGAGAGTTCTGCAGACACGAGAAGGTGCAGTTAAAAAGGAAGGAGGGGGAGCAAGCAAGGAGAGAGATTGAGATTGAGTGAAAGTCAGAGGGAAGATGAAAGGGGTTTTCTTCTATCCCTCCATCGACCCTGAGGCTGGATTGATAGCTGTCACCTGCTGAGATAAGTCTCCTCCTCAAGGGCTGGAGTGAAAGGTATGACTACTGAGAAGTGTGCGTGAATATAAGCAAAGAAAACAGGATGGGTCGACTGGTGAGATCAATACACTGTGACCAACGGACCTTTGTTTTCAGTGTCACCATCAGATTCACTGCACAGAATTATAAACTTAAGTGATTATGCATGGAGACAGCCAGGTAAGTGTTTCAGTTCAACCCGGTCTCACAGGAAGGCGTATAAATAGCACGAGATTACACGGACATACCATGTGTCATGAGGACGTCATCTATAAGCCAGACAACAAAACTACAGTAACGTCCGTAGTTAGGTTGAGGCCACAAAACCACTTACTGTAGTTATGTTTAGGAAAAACGTCATGATTGGCCTTTGAATAAGTACGTAAACTAAGTAAAATACGTGCGGAAACATACAACATGTAACAAAAGCAGAAAAAACTTGACAAACGTCACTAAAAAAATATGTGACAAACGACACTAACTATTATTTCATCGATTCTTCAAGTAATCGGATAAAAAAATACTTTTGCTTTATTAAGGAGCAATAGTAAATATACAAAAGTGGAAATAAGATAGAACAACTAATTAGTTTCCTTTTTCGAAAAATACATTTTTATTGCTTAAATTGCATACAAAAGTGTCAAAACTAAACCCATTTAGTGCATTTAAGTATCATATTACAACATAGGTTTCAAGGCTTCAGGCTAACTTTTTTCACTACCATCCCGGAACCATCCCGAATAATAATTTCAACTGTCCCCGAAGTCAATTTAAACCGTTTAAAATTCAAAATATTATCATTTTACTTTGTTATTGTCTTCTTATTTACTTAAAAATATACAATTCAAATGATTAGGAAATAAATGATTGTATTTTTATTGATAAAAAAACAATTTGGCATCAGTAGTTATAATGATGTATTATAAGCTGCTTAGAGCTAGTGTTAGGAAGTTAAACAGGTCATAATCCCCTCTCTATTATCTATTTTATATTGCTGTGAAAGCATCTCCTTCAAACAACTGGATTTATTCAAGTTTCTCGCTAAAAACTACATTTTACGAGATTACATTTGACACATCATGATAACGTGCTAATTGACCTTCGCCCAATAGTAATCTTTATTGCATAGAGAATAAAAGCGTCATAATGTAACTCAATGCAATGTCCATTAACTTTAGCTGTTATAGCTTCGTCATTTAGCCGAGCAGCACTGTGCTGCCCACCGGCTGCTAACACCTAACGTTAACTAGCTCTCCTTTTGCCGCTTTCGATACAGACTTGTTGTTCAGTTCAATCTGCACACCGTTGATTAGCGGCGCCGCTGTGTATGGACGGGGGGGTTATTTTTAGTAATGGAGTTTCTCGAGGAATTGTTTCAGCCCTACATGGCACTAAACGCAAAGCTCCACTTTACCGGAGACAATGATGGAAAGCCGCTCTCAAGAGCTCGTAATGCTAGTACCCACTAGCTCAAATGGAGCATTAAGCCACAGAATTAACGGTGCATCAATGTACCTGGAGGCTGTAAGCTGCTAGTTTCACAGCTGGGCAGAGGACAGCAGCGAGTCCTTATGTGTCTAATGAAAATAGAAAACCTGTGAACACACATATACCTCTCCACCACATACACACACACGCAGTCTAACAGTGTCTGTTCTGCTATCAGAAGTGTTTTGCCAGAAAAAAAACATTCACATGGTGAAAGTTAATTAGGTTGCTTTATTCACTGAATTGTCTCTGCTTCTTTGCAGTTAATTGCTGATTTTGTAAGATAACTGCGTCCAAAGCCTTTGATGGAATAAGTTCTGCAAGTACCATCTTTCAGCCCACTCCGCCAACTGAAATGTTGGGATTAAGTGTGAAAAAACATACAAGTGTTAAACTCTATTTTGCTGTAGGCATTTTCTTTACACTGGATTCTTCTTTTTCTGTGCAGCTGGAGTGTTAGGACCTAGAATCAAGCCAAATGTGACTCTGGGTAAGAAATGCAGATACCAATTTTAGTGTCCAGTCTGAAATTTCGACTCATTTTTTGTCCTGTAAATCTAGAGCCTTTTCTCTTTGTTTTCTTTCCATGAGTCAAGATGGTGTCCTATACTTGTCAAGTTTAGCCAATAAATTTGGCTTCCGTTTTGAGTTTTTCTTAAAAAACATAATGTTTGCTTCTAAATCTATAGCATACGTGCTTGACTTCAGAGTGCCTGCATCAATCTTTACTTTTCATATAAGCTGCACCACTAGATATTTTTATAATACCAATGGATGGGATGACTATATGTAATGTGAAAGATGTCGCTCATGGTGATGAACCCACAGAAAATCATTACCCAACACTTCAGTTCCACCCCAGCTCTACGAAGTGTATTAGCGTCTTTTACACGTCGTAGCAATGGTTTTTTTGGGTTGTTTTTTTTTACCTTGTTTCTATCTGCAGCAGGCAAGAAAGCTTTGATAAACAGATGGTTGGCTACTCTACCTGCCCAACACCAACTGGCAGACAAAGTTAGCAACTAGCTAGTAATGGTGCATTTAGCAGTGCTAAAAAAGAACCAGATTTTCCTCAGTCGGTGGAGACCAAAACAGAGCTAAGAGGAGAGTGAATATTGGACATTCTTCGGGTGGCCAGAGCAATAAATGCTGATGTTGCTCCGTGTCTGCTGGATGTGTAAATACAGTATGCAACTGTGGGTTAACTTGTTAGCTCTATCAAATTTGAGGTGATAATATGTCAATGTTTTTGTTACAGCTTGTTCACTACACCCATGTGGCAACAAACAACCCGGTCTCACGGGAAGGCATATAAATAGCACGACATTACACGGACATTCTGCGATGATGAGGACGCCACGCAATAAAACCACTCACTTAGGTTTAGGCAATAAAACCACTTAATTAGGTTTAGGGAAAACTTCATGGTTGGGCTTGAAATAAGTACGTAAACTCAGTACAATATGTACGGAAACAACGTAACATCAGTATGGAAAACACGTCAAAAAATGTCACTGAAAAACACATGACAAACTTCACTGACGCAACTTGCAAGACAAAAACACCGGCCTCAGACACCAACCTCCTGGTTAAAAGCTGTGCTTTTGTTGGACCCATCCACCTCCACTCCTGCCCGCCATAAGTGGTCTTTCTTGCTTTTTTTCTACGTCACAAGCTCTGAGCGTATTATATTTACGCTGATGCATATACACAGCAGTCAGTACAGACTACATGGTGTACAAATGAAACGCCAAAAGCAAGAAGGGCGTTCTTATAGCACGCTAAATGCCTTGCGCATTATAGTGGCATTCCACTTTTCGTGCGAACAGGCTGCAACAAAAGCAAATGAATTCTGCTTGAAATGTGTTTTTGGCTACACGTGTTTTGTCCTAACTGAAAAAGAGTGAAGAGATGTCAAAATAATAACCCGAGGCATGAACAGAGATACTGTAGATACAGTAACAGAGTTAGCTGTACCAACCTTGTTAGGAAGTGTAGATCAAATACGACTACGTGTACTACGTGTCTGTGCGTTTGAGTCTTTGTGTGCCACTCAAATAGACAGGCGATGAGTCGAGTTCCCCGATGTGCTGGAATTTCCCTCCCTCGACACTCTCACAGGAAGTCGTCCCACTTTAGACCCGACAGGAAACGTGACGCGGGAGCGACGCATGCTGATATTCTCATGTAGCCTACTGTTATATTGAATTCTGTTTTATTCCGTTTTGATCTCTTTTTTTCCTTGATCCCTCTCCCTCACGGTCTCCCTCTCTCATCTCGGCTCCTCGTCCTCCCTTTTCTGTGATGATGATGGTTTATGTCTGTTTCCTGATGCACAAACACTCTTCACGGTTCCCCTAAACAATTCAGCACTAATGGAAATCTTCAATATTGCATGTTGAGGCCCTCTGGGTGCTGTTGATGGCCTGTTGTTGCAGATTGGTATATATATGAGAGGTCAGTTGGAGCAGAGGAAAGAGCTTGCTAGGGTGTGAATAAATGAAAAACTGAGCTGGATAAGAGAAGCAAAAATCATTGAATGTTCAAACGGTGCATATATAGCCTATAAATAATTAAAGCCAGCACGTTTGGGAAGAATAGATGAGACAAGGTTGAGAAGTTTCCTGGGTAGCCAACAGAGGATAAGACAGTTGCAGAGCAATTCCATCAATGAATACATTAATTAACAGAAAAATACATAGCAAATGAAAGCCAGGAGAGCCATTTACAGTTCAAATCCACACAAAAAGCTGTTGCATGGCAGGCAGTGGTGGAATGTAACTAAGTATATTTACTCTAGTACTGTACTTAAGTACAATTTTGACATACTTGTACTTTACTTGAGTATATTTTTATACCACTTTCTGCTACTTTATACTTCTATTCCATAATATTTCAGAGGGGAATATTGTACTTTTCTACTTCACTACATTTATTTGACACTTTACTTTTTACATAAAAAACACATTATATTCTTATATGACATGATGCAGTACTATACTTCAAATATACCCAGTCGTACAAGTATCTACAATTATCGCCACATTGAGGAACTACAACATTATAATGCTCTTTCATGTATGTGTTAGTGGCAAACACAGAATAATATACAGTAATATTCTATACAAATGAGTTCTGTCAAATTTTACGAGATAACGTGTTAACGAAATTTGTTTTAACGTCACTAATGTTTTTAATTTATTAACACAATTTGCGATTTTTAGGTTGTTGCGGGCTCAGTTTTTTTAAAGCTATCATATGAAACTACAAAGTCTAAGGAATCCATTGGCTCCAACCATTTCATACTACCTTGTCACGAAGGAGGCTAAATAACTTTCCAAATTTACGCAAGATTTTGGCAAGGAAAAACTGGCATGGCTATTTTCAAAGGGGTCCCTTGACCTCTGACCTCAAGATATGTGAATGAAAATGGGTTCTATGGGTACCCACGAGTCTCCCCTTTACAGACATGCCCACTTTATGATAATCATATGCAGTTTGGGGGCAAGTCATAGTCAAGTCAGCACACTGACACATGCTATGATTTGAGCATATTTTTTATGCTAAATGCAGTACCTGTGAGGGTTTCTGGACAATATTTGTCATTGTTTTGTGTTGTTAATTAATTTCCAATAATAAATATACACATACATTTGCATAAAGCAAACATATTTGTCCACTCCCATGTTGATAAGAGTATTAAATACTTGAAAAATCTCCCTTTGAGGTACATTTTGAACAGATAAAATGTGCGATTAATTTGCGATTAATCGCAATTAACTATGGACATATGCTGATTAAATATTTTAATCGATTGAAAGCCCTAATAAAAATATAACACTGAGAAAGGAGCCATTCTGCTTAATGAGTACTTTTACTTTTGATACTTTAAGTACATTTTGCTGATAATACTTCTGCACTTTTACTTGAGTAACATTTTGAATTGGAGACTTTTACTTGTAATGGAGTACTTTTAGACTGTAGTATTTCAACCTTTACTTCAGTACAGTATCTGAGTACTTCTTCCACCACTGATGACGGGAATCAGTAGCTGCTCCGTCGCCAAGACCAACTGATTTAAAGTCCTGAAAATTCACCAAAAAGTGTGATGACGGCAGTATTCCCACTCATAAATATTTTGCAGCCTTCGCACAAACAGTCAAATGGTATTCATCAAGTCATATTTAATTCATCGCCGTCTAATGTTTTTCAGCCCAACACGGCCCTTCGCATGAAAAGCCTTTAGCTCTGCGAATGTGGCCTTGGTTTCTGCAGTCCACCTCCGCCAGGTGAAAGCAGCATCCGAAGGGAATCCTGTTTACTCCGTCTTTATCTCCACCCCAGCTCGCCGCGTACGGATGCGACCGGATTATGCAAAGTATCTTTTCACACACCTCTGAGCGAAGAAAGACGGGAATAGAGATCTTCGGCATGGAAGGGCTTTATCTTTGTTTGTGGTTCTGGTTAAAAAAAAAAAAAAAAAAAAGGCTACTGTCCCTGTGTGGGTTGTTTTGTGGCCTTACGTTTGAAGTTACACAACCGTCTTCATTCCCTTAGAATGTGGATGACACAGTGGAAACCTTGCCCTATATGTTACATTCTTTATGAAAGAAGTAAATAGGATTTAGTGACCTTTGAACTTTAAGTGTACGCTACTACAATGGCTACTGCATTGGCCTTGGACATGCAGCAAATCTATTATTTCCCTCCCTCACACTGCTCTCTTGCTCATCCATCTCTTCCGGAATATCTCACTATACTTTCCATTTATCCCCACCACGCCCTGCCCCTCCCTCCGACAACCTCTGGCCTCATTATGGGAAAGCTATAGCGTGCACAGTGCTGCATGCTCGCAATCTGTAGCGGAGTGTGAGCATCAAACAGCATCGTAATAGAGAGAGACAAAAGAGGAGGGGAAAATGAGAGTGAGTGAGAAAGAGAGAGAGCGAGAGAGAGAGAGGTCTGAGGCTCTGGGGCTGCCTCTGTGCTACAAGCCCCAGGGACAGACCTATTTCCTCCCATTAAAGACTATTTGCTGTGATCCAATATTTGAAAGGTACTGCAGGAAAAACACATCTACTGTAACACAGCTCAGCTTTCTGGTAAAATGTATTTCGCAGTCTTTTCGACCAAAACACAACAAGTTAAAGGCAATGTAACTGGGGAGCTTCTGTTTGAAATAAAAAAGGGGTTATGAGAGGTTGGTTACACATACAGAATGTATTTGGTTTCCAGAGGTAAAATTGCCTGTCCGCAAACTGACTGTGAACAATGTGCCGCGGGTACAGAGGTTACCTTCTCTATTTTAAAAATCGACCAGGAGAAACAGTCAAGGAAAATAAAAAGTCAGTCACTGAAAGGGTCCTTGATTAGGTGGAGTCTACAGAGGAACGGCAAACAAAGCCCAGAAAATATGCTTTTTCGCAGCAGACTTGTTGGCTGCCAAAAGTAGGAAAAATACAAGTATCAGCCTAATAATAACATTAACAATGGGTCCCCTCTATTGTATGGTCTCAATAAGCCATGGCAGTGTGACAGTGAGCCAGTATGCACAATAGTAGGACCCAGAAACTAAACAAGCTGAATGGAATTCATTCATCTTATTATTTACACATGTGCTTTTCCTACTGTGAGGTGTCACAGATGTCATCTGTGAAAAATGCCTGTGACAGTCTGAACATTCTTTAGAATAGTATCTGTGCCTTACAACACAACAAGTTAGAGAAAGGACAAAATGACATTGTATGGGGCAAAAGAGAAGATTATAGCGACAATGTGTAGGATTTGGCGGCATCTAGCGCTGTGGTTGCAGATTGCAACCAACTGAGTACCACTCAATTCTCCCTTTCCAAGACTGCGGTAACATGAGCCGTCGAGTGCAAAACTACAAAAGGTCATCCACCTCGATCAGAGACCATCCTCACCATAATAACACTACTTTAGGAGCCATGGAAGTCAGACGGCGGGCACCACGGTTTTGCACTCTGCGGCTCATGTTACCACAGTTTCAGAAGAGTATCGGTGGCCTTCAGGTAACGTAAAAACACTAAAGTCTCTTGCTAAAGCCAGAGTTTGGTTTGTCCGTTCTGGGCTACCGTAGAAACATGGCAGAGCAACATGGCGGTCTCCGTGAAGAGGACCCGCTCCCTATTTAGATATGAAGAGCTCATTCTTAGCTAACGAAAACACGATTCTTAGTTTCAGGTGATTATACACTAATGAAAACATAGTTAGGAATATTATATTCCATTTCTACCAATAGATTCCCCAAAATGTAACACACTGTTCCTTTAAGGAGAAGGAAGTCAACAAGACTAAAGGTTGGGTTATGCTCAAAAAGAACTAGTTTTGTCCAAGCCACAACCACACGGACGATAATTGTTCCAATAAGAGGATGATGGTTGGAGCTTTTGGACATTTTTTGGACAGAAGTAATTGCGAAAATAGTGCCAGGAAAAAAACGGAGTTTAAGATTGTTTCTGAAAATTGCAAAATGTGTCAGATGCACTTCCTCAATTTCAACAACTGTTAATTAGCGCTAAACATTAGCTTTGTAGGTATTTGGTCATAAACCAATTATTAGATGAATGTCTAGGCAGTTTCTCCAGTAGTTGCTGAGATACTTCACCATCCCTAGACACAATGCTATTTGCATTACTGAAGAGCCCTTATGTATTATATAGTAGGAAAATATAACTAAAACATGCTATGATGATCTGATACCAAGGTCTTTTCTCCTACAGAGAATAGAAACATGATTTCTTTTTTTAATTTAACCTTTATCATCTCATTGAGAAGCTGGGTGTCATTCTCAAGAGAGAATCATCTCCAAGAGATGCTGAACTAGGAATACTGAACTGACCAGTAATCCTGCGTCAGCACTCCGGCCCTGCAGACACTCACATTTAATAATTTATTGCCATATCAACCGCAGTTGATTTGGAATTTGTTTCAATGCGCTCAACAGCAAAATATATAATCACAGCACACACACAGCAAAAACACACTGCCACATACCGCCACAAAACAGTAACCATAGCACTACAATACAATAGTGCAACCCAGTAGAGCGGGACCATGTCGCCATATGGCCTGTAAAACCTCCCTCAGAGTAATCAGCCAGGCAAACACATGGAAAAGTAAAAAGAAAAAATGCTGCACACTAAAGGATCCATCTGTATTAAACAAGTGTTCATTAGATGAGGTTTCAGGCGCCTCAAGAGCGGTCCAAGCTTTCTCATCTTTCCTTTTTTTTTCTCCTCGTTTCTATGATCAGCAGCTCACTACCGTTTTCTGTGTGCTTTACTTCTCCTCCATAGTCAGATACACTTTACATAACCGGCGGCCCAACACACTACCCAGCAATCAAAAACAGCCACAGAGACACAAAAGGCAAGCATCCAGATGAGCAGCCGGCCTGCCAGTCATCCACACACACACACACACATCCAGGCAGACAGGCAGGGAGGCCGGCTTCCATTATGTTCTGGGCTGTGAGTGCTGATTGCTCGCCGCTGCTGCCTGTGTCAGGATTAGCCATTGTGGCCGCAGCAGAGTGGACGGGCTCAGGGCCCGAGATGGCGCTGAAAAACCCCCTCTGTAAGCAGCAAGGGGCTGGAGTGTATTCACTGTGAACTGAATAAACATTTACGGTAGATATGCACCGACGTCCACGCTGGCACATAACCACACAGGCAAGCACTTGAAACCTCACACACGCACACAGCATGACAATCAACACTGCATTTATGCAAGTGTGCACACACACACACGTGGGAAAGCACACAGGAAAACAAACAGGCTGCTCTCTCTGTTTCTTTCTCTCTCTCTCTGTCCATCTCCTCCCTCATCCCTCCTTCCCCCCAGAAAAGTGGCAGGCAGGCAGGCAGGCAGGCAGGCAGGCAGGCAGCAGGGCTGGACTCACACCCCGTCAGAGTGGTCAGCAGTAACGGGATTAGCTGGGAGAGAGAGCATGACGACAAGCCAGTTTGCTGCCGCGCACTGTCATTATTGAAACACATTACACACTCAAAATGGAACCGCTGGAGCCAAACTGCTGTCGACTTAATTACTCCAAGAGCACTTTGTGGCCGTGGCACATTTTAATAATTTCTTCCCCTTCTCACCCCGCTCCTTCTGCCCACTGGTTTGGGAGATGTACAAAAAAACATGGCGCCCTCGCCGGAGCTCCCTGCCCACTCCTTATGCGCACATCCAACCCCTCATTTCCACATCTTTTTTTTCTCCTGTTTTTTTTTTCCATCTCCTTTCTTATGGTTCACGTTTTGTTGACAATGCACTTTTTTATTCATGTGATATGCAGACAAACAAAATGCAACATAATACCAAAAAAAAGTCAGGCTCTGATTTGCGTGACAGCCAAATCTAGCTCTCTGCTTACACAGACACACACCTGGAGACGCCACCAGAGAACCCTTAGAGCAGCCATTTTTAAAAAGCACTTCAGAGCGATCCTGCTGCTTTTAAGCGCACACCCTGATGCACTTTTCCTCAGCTCACATCAACTTCAATTAGCTCCCCGATCAAATCTTATGACGTGTAAACTGTTGCGCTGGCAGCTGCACACAGACCTCCTCCTGGTTGACTGCTTCCTACACTTAACTTTCTCAGCAGCATCGCTCAAGGCCATATGACTTGACTCGTTGAATTATGTATAGGCTCATATTCGGCTCCGGCTCGTAGGCTAGAACTGTCATGAGCATCTGTGGCCACCCCGCGACCAATGGGGCTCTTGATTGGTTATACAGTGTGTCGAAGTCCCCAGGGGTGAGAGGTCACGAAGGTTTAAGTCCAGGTAGATAATATTACCAATAGATGTTAGCCGCAGGCGTGACGCGAGTCCTCAGGGAGGACTGGGAAATGGGATATCCGGGTGAGGAGCGTTGACAGCTCTGCAGAGAAGGGGGAAAAAAAGGGAGGAATAAAGAAGGAGCATGCTGGAAAGGCTGGGGAAATAGGAGGAGGTGAAGACGGAGAAAATAAACGACGATGAGGGAGTAACAGAGTCCTTAGTGGAGTCACGCAAGCATGAATTAAAATGCCAACTCTGTGCAGGAGAAACACCAGGGGGTGTGCACACAGTGCAGGGCAGGATCAACGCTGAATCACACACATGCAAACATATTTGCAGGAACACATGCAGGGAAGTTGTCAAGTTGCGTTAGCGGTGCAGTGCTTCATTTGCATCGCGCAGATAGACTACATATACGGTTATTATCCCCTTGAGAACAAACATAGCTGTAGAACATTAACATGATGTGATGTCCTTTCAAACATAGCACAATTCAACTCAGTTTCCTCTCTGCTTATTCCTCCTCAGTGCTTCGAAACTTGCAACTCCACACCTGCGTGCAACACTGCCACTGAAACTGATAAATGAAATTTGGCTGGGTAAAGTTGTGGCGTGCGAGTATTAAGTAGCCGAGGAAACACAAAGACGGAATCCCCTCTCTTTCCCATAAGGCGGCACAGCGGGGCACATATGGTAAGGTAGATTTATCTCATTCTGAGAAGTGCATTTATCTACTTTAGAAGTCTCTCTGGATGAGATAAATGATATCACCTGCGGTCACCAGGGAAATTAGATAGATTATTTTCTGCAGTACAGATGGCACGGGAGTCTCGACTTCCAATTGTGTATTCATGCAATCAACGCTCAAGTGGTGGATTACAAGATTGATTTTTTTTTTTTTTAACATTGCCTTTGCTTGCACAGTTCTTTCTAAGTCCAGCTACTGTATGACACAGCTTATACTGTAGGCTACAGTGACACAGTGCAGGTGCTGTGAGTAAAACCCTATAGGCTTGCTTGTGATACTCCAACACTGTCTCAGTCAGCTCACAGGCTCAAAGCTGATATCCTTTGAAACTAGAAAAACCTAAGGAATCCATTGGTACCAACCGTGTCATGCTAGCTTGAGGGGGGGCTAAATAACGCTCCGAAGTTATGCAAAATTTTGGAGTGGAATGGCGATTTTCACAGGTGTCCTTTGGCCTCTGGCCTCAAGATACTGTACGTGAATGAAAATGGGTTCTATGGGTACCCATGAGTCTCCCCTTTACAGACATGCCCACTTTATGATAATCCCATACAGTTTTGAGCAATGTTTTCTAATGTATTATAAATGTGTTATTTTCACCTATTCTAAAATGGTGAGGTTGAATATTTCTGCTTACTGGGGTCCCTAAACAGTCTTGGAATTACATAAATTGGGTATCACTGTAAAGCTGAGACTCTTGTGGATCCAATGAGCCTAACTGTATTCATGTGTGATGATGTTAGTTCCCATAGTAGTCATTATATGTAGAGACAATTTTTTTTAATTTGATCTCACTGTATAAAATGACCTATGGTGACCTCTAGGATAATAACAGCCTCATGAAACTTTACAGCCATTAGAGGAGACCTAAGGAATTCAGAGGATGGATGGCTTTCCTAGGTAGGTTGACAATAAGGGGGTTTCTGAGCACTTTCCAGAACAGAGGTGCTGCATAATTCTTGCAGTAATCTCAAAATGTCAAAATGTTTTGATACCTAATCACAGCATGGCTTTTTCTATGATGTTCCTCAAGGTCTTGGTGTCTTAATGTGGTATTTTGGAGGGATTTTTGATAATTTTTATCAATTCTCGAATGGTAAAAAACTGTTAAATTTAGCACCAAATCTGTGTAACAAATGTTATCAACCAAAAAATTGCTGCAATAACTTAAGAGACATAATAGAGCATGGGAATTGCCATCATATATTTTGATCATAATGTTCTAAGCCCTTCTACAATTTCACAATTTATTTTAATCAATTCATTAATTAATTAATGTTTATTTCTGATATATGACGAGAACAACTTCACACAGTGCTGAGCTGCATCTCAAATTAATTTTCAGGTTCCCAGCTTTCAGATGATGTACACCACTTCTATGTGACATCTACTGCTGACCTGCTATCTCCCCTTAAATAACTCCTGTATCCCCTAAAAAAGACAAAAACAGGTCTATGGTGGGTCTCTTAGGGTTAACATCAGCTCTCTTTTGGCAGTGGAGCACGGTGGTGTCATGCACCAGTTACATTAAACAGACTTAACAGGTTCACAAGGCCTACCAAAAATGTGTGAAAAGCAGGTGAGCGACAAGAAGCCGTGTGAGCGTGAGGTGTAAACTAGGCCCAGGGGAAGCACAGACTGTGAAATTACACAAACAGCCAAATGCGCATAGTTGGAATCAAGAACGCGCATGTAAATCGCACTGCAAACACTTGGGTATGACATATGTGAGAATTAATGCATATGGGATGTGAATACAAACACATTCACACAAGGAGGGGAGTGAGAGGAGATGGAAGAACCAATAAAAATGAAGAATAAAAACAGATGGAGACCCCAGAGAAGCATATGTTTTACCATCGCTATCTGCTTGAGACCAATTTAAATGGTTTTGATAGCATTAGGGAGGCCTGTATGTGCATTGATTTCTTCGTTCAGGGGAGGAAAAAAAGCTGCTTGGAAACTCCAGACATCAGCAGGAAACAAGCAATGAGGATGAGGAGAGATGATTGCTGCATAGTTTCCATCGAATAAAGGCTGTAATGCTTGTTTTTATAGGGTCAAGTGGTGCGTTAGACTGCGCAGAGACAAGAACAAGAAATGGCTGTTTGTCTGTGACATTGAAGTTAATTGGATGAAAAAACTGGAATTTAACGCAACTAATTTCTTTAACACATTAACGCAACCTGTGATTTTTAGGATGGAGCTGTCTCAGTTTAGAATCTAGAGTGAAGATACTTGCAGATCAGATGCTTGTTGGGCTTGAGTTTGCCATGTTATGATTTGAGCATATTTGTTATGCTAAATGCAGTACCTGTGAGGGTTTCTGGACAATATTTGTCATTGTTTTGTGTTGTTAATTGATTTCCAAATCCATATTTATCCACTCCCATGTTGATAAGAGTATTAAATACTTGACAAATCTCCCTTTAAGGTAGATTTTGAACAGATAAAAAACATTGTGATTCATTTGTTATTAATCGCGATTACCTATGGACAATCATGCGATTAATCGCGATTAAATATTTGAATCGATTGACAGACTTAATGTTTACATGGCAGTGAAGGTTCTCTCTCTCTCTCGCACTCTCTCTCTCCCAGTCAGTAGAAAGAGGGTGAGTGAACTGGTGCATAAGATGACATTGTACCCACAGGTTTGATTAATTTGGTGTACTGCTCCTGACCTGAGGGCGATAGACAAGTGTTCACTAGAATGAAATGAAACAGCATTCCTCTTTGCTTCATCGTGTTTACAGTTATGCATCGCAGCGCTCTGCTCTACATGATTTTTGGACATTGTGAGGCGTCTCTTACTGTGACATACTACAACGACTAAATTGGGCAATTGTCGCACCTGACACTCATTTTCATATGCTCCCAATCTATTTGGGTTTGGCCTTTATTGGGCTGATTGCATAGTCTGAATTTGGCATTAGATGTACTTGGTAATTGTCTTCCAAAAAGCTTGGCTGCTGCGTGTGTGTAAATGGGTTTGGATGTTAACAATGGTGTTTGGCAGTATTGTTAATGGCTACACCAATAATGTAGAGGGGTTCTCTAGATGCTCTGTATGCCATTTTTGTTGTAGTTTGATTATCATTTACCTCTGGCCATCATAGATGATGCTAAATACATAAACTAATGGTTTTCAACTTTCAACAACTCCCCAATATACATGTATGTGAATGAATCTCTACGTCGACGTCCACAGTTAGGTACAGGCAACAAAACCACCTAGTTAAGTTTATAAACTTAAAATAAAAGTATGTAAACTACAAAAACAACGTAATATAAGAACGGAAAACACGAAAGTCACAAACGCCACTAAAAAGCACATCACAAATGTCCCTCACGTAAATTACAAAAGAAAACACCGGTCTCGAATACGGTCTCCTGGTTAAATGTTGTGTGTTTGTTGGACCTGTTTAACTCCCCACCCGCCTGCAATAAATGGTCTTTCTCGTTTTTTAGTCTACGTCACTAGCTCTGAGCGTAGCATATTCACACAGATGCATTTACACTGCAGTCAGTACAGACTACATGGTGTACAAATGACACGCCAAAAGCAAGAAAGGCGTTCTTATTGCATGCTGAATACCTTGCACATTATCGTGTCATTCATACGCATTTTTGTGCGAGTGGGCTGCATTTTTAGAAACACAACGTTTAGTTCAATGTTTGAAATAAATCAACAGTCTCTCCGGCTTCAGCATCAGCCTATATTTCAATTCTCCACTGGGCTATGGTAGTACAGTGCAGGTTCTCTTGCCACACAGGTCTCTGCGGTTTCTTCTATCAGGTAGAGAGTCCCTGGCAAGATCTCTGTGGGTTGTTCACACTATGACGTCATGGTGGGAGTGCATCAGTGGTTGTGGGAATCACATGAACCAAGGTGGGAATTGGTGTGAAACCAACTGGGATGTGGTGTCGGGATAGAAACATAAGTAGCTTATTCAGGTTACCTGTTCAGAAGGCCCCAATGGTGAGGTGTCCAGACAATTTCCCCCTCTATTACATCCAACTACATCTAATGCCTTTTCTCTCAACTTATATAACAACATATACATTGGCTACTATAGAGGGCACTGGTAAGCACCTATAGGAAGAATCTACAGTATGTATTTGAAGCATATACGATGGTTTTCAGGCACATCAAACAGAGACTGTCCTCTTTTCAATACTATCCACAATTCCAATGAAAAGAATAACCAACAACAAATGTATACTAGCAGACAAGTATCATCTGTGCATTGGGATACCAGCCCGTTCACATTCCCAGGGCGTCAAATACCGACGCTTTGTCACGGCTGTTGGCATTTGATACCAACGCAAAAGACACCCTTTAACGCTAGTATGAGACGCACCAGGCTTTCCATTAACTACAATGTATACCCACCTGTGGCAACAGTAAACCCTCAGAGAAAGTGCGCAGGGAGTGACTGCGGTGATATAATTTAAAGAGCAAAAAGACACATTAAGGGCGGGCGGTAGGGTTTTTCCTAAACCTAAGTGGTTTTGTTGCCTAAAAATAAAGTGATGCAAAGGGTTACCAAGTGGTAGGGTTGGGAACCGAAACACGCTTCCAAATTAGAACCAAATCCAAAATGCCAAGATTACGGTACCTGTTAAAAAAAGAATTTCAGTTCTGCTAATCGGCTCCTAAAGAACTGCACACTGGCTTCGCAACAGCTGTTGTCTCTCAGAATCGTTAAAATCTAAACAATACCCAACCCCTACTCAGTGGTTTTGCTGCCTAAACCTAAAGTGCCACCAAGGGGCGTGATAAAGCGGCAGTATGTGACGAGTTGAGGTGAGAACGTGTTGGAGATACAGCATATTCCTCTCCGCTTTTTAGGTCAATTGTTGTCCAAAATCTTTGAAAAACCACAAAAAGATCCATACTACTGCTTTTGGCTGATATGTGTCTTGGTTACGATTAACATAGACAGTTTGGTTTATTCCTCCCAGCTCATTAAACTCCGTGCAAATGTGGAATCACTGCTGCTCGATTATTCAATATTTACCATTGGATATCCTGTTGTGTGTGGAGAACTCTGAGGACAGCCGATGACGCAGTCACGTGGGAAAGAACGACAGCCAATTAAGAACCAAGCTGACTGAAGCTGAAGGACAACCACAAAACACATAGTAAGTAGTAGTAAGATGAACCACAGAAATGGAGGACCAACTTGTACTTTTGTGGCAACAACACAAGTGTGTATTTAACTTGTCTCCATGACTTCATCCATCCGTCTTTCGTGAGTTTTCCGCACAAAGTAGTGCAAAAACTAACATCGCTAATACTTCCTGCTCGTCGTCCGCCATGTTTGTTTACACCAAAGTCACGTTTGATCACGAGAGATTTTGCGAGATTTCTATGTTTTTTTAGTTGGGTCTCTGTTAGTGTGTGGTGTGCTGTTTTAGCCAAATCGTTACTCACCACACACTGTAACAACAAAACTGTTAAATTTAACACAACATGTCGTTATGTGTGGGGTCTCTCACATTTTCAACATCTGTTAAGATTTGAAAAATCTTTTCATGTAGTCCAGCCTTAAAATAAAAATGCTGTTTCAGAATAAACTACAATGGCCCTGTTCATTTGTTCTCTGTTCTTTCATTCTTTTATATGTTTTAATAGAATGTAGTCCTTCAAAAACAATATGCAGTGAGTCCTTGAAGTTGACTACCTACTGTGCAAAGGCAGCTGGTTTACAGCACTGAGACATTTTGGACATCATTTCCTTGCTTGATGTGATTTGTTTATTTTTTTACAACAAGTGTGTGTCTGTGAATAACATAAGTGCTCTTTATACTTCTACATGTGCACAGTGTGTTGTGCGCATTACGTATTTATTTGTTTGGTACATGTCTGTTTCTATGTTGCATGCATCCCACTGTTCTTGCCGTGTCCGAGTGCTCTCCATCTTCATCAGTTAGCCCCTACCCCTTCTTTGAAGTTTCGACCTCAAAGACCAGCTTCAAAGCTTCATCTCTCACACGAGAACATGTTGCTCCTTATGTGAGGGAAATATCAATAGGACTCTGCCTCTGCTATTATGATTTAATGGCTGTGTTATTGAATGAGTGGAGTTGAAGAATTTATAATTAGTTTTGCTGGGAAAAATCATTACCATTTGATTAGCTCAACCCAGTGTTTCACTGCAGTACATACTTTGCATATTAATTAGATGTATTTGTGTGTTTGAACATTTTGTGTTGGTGTGTGTATGGTGGGGGGGGGGGCATTTGTGTGTAGGGTGATGTGCAGTTGCAACGAAAGTCAGCCAACAGTTGTTATTGGAGGTGTGTGTGATTGTGATTGTACATTTTCATACTTGAGCAAAAGTGTGTGTTCGTGCACATATAACTCGTGTGTTCCTGTGTGCTTGCAGTAAAATATACAAGCAAATAAAGCTTAAATATGTTTTGCATAGATTGGATTTTAGAGTGCTGAGAGCTTTTTACTACAAATTGATGCCAAGTGCACTAGACCGCCATTAGAGCCTGTGAAGTGTATGTAAATGTAGTCTTACAAAGTAAAAAGTTCAGTAAATATCCCCTTCACAGCCACATACCTTTTGCTGCAGAAAATCCTCCACACACACACCAACCTCGTCTCCCCGCAAAATTACGTTACCATTCAACTACGCTGCATTCTTCGGCGACAAAACTACTGGGTTAGGTTTAGTAAAAAATATCATGGTTTGGCTTAAAATTATTATGTTTAACACGAGACAGGAACAGCAGTCTCCTGGGGTAAAGTCCTGTGTTTGTTTGACCCATCCACCTCCCCTCCTGCCCGCCAGTAGTGGACTTTTTCGCTTGTTATGCTCATTATTATTCCACATAACTTTCATTAACAATCGCTCTATATATTACGTCACCTCTGCGCGTCGCTTATTGTATTACGTCACTTGCTGCGGCCGTCCGCGGACTGCTAAGACAAATGTAATCCGCAACGTAATTGAGAATGCACTCGTGGCCAGTTAAATTTACTAGTAGCCCAATGTGCAATGTGAAAAGTGTCAGCATTGTGAAAATCAAGTTATTACATCGTACACAAAGTGGATACCTTTAGTCAAAGAGTAACGTAGATGATAGCTGGCTTAAATAGCTGCTTTGAGTCATGACAGTCCCGCAAACTGAGACACGAATAGCTACACTGCAGTGTTAATTTCATTCACGAAAACTATGCCGAAATATATTCATCAACGACCTTTTTTCCATTACTAAGACGAGAACATGACGAGACGGCACGACGTCATTAAACACTAACTGTGACAACATCAAACATGCAATATCGTTGACGAAAAAAGACTACACTGAAATGTAGTTTAAAAAACATAAAAACTTTACAAAAATCTCTTTATTGTTGTCATCTTCCACCTTCTCTTCCCCTCTCAATTAAATTGAATTCAATTCAATATGCTTAATTGGCATGACTGTTAGGTGAACAATATTGCCAAAGCGTCTTACCTCTCTCTGTCACGCAACACGCTGCAGCGGCGGCGCTCTGTCAGTCTCTGTCCTTCTGGTCTCACACCTCAATGCTGACAATTGTGCTACTATAACGCATAAAGTTGGCGGTTAGCGGGTCGGGTCGGGTTCGGGTGGTTGAGTAACGCATATTTTGACATGGTGGATGGGCGGATTGGCTCTCATAACGGACCGGTGGATGCGACTGAACCGAGCATCATTAATGAGCGCATTCAGGAGGACTCGAACCAGTTGCAAAGCTGCATTCTTAAATCACTCAACCTGTGTTTTTCATAAGATAATAATAGGATCAAATTTTATGTGAAATAAATTTGACTAAAATGACAGAAATGTTCAATATAATCTGATGACTAGACAGGACTAAAATTAGATTAAAACAAAATTAAGATAGATTACATTTGTACTAATTTTCGAATGACTTTTCGGCGACTAAAACTAGACTGAAAGGTTTTGAGTTGTCGTCGACAAAACTATGAAGGATAAAAATGACTAAAATGTGAAAACTAATTTTCTTTTTAAGACTAAGACTAAGACTAAATCTAAAATAGCTGCCAAAATGAACACTGTCACACTGCTACAGTTAGCAGGACTGTCGTGCCTGCAGGTGTCTCATGACTCCAGGTGGTCAGCAGCAGGTTGCTAACATGCAGTGAATTTAACAGTTGCAACTACAAGAGGGACCGAATGAAAAGAAAGACTTTGCACACCAGTCTGCGCCCTCGGTTTATGGTTGTTGACGAGGGTATCGTCTCTGGTTACAAGAGGTGAAGCCACAGGAGATGACTGAGTGCGGTTTCTACTGTTTTCAGTCTGTCCCTACCTGCTGGGTATCTAACGCTAGCTAGCCAGCTGTCTGCAGATACCAGGTCAATGTCAGGAAACACAAACAGCAGGAGCGGATGCATTAGTGTGCAGACTTTTCTGCCCTGTCTGTGCTGAGGCTGATTACTGAAGAGGATGTCTGTGCTCTACTTAGCTGACGAATCTGGTGCTGTCAATAGCTGTATGGGATAACTTGTATTTCTTTTGTAATATGCATAACAATAGCAGCTTTGCAGATGCTACAGGACTTCGATTCTTCTGGTTCAACTGCCTAGCACATAAAAGTCCTGAAAAATATGAAGCTCATGTTTTACTTGTCCAACATTTTATAGGAAAAAAATCATTAAAATTGTGAATATTTTTGAATTTTTTTTTCAATATCACGAGTCTTATGATGCAGCATAAAACATCATTTGGATGATGGGTGCTGTTAAATTGGAATTCAGGCCTGTAAGAGTGGATGTGAAAAGCCAGTCGGCACTAACACTCACACACATGTAGTAAAGAGAGGAAGAAGTCAAACAGAATTCTTAATACAGGCTGCGAACCCCGAGGACTGCCAGTGATACAACCACATGTAATGTGAATGGCTTCGGCTGCACAGAGAATAAAATACTAAAATATTAGCTATCGTATGAATCCACTCTCTAACATGTACAATCCTGTGGCTGCTGGTGTGTGTGTGTGGCGTGGTGTGCCAGCCTTTTACTGCAACTCATCATTACTCCCATTCATGTGACGGAGGCTCGCCTGTCAGTTTGGCAGGTATGTGTCAAGACTGCAGGGTGGTATAGGCAGCCTCCATAGTATAGTATACATTCACTCACAATGCTAATTGGCAGCTGTGATGCAAAACAGCTCTGACATGTAGTGAGAGGAAAAGGAGCGGTCTAACACATTTGGATAATGTAAAGAAAACAGAAAAACAGCCATTCAACATTGCTTCAATTTGTCTCATTAATGGATGGTGAATTACAAAAAAAGAAACTTTTACAAGCTGGAAGTTTTGTGAATCGCTCCCTGACACTGGATGCGCATGTCACGGCAGATGAATTGTGGGATTGATAGGTGCTCCCTCCCCCTCCACACTGTCTCTCCTGTTGTATGAGGCTGAACCACCATGCTGCGAGAGCTGTCACTTCCCTGACTGTCTCTTACTGCCTGAAGAGATTAAAAACAAGCGGACAGGCAGATGGATGTCACTGCTAGCATTCCGGCGAGCGCTCCACTAGACCAGTTGGAGTTAATAAATTGCTGAGTGATGATCATACGCTGTTGGATGCTAATTAATCTCAGATCAGATCAAAGTCTGAAAACGGTCCCTGTTCAGACAACTGAGCCTTTAATGTGTATAACATATGGTATACATACAAGGTAGTGGCATCATATAAATGTAGAATTTCAGCATTTAAATGCCTTTCAAATTCAGTGGCTGGTGATGTTTTTGTGTTGTTTTAATATAATTATGTTAAATATGATGTTGATTTAATTACTGTAATATAGCTGTGTGTGTTGTCACCTCATTTATCTCACATTTTGTCTGTCTTTGCAGCAAATCAATTCATTCCAATGGATCCAATGAATGTCCATTTTGTGGGGAAGTAGAAACCGTGTTAGCTGTTTGATGTGCTGGAGTATATTTTTATTTGGTTTGATGAAAGGTGGTCTAAGGCTGCTTTCATTTTGGGAGTTGGTTACAAGAAAATCGAGGCAACTGCTAAACCTGATAGTAGGAGAAGCTAAAATGTCCATTTACAGCAGCAGGAAGAGGACAGGATGGGACAGGACAGGAGACACTTCCTGTTTTCATCTCCTTAGTGAAAGCCAGAGAGTCTGGGTTGATTTGAGGTTTTATAAGGAAATGAACAACATGGTTGAAATTGAACAACATATTGTATCGAAATTGTTATTTTAATGTGCATAACTGAATAACACTTGACAGCTCTATATATTGGCATGAAAACAATTTCTGATTTGAATCAACTTTTTAAATGAAGGGTTTTCAAAAATCAACGCGTTCTGATGAATTCAATAAATCTGGGTGGATTTTTCATGCCAAGTTTTACTTTAGTGAACTCTGACCCACAATGTTGTGCTGTTGACCAACAGCAACACATCAAGACAATGCTGACCTTTGAGGGAACAAAGTGCGGAAAGTCCAAAATGAAAGACGCTATCATAGTTTAATAGCTTTGTTGCAAATAGCGCTGGTATATCTCCGGGTGGCTTGCGTGTTAGCACTTAGCTCGCCAGCTACAGCAGTTTACCAGCCAGCCCTGCAAGAGGTCCCTGTGTCACCAAGCTTCTAGAACCACGTATTTCACTAAGACACGCAGATCAAATCTGCTGTGCCACTTTCTGGTGTGACCAGACCATCAGAGCTACGTATGTGTGATTGTGACTGGTTTAACTTCAATACAAATAGGTATTTGACTGCTGCTTATAAAATGAGAGGGATAATGAAGGGATAATGTACAGCGAGCCGGTCATTGTTGTAGAATAAACCCCGACAGGGCGATGCGGCATGCGGATGGACCCCGACGCGAAGCCCTGAAGGAGTTTATTTCACAACAATGACCTGCTAGCTGTACGTTATCCCGCTTATTACATGGCTACTTACTTAAGAAATCAATAATTTGACACCAAAACAGTCCACCACAGTCTGTTATAACGGTCTGCTATAAAGAAATAACAGACTGTAGAATGCCGTGATTGACCAATCAGAATTCAACAAAGCCGTGTAATAATCTGTTATAGTTGTAGCTCAAACAACTGCATGTCTGTCGACAAAGGAAAGAACAGGAATAGCTTCAGGGAATCAACTCAAAATATGTGTGATTAGATGAAAAGGGGCTCTCCACGCATCTTTCAGCAGCAGCTGAATCAGGTGTGGAAGAGACAAAAAGTAGAGTCCAAATTTTCCCCTTGGAAGTACATGTGATCATTTTGTGTTCCAATAATTAGCAATGATTTACATAATTACACTGAAGAATTCAATAAATAACTGATTTTGAGTGGCGAAGAGAAAAAATATCTGAGTCTGATTTGTAAGCGTGTGATGTTGTGCTTTTTCCAGATCAGTGTTGAGTTTATTTTTTTTATGTATATTGGCATCACTACTGTAGTTTTTTATCCTGGCATGTCAGCAGTTCTTGGAGGTTCTTCGGTGTGGGCTCTCGAGGTCAGAAAATACCTCTGTATTTTCAGCTAGTGGGTGATCTAAATTAGAGATAAGGGAGATGGAAAAAGAGAGACCGAGTTTTGTTTGCTCTCAGGCATATTCTCTCTTTGCTCAATCACTGCAGGGCTGGCTCTGATCTGATACTGTAGGTCAGCGAGGTTTCTCCTCAGCCCCCGAGAATGAGACTTTACCAATAAAAAAATAAGAAAGATTCCCTGAGGTATGGGTCGGGAGGTCATGGTGTTGGTGTGGCATTACATTCCCTGAAATGTTTATATCACCTCCATGAAGTTGAGCAGCGAGGACACTTCCCTTCATACCGTCCTCTGTAACCGTTTGGAGGCAATTCAGATGGACAATATTGCCTTTGATAGAGATAGATATTGCCAGAGGGGAAATCTCAGTGTGGATGCTATAGTAATAGACAATCTCTCCGCTTCCTACTTTCAGTCAGTGCAGTGCAACGGCCTCCATAGCACTTGTTGAAAATAAGAGTTCAATAATTACATTGCAGTGCAGTATCTCCAAAGAGACACACAGGTGCTGTTACTTTTTTACATTTTATTTTTTTCACTTTTTTTGCATGTGCAAAACAACAGTAGAAGAGGAAAAGTGTTTTACGAATGACACTATGTCAGTTGTTTTGAACAAACCAGCTTTGTAGCTTCCCAAAACATGAAACAGGATCTGGCCAGGACTGAGGTGTTTTTTTTGCTGATGATATGAAAAGATTGTATTTGTTGAGTTAAAGACAACCACAGTTTCAACAAACAGAACAGGTATAAATCAGTGGTAAAAATCCAAAGCAAGGAACATTAAAGTAAAACATGAAAGTAGAAAATAAAAAGGGAGCTCAAGGACACATTATAACTGCATAAATTAATTTAATATTCTCAGGAAACAGAATTACTGCATTTAATCTTCTCAACAACAAAAACAAAACAGAAAAGGGAGGCTTGGCCTTTTTGGTTCCTGTGGTTAGACTGAATATAAAAGGTGACAAAATATCTTGATCGCCCCCTGGTGGCTGGCTGCAGTATAGGTCATAAATCCCGCCCCTTCCCTGTTATGGGATGGGACATTGGCCAAACTAAAAAGTCAAAGTACACTAATACATTTTTACCCAAAGATGGTTTGTGTCATTTTCGGTAGTTCTTATAACACTGATGAATGTTCAAGTGTTCATTTTTCTGTAAGGTTTGGTTTTAATTATTTATTTGATTCTATAAAAAGGGGGTGAGACATCCTGATTGACAGCTGCTCTGAGTGAAGTAGTTGCAAAGCCGGAGGCTCAGGAATTGTACGAGAGATGAGATGTAACTTTAACTTTCCATAACTGTCACGAGTCTGTTTAATAGAACGTGTGTCAATTTGATCACAAATGTAGTTATAGAGATAATATGGTTAGTTGTTGTGTCTTTCTAGCCAAACATAGCAGCTAGGTGGCTCACGCTGACAAGCTGTGGCTGTGCTCGGCTCATGATTGGCTCGGGTGGGTGTGTGGGAGGGACCTCGATACCTCGGCTCCAGCCCTCCAATCACTACTGCGAACACTCTGACTCCAAATGATGTCAAAATCTCAAGATGGCAGCTCTCGTATCCTGGAGATTTTGGCTTCACTTTTGTCGGAGGAAGTGGAGACGCGTCGTCCATCTTTATATACAGTCTATGGTTAAGACGAGTGGTACAGTAGAACATGTCCGCAAACAGAAGAGGATGTGTTCTACATTTTTGTAACGGCGCAGTAAAACCTTGTTTTAGGCTCAAAAGCATGACTCGTAGACAAGACAGATGGATTCAAAACAAAGTTTACTAATCAGATGAGGCAGGCAGAGGTCAGCAACACGTAACCAATCACAAGTCAATTTAGATAATTACACCAAAATATGACCTATGGTCTACCTGCGGTATTTTAGATTGCAGTCGGTGGAATCTATCAGCGAGATGATGATAAAGAACGTCTACACCATGTCCATTCAGTCATCCAGAAAGGATAAAGGAATAGAGGGAAAAAGTGCAGAGCTGTTTCTCAACTCAGACAATTTAAAGAATTGTTAACCCTGCGGACAATGATACTATTATTTATTCATTTGATCCACTGGAGAATTTTAGCCAAACATAAAGTGGGTGCTGTCACTGCAGCCACTATACTCTAGTAGATAGCTGCTGCACATAGAGTAAGAAAACAATGTAAATAAATAATAAGGCCTAAATTCATACATACAGGACCTCATCTGTAATGCTGGGAGTTTCCATATATTTATGACTACTTCGAACAATTTGCTGCACATTGAGAAGCTATTACCATGTTCCAGACACTAACTCAGTTTTCAAGCAATTTATAATAAAACAGTATGGTCTATAGTGCCAAAAGCTGCAGTGAGACCTACATATGGGACGTGCTGCTCATGAAAGGTCCTTGGTAAGTCTAAGGAGAGCCGTTTTGTGCTGTCAAGTGCTTTGAGAGAGTTTGGGATTTCCCAACAATCATTATTTTCACTTGTAAACCACACATCAAATTCTTTCCTTGAATAATATATCAGCCGGGGAGGGAGACGGGCTTTTATTTTGCAGGAGACAAGTGAGTAAGTCTAGCTGGAGTGTTTTCAAGTGGCAGCGCTTTTGTTCTTCAAAGGAAGAGTACCATCAAGAGTAGTCAAAAGGGCAATTAAAATGATCAAAACTCTCCTCAGTATTGACCAGAAGAACGTGCGTAGTGTTGGAAGTGCTTTGTCAAAAAGGCCTCTGAGAATTTGCAAGAGGAGGCAGTTAAGTATGTAGGAGCAGAGAAGGGCACCAAGGCTGGGAACGGGCAAGTTGACAGTTCACAACAATGGCGTCAAGACCACAATACCCTTTTATAGGAATATAACTAGAGTGAAAACAAACACCAGTGCAAGTCCCATTTAATCGGGATGATCTCAAACACACTGAATTAATTAACTGACTCAATGGGATCCATGAAGTCAGTCACAAGGAAAATGAACAAGCAACAGAAATTGATGTTGAGTCAACAATTGTTGTTCTTAATTTCATTCAGACTCAACACATTTCATACAGAGCAGAAGGCTCTTACAGTACTTTTAATTAAGACTGGTGCAGTGCTCGTTTGGGACATGGCTACTCGGCCGTTGCTTGCTTGCTGTTTTTTGATTACTTGGCTGTGCATCTGTCGAGAACCGCTCATCGCTCGTTGAATCCAGGGAAGTGAAGAAGAGTTTGGTTGTAACTAGGGCTGTCTATCGATTAAAATATTTAATCGTGATTAAGTGCATGATTGTCCATAGTTAATCGCAAATTAATCACACATTTTTTATCTGTTCAAAATGCACCTTAAGAGGAGATTTGTCAAGTATCTAATACTCTTATCAACATGGGAGTGGACAAATATGCTTGCTTTATGCAAATGTATGTATATATTTATTATTGGAAATCAATTAACAACACAAAACAATGACAAATATTGTCCAGAAACCCTCACAGGTACTGCATTTAGCATAAAAAATATGCTCAAATCATAACATGGCAAACTGCAGCCCAACAGGCAACAACAGCTGTCAGTGTGCTGACTTGACTATGACTTGCCCCAAACTGCATGTGATTATCATAAAGTGGGCATGTCTGTAAAGGGGAGACTCGTGGGTACCCATAGAACCCATTTTCAATCACATATCTTGAGGTCAGAGGTTGAAGGACCCCTTTGAAAATGGCCATGCCAGTTTTCCTCGCCAAAATTTAGCGTACGTTTGGAGCGTTATTTAGCCTCCTTCGCGACAAGCTAGTATGACATGGTTGGTATCAATGGATTCCTTAGGTTTTCTAGTTTCATATGATGAATGATGATGATGAATTGCGAGTTGTGTTAATGCGTTAAAGAAATTAGTAGTGTTTAAACAAATTTGCGTTACTGCGTTATTATCGTGTTAACTTTGACAGCACTAGTTATAATGTTAGTATATCCAGCATCCAGCAGCAGAAGTAAACTGCAGTCAATAAACAGCGGCCTGTAAATGCCCGCTGTGGACGATATTCTCTACTCAGTCTGCAGAGCCCTGAAGCCCCTCTCCCCGCTGCTGCACAGAGTGCTATTGCTTGTTTATTCAAAGTTTATGAATATTGTACTTGTGTCCAAATTGCACCAACTTTGACACTGCATGTCCTTGGGCCCCCAGCAATATACCCACCAAGTGTGATGTAGATCAAACGAGCAGTTGTCAAGATATGCGAAGGGCACACAGACAGGCAGACATACAAAGATTCCTTGCTTTATAGTTAGAAGCTCACTACCTAAAAGTAGGATTTTTGTTTTAAAAGTAATTTGAAATAGGATCTATGAAAAAGTGCTTAAAGTGTTAATAACGCGTTGACGCAAATTCATTTTAACACCACTAATTTCTTTAACACATTAATGCAATCGACATTTCAGAGGCTGTAGCAGGCTCACTTTTAAAGCTAGTGAAGATACTGGTACCTTATGAAACTAGAAAACCTAAGGAATAGGTAGGCTCCAAACTAAATTTTGCTGTGGAAAAACTGGCATGGCCATTTTCAAAGGGGTCCCTTGACCTCTGACCTCAAGATATGTGAATAAAAATGGGTTCTATGGGTACCCACGAGTCTCCCCTTTACAGACATGCCCATTTTATGATAATCATATGAAGTTTGGGGCAAGTCATAGTCAAGTCAGCACACTGACACACTGACAGCTGTTGTTACCTGTTGGGCTGCAGTTTGCCATGTTATGATTTGAGTATATGTTTTATTCTAAATGCAGTACCTGTGAGGGTTTTTGGACAATATGTGTCATTGTTTTGTTTTGTTGATTGATTTCAGATAATAAATATATCCATAAATTTGCATAAAGCAGCATATTTATTCACTCCCATGTTGATAAGAGTATTAAATACTTAACAAATCTCCCTTTAAGGTACATTTTAAACAGATAAAAAAATATGCGATTAATCAAGATTAACTACGGACAATCATGCGATTTATCGCAATTAAATATTTTAATCTATTAACAACCCTACTCTAAACATTTAAGACACATACACACACATACATCATGTCCACTAGTGTCAATCTCGATGTGACGATCAAAACCACAAAGAGCTGACGGCTACATTAATGGGGTTGGCTGGCATTTCCACAGAGGAACCAAAACAAATCAGAACTGTTTACTGCAAAAACTGGTCAGCAAGATAATGTTGTTATTAACCAATTTCAGGTTTTAATACTCAGGTGATGTTTTGGTTGTAGAGGATGCTTTTGACTCCACCCAGCATCCACCTCTAAGTCTATTTTCCCTTAGGGGGGAACTAACAACTTTTCACTCTCAGCCAAGCATAAAAATGTTTTTGCGATATTCCTCATTTTTATATTTTTCTGCATTTTCAATGAGTTTTTTAAATGTTTTTTATTATTATAATGTTTTTTTAATTTTTTTTATACTTATAGTCACTGCTTTTTTCTTTCTTTGTCGGAATTGACGAGATCAAAGCCTAGAGAATAAATATCTTATTCTTATAATAATCCATCTGTGTGAGTTGACTCAACAGTGTGCTAATGTAACACTATAACAGGCCAATAAAAAATAGGGCTGCGGTTAATTATTTTCATTATCAATTAATGTATACTTTCTTTTTTTCCCCAGAGCCTAAGGTGATGTCTTCAAATTGCTTGTTTTGTTCAACCGACAGTCCAAAACATAAAGATATTAAATTTACAATCATATAAAACAGACAAAGGCATTTCCTCACATTTGAGAAGCTGGTACCAGATAATGTTTGGCATTTTAGCTTGATAAATGACTATTAATTGTCTTTTGACTGACTGATTGTTTCAGCTTTTATTAGTGTAATTGCAGAGAAAACTAAATACCAAAGAATCCCAGGATTCAAAGCACGGAGATACACAAACATTTGATAGTAAGCTGCATCCCTTAAGATCTAGTCAGTCCTTTCTACATATTCTATCAATGTGTTTGTTTTTCTCAAACTGTTGTGTTTCATATATATTTTAAGTCAATATACTTAACAATCCTTATCAGCCAGGGAACTGAAATAAAAGGCAGTCCTCGCTCATAAATCGCCCGTGTTCTTATCGTTCTGTGCACTGCCGGTGCCATTTACATCAGTGCGAGAGCAGCTGAATAGTGGTTGTTTACTTCATTGTCATTTGTGTCTATTGTATCTAAAAGGACCACCTGCTAGCTGGAGTAGTGGCAGAAAGCCTTCCAGGGTGCGCCTCATAATTGCCACTGGGGGGCTGGTAAATAACAGCATGCTATTTCACAGGCTCACAGCCCCGCCAACGTAATAAGTCACAGTGTTGTTTCCTCTTTTCATTAGAAAATGTCAGAGCTAATTTAGGACATTTTGGTGAGAGAGTGAGGAGGTGAACGTGTGAGTGAGGGAGGATAGGAAGGGTGTGCGGTGACACGATGGGGGGGGGGGGTATTTAGCTCGGTTGCCATGGTGTCGCCTGGTGTACGGTGGGGGCTGACACTGAGAGCACAAGTAAAACAATGGTTCAAACACACTCATGCACACACACACACACTAACCACAATGTATCAAAAAGTATTCGCCTCAGGCAACCGATGCCACTGTAATTCATCCCCGGTGACACGAACCACAAAGCAATTTACACTCATCAATGACGTGTGTGCAGTATTAATATGATTAAGTGTTTGTATATTAGAGCCTTAAGGTAGCAATATACTTGAGACAAAACAAAACTGCTGTCAAACATGGCGCCAACAGCGAATGTTTGTGTGCATACTTGAGGAATATTTGGTTAATGACACTGTATGAGAGAGATCTTGAATGTGGTTAGGCATCAAGTAGACCCTCTTTAGCTCCACAGTCATAGAAAGGAAGTTCAGACATTCTAGACCTATTCTAGTGGTTTCCAAAGTTAGCCGATTAGACTGTTGTCAGGCTATTAAATAGGCGTTATCAGTTGCTACAAGTCCAATAGATGTACGTCAATAGGGGCCTACTAAAACCACTAGTAGGTTTTATCATCTATTCAAATGATAGATCACCGGTAGAAGGTATGAAAGAACACAACGGCGACCTCTAGCGAACGTAGTAATTATGACAGGAGCAGAAGATGAAGTCAGGCGTCCGTAGTATAGATAGTGTGAAACTCCCTAAGTGGTGGAGCTCGGGAATGATGGATGTTTGCATCTCTTGTCAAACCAGCAATGTGTAGTTGTCTTTGTGCTTGTAATTATTTTAACCCAAAACACAATGTTTTCCCCTAAACTTTACAAACGTGTTAACCTATTGCCATGTATGGGACGTCAAATGTGACATATGTGGTCTTTTTTTCTTCTTCATATAATCAGATTTAGATTATTACATGTTTTAAAGCAGGGGTGTCAAACACACGGCCCGCCAAAGTGTTCAATTGGATGACTTTGCAAAGTGTAAAAAATTGCGAATTACAATTTTTTAATAAAATCCACTGATATTCCTATTTGTCCACTGGGGGGTCGCGCTGTACTAATAAGAGTAGCAGGCCCTATGCTGGTTACGCTATAATGGATCCCACATGCTTACGTACAGACTACGTGACACAACAATGTCAAGCGTAGGCCACTGATCAGAGCTATTTTTTTCAGAAGTAAGTGGGAACCCAGTGTGCTGGGTGTGTTAACAGCACCTTTCAGTGCTCAAGGAAGATAATATTCGGCGTCACTATCAGACTCATCAGGGCGAACACTACAAGAACACCGAGAAAACAACCGAGAACAGAGACGATAAATGAACTGTTTTTAGTCATTGCCGAGAGATCAGCGAGACATCTCAGGCTGGTTTAACACCCCTGTTTTAGAATAATTACTATGATTGGATTATTAAATTTGTGGGCTAAAGAAATACTATTGGTCTATTAATCCCAATTAAGTATACAAAACACCCTTGGATGGTACATCATGGCTTAGCCTACCTACTTCTCTTCGATGCTTTTCGAATTTCTTGTAAACACCATTACTGACGCTCTGGAAAATCACATGTTTAATTTGTTTGAGTTTATTTAGTACCAGTAACAGTAGTAATTAAGGCCTATGTCTGTTTCAATGCATATGCCGCCCACGCACACCGCGTGCCTTGAAATCATTGTTGTATTGTATTATCTATCCATCCATCTATCAATCTATGTTCTTCTTCTTCTTACATAATTTTTCTCTTTCAGAAAATTAAGAGAAATACAGACGGAATTTTAAGAAAATGTTGCTGAATGAGGCCCATTGTTGTCTTTGTTAACCAAAATGAAGTACAGGGTAGACTGATTGAAAGAAGGGCTTTAATTATTAAGAAAGTAATTTGTTATACAGTGTACAATAGGAACATTTTAGGAGTCTTTGGTGATTCAATCCAAACGTGTTGTCTTCATGTTATGCTAAAGCAAATTCTCAAACAAATCCATGAAATGAAATTCAACAAATGTATATGACATGTTGACTTATTTGGCGATTATTCAGTATACTCTATATACATGGACGCCACAATGTTTTGAACAAGCCATGTCACCTGTTTTGCAGTTGAAAATGCAAGTTAGTGGTTACAATTGGGAAACGTTGGTTGAGCATAGAGGATTAGTCATAGGAGTAGATTTTTCATGTGTCACATCTCTCTCTCTGTACATGCCAGGCAAGTAAATAATGCAGATATTTCATGTATGCTTCATCTGCGTGCTTGTTATACTGTAATGTGCTACATGTCCTTGGAGTACACCCCAGAGAATTGTCTTCCTCTTAACCTAAATCATAAAACGACAACATATTACTCTGTGGTTCCCCGTGGTTTATCACGCCATGCGCAGCACTATCATTACGAGGCAATGGACAAATCAGAGACACAGAGAGGAGGCAATTACCTGTAAATTGGTTTCATTATGTATAAAAAAACAACAGCAGGACTGCTTGAGAATTCAATACATTTCGCTCTCAAGGAGTAAAAAAA
Organism: Sebastes umbrosus; assembly: GCF_015220745.1. Taxonomy (NCBI): domain Eukaryota; kingdom Metazoa; phylum Chordata; class Actinopteri; order Perciformes; family Sebastidae; genus Sebastes; species Sebastes umbrosus. Next base: position 21,102,554 of record NC_051286.1, on the reverse strand, counting down.
GGAGGCGCTGATAGGAGGTAATCTAAGCATGAAATTTAATATGTCTTCTTAATGTGTTTGCATGATACCAAATCTGCTTTTATTTAAGCTCATTTCTTTCAATTTGCAGTTACCCAAAATAAAGTCCCTCGGGGGTTTTCTTAAAAAGACTCCTCATGGAGAGATTAACAGAAAGACATCTTCAGCTGAGGTTGTGGATAAATGGGCACACTGAGTCAAATATGACCTTGTAGTTCCAAAAGTTACTACCAGTAAAATAATACTTGAATTTTACTTTTGAGTGACAAAGGATGTTTGCAGCTGTGACTTTAAGGTTTGTAGCAGCCCATAAGGGGTTTAGAGACAATTATACAGTACATCTGAGATGAACATGATAGTGTAGTGTGAAGACTGGTGTACAAATTACTGAAAATACTGAACATAATGGCATGGACTGTGACAAAATACAGTATAAACTCTTAAACACTAAAAACTTGGTTGTATTAGTTGTTTAGGTTCAGGCATGAGGAGTGAGATTAGTTAGGTTTAGGGTAAGAATATCAGGGTACGCCAACCAGAGGCAGAGAAAGGCGGGTCATGCCTTCGCATTGGAAAAAAAATATCACGACCGGGAAGGTCAGATGATGTAATTTTGCACAATAATTAGCCATGTGCTTCTGTACGGGATAACGGGCTGTCGGGACATTTTTCAGACTATTGGGGGTGCAACAATGGCATGGCACCATTTGCGGGCTAACAGAAGTGTTAGGTTGTGTCTGAAATTCCATTCTAACATGCGATTTAGTACGCTAAAACAATAAGTGAGAATTTTTAGTATGACCGAAACCTTAGTATGAAACCAATAGTACGCGAATCGCATAATATTTCCGATGAAATATTACAGTATGCAACGCTTGACACCACGGCAGCATCAATATCCCACAATACAATGGGGTTGGGACGACAATGTTCATAACAGACATTGACGGACAGCTCTGTCGTCACTTACACTTCAATTTAACTGGAAGTATAAGCTTTCACTTTGCTGGGCGTAAAATATATTTAAAATTAGTTCAGACTTTGATTCTCACAAATCCCCTTTTAGTCACAAGGTTGGCATGGGTTACCATGGTTACACGTTTCCAATCGTCAAGGAGGCATTCAGGAAGTGGCGACATAAATTACTGCTCAGTGCGTCCGAAATGATACATACTACTGTTTAGTCACACGAACGATAGTACATATATTGGTTATGTAGTGCTTAGTATGTGTTTTAGGAACGAAGCCTTAGTGATTAACATTTGCGATTAGCATTAGCAATACACAGGTTAATTAATGGCCATTTAGAGTCAATAAATCTCAATAAAATGTTTGGTTATTGTAAACCAACCCAAGCACCAGTTTTGTTCAGTGCTATTTTACAGCTTTTTGACTTCAAACAGTGTTATCTTTAAGCAATAAGCCACGGGAGGCTTTTACAACAGCTAAGGGGCGTTGTTAGGCATGATGCGGAGCATCTAATAGAAATGAGAAAACTGTGTGGAGAATAGAGAGTTCTACTCACACAAGTGGGAAGTACTGTATGTTTGATGTGATTTTTGTACTTACATAAAGAAAATGTATACTGTAGGTGCTGGGTTCACATGTCTGTTACTGTGTACTGAGTGTTTAAAGCAAAGACTTGAAGTTTATAGCAGGACTGTAGGTTGAGATGACTACAACCCCTGTTCACATTCTCCTGTAACTAAACGTGTTGCGTCTGAAACCAGCGTTTCATTCTGAGCCTGTAACACAGTGTACACAATAACTTGTACAACAAAACTATCGCCTGCGTGAGTTTCAATATGTCAAAAACTGTATCCTAGCGACTAAAACTGTGGCATTCCTCTGAAATTTACATGTAGTTAAGGAAGAGAAATCAATTTCGAGCTCCACAATGAATCCATAAGCCATCGAAAAAGACTCCTACACCTCCTCTTCCCTGAAGAAATTAGAATAAGTGAACAATAACAAGTTCCTTATCTTAACAGCCTGTGGGAAGAAACTGTAACGAATAATGAAAAGTGCGAGAATATAATTAAGCGAGAGAAAGGAATGAGATACACACATAACATGCACACACACACACACACACACACACACACACACACACACACACACACACACATACACATACTGTATACTGTATATAAGATGTGTAGAGGTTAGCACACAGAGTGAGAGGAAGAAAGATATCTGGGAAGTGAATATAACTGGAAGAGATAGACAGAAAAAGATGGCGAGTGAAAGAGATACAGAAAGATTTGGGGAACGTGAGAAAAAGTGGAAAATAGGTGTGAAAAATAGAGAGAGCTAGTTGGAGAGCTCCCCAGCTAAATACAGTTTGATTTAGTGTTATAGTGTAGTTCAGACAGCTTGGCAATTTGATCCAATGGGCTTTTGGCAAACAAACTGCAACACGGAGAAGCGTTTTCCAACCGAGTTTAGGGATAATTACACGTAGATATCCATTGGCTGGCAGGGGGTTTAGTCACAAATGCTGACACATACGGTAGAGTATTCCCACGTGGAATGAAAAAATAAACCCAAAGGTTTGTAGTTATTATGGGCGGACGGTTGTGGGTACACAGGAAACCCGTTTTGGGACTACAAAGTTGTATGTTTTATCTCTTTACTTCACTTTTTTTAAAGCATTTTTCAAGCATTTATCTCAAAGTTTGAGGCTCGACACAAATTCTCTGACACACACACATACTGCAAACACACGGACACACACAAGTAAAGGATGGAGAAGCGAATGAATATTGACACAAGAAGTCAAGCCCGCACAGAATTGCACACTTGAATACACCGACAAAGGCGAGCAAAGACACTCTCACACAAGTGTTTACGTTGTAGTTTATGATGTTCTGAAGCACCTCAGACTGTGTTTTCCCTGGCAGGAGAGGTGTTGAGAGGCCCCCTATTGCTCAGCTCAGTAGTATAAGAACACACTCCACAGGACTCTAGGCCTACTTTCATAACCCACTTCAAAAGCCACCGGGACACACACCTCTATCTATATCCCCTCTCAGAACTCTTTTGCACCACGCCAGCTTCCTCCTTACTTCTCACCCTCTCACCTTTTCACTTCAGTCACATAACCTTCTCCGCCTCCCTGCGTCCCTCCTTCGCCGCCACCCGCCTCCCTTTCCCTTTCCCTCCAGTCCCCCTCTTCTGCTTCACCTATTGTACACTTCTCCTCCTCTTTCCCACAGAAAGAGAGAGGCTTAGCTTGTGCTGTCAAGAGGGCTGACGCTGGCAAACAAAGCAGCGTGGGAGCTGCAGGGGAAAAAGAACAACACTATTCCAAGGTAGAGAAAACTACATTTCCCATGACCACAGTGACATGCAAGAAAACGATAATGTCAATACCTAGGAGGCTATTTTGTGCGGTCGTAAATCATAGCAAATATAAAATGCCGTGCGAGTGTTCCACGGTGCCGCTGTCGTAAGAGCTCTCAGTCGTACTTGCACACTCGGCTCTGCAGCTCAGCCAGAAGCCATTAAACACTCGGCTTACTTGATTGCTTGAGAGGCAGACCCTGTGCAGTGATATTGCAGTTAATTGGACTCATTTGCATGGTGTTGGGTTGCAGTGTCTGTTTGTCCTCAGTCGAGTGGAACATTGGGTTCTTGAACTCTAATTGTCTCCTGAACCTCGCTGCCGCAACTCCACAGTCATCTGTACACAAAGTCCAACCCGTTGATTCTAAATTTAAACCGGAAACATTTAGGAGTGATGTATAGCCTACCAAGAGGTGGAAGAGTTATAGTTGGGAATGTAAGTTCATAATTGACTGTTCGTTAAGCTTCACCCACCTTAAATACTCTCTCGTCAGTCTTTTCATTCTCGCACAGCACATATGCTGTTGACAATGATGGCAGATTTACCACTCAAAATACAAAGCTATTTTGGAAACCGTGGGTTCTTGATGGCACGCAGAAGTATGCAAAAGCAGGTCTCTCATTTCTAGCCAGCAACCGTCAATGTTGCCATCTGAAATGACAACTGCTACTGGCAGATTTTATCAGCTGTGGCTAGCTAAGCTTAAAGTTAGCTCCGTCAGTTGGAAAACAGTCTCTGACTGGCTGTTAATGTTTCTAGCTGACTTGTTTTAAAACCAGAATGCTGTAAAGTGCTCTCAACTAGGCACCTGATAGCTACATCATGATATTGTGCTAACAGGCTGAGGCTAAAGCTATATGTCCCAGGGAAAAAGTCAACATCCTCATCTGCTGATGGTCCATGTAGAAGATATGGAAAAAAATGATGATAAGGAAAATTGTACGATCAGACTTATTTTGTTCTAACTTAACCCAGTTTGGCTGTTTAGGGCATACTTTTCACTTTTAAATGTACACGAAAAAAGGCTTCTATGATGAGGACTAACCAGTATTTGGCAAACTTAAATGTGCTAAATTCAATATCCAGAGCATCAATATAGCAGCAAACAACTATTTGCTATGTTAAGATATAGAGGAGTAATGTCTACCTGAGCAGAGAATTAAGTTGCTCTCCCACTGTGTGTTTTGTAATCCGAGCTTCTCTTTGCTTTGTTGACGTAGCCGGGCCAGTCTCAATTGCTTTTAGAGCATGTTCATACATGTAAGCGTGCCCCACTGACTGAGGTCAACGACCTCCAAAATCGATATGCAATAGAGCACAGACCATGGATGTATAAGACATTGTGTACTGTGCTTTTGCCCTGTGTGTTACTAAATAGCCTACAACTACATTAAATAATGTTTAAGTCATGCTACTAGCACTACTAACTACTGGCCAATAGCCGGTTGTTTGAGAACAGAGATGTTAATATATCCACCACGGTACAGGCTTACAGCATACAGCCCATGGGGGTATTATAAGATAATAAAAGTGATGAATTACAGCCAATATATTCATTATTAAAGCCGCATATACTGCTAGCAGAAAGCTGGCAGAGCCAGATATGTCATATGAACCTGCAGGGCGGTGCATTCCCGTGGGTCTGATACACGTTCATTTAGCCGAGGAAAATAACTCTGGATTCAGCTATTCGTGACTTTTACAACTTTTAGGACATAATGATTTAAATGAGGACTATTTAAGTGTTCGTACTGGGAAGTTGATTTACTTCAAAAATAATTATCCTCTGATTTACAGATGTCTCTTTATACATCCATGACTATGGATTCATTGGCGTTTTGAGACCAAAATTGTGGCAGCGCTACCGCAGTGCCAATGTAGCAGCTAAAAGCACTGGAGTTTTGCCTTTTTACTTCTATACTCTTTGGTACTACACAGTGGATGTGCTAGATGTGAATGGGGCTTTTTTTAAGGAAGCCTGTAACCCCAGTAACAAATTAGTTAATGAAATGCTCCTTGACTTGGGAAGTAGCTGTATTTTTATTTTGGACAGGCAAAAAAAAGACATCTCCCTCGACTCTTTAAATGTCAAGCATAGCTAATCTTGGCAGAATAATTTAATCTCCTGCTGGAATAAATCGATCCAAACAACTACACGGTATTGTAAGCCTACTTGGAAGTCTCGCAGTTTTGGGAATGTGTCTGCATGTGTGTATTTGTGTATTTTGTTGATATGCTACAGATTAAATAAAGGTTTCACAGAGCTCCAAATTTCAGGGGACTGAGAGCCATAAAAACAAAGTCCGTGGGGCTAAATGTGACAACGTATCCACCTGAAAATAAATCTTTTTAAGGAATGAAGTTTAGAATGCCTTCACCCTTGGAGTCGGAGCGCGGTCGCTAACCTGATCAGAGGCATCAGAGAGCCAGCAGGGACCCGGAGGCAGGGTGCTTTAGTGATGGATCACAGTGGGGAAGGGAGAGAGACGGCCGAGGGGGCCGGATAGCGTCAGGCCATCCTGATGGTCTGAAACAGCAGATCTGAGGGAGTGATGTGGGACGAGTAGACTGTGTGTGTCCTAATGGGATCCTAGATCTGCACTATCTCGGAGCCTTCATGTCCCTGCAGCGGTCCTGATAGCAAACAACGGCGGATCAATCGATGTGCGGTGCTTAAGCCCCCCTTTCCTTTGCTTCCTTCCTCCAGGCTGTCACAAAGTGTTCAAACCACAGTCCTGGTTTGACAGTAACTGGTTGTAAAGAAGCTCAAGTTGCTCAGATTTTCTTTGTTCACATATTTATACAAAATATTAAGTAAGCTTATGCTGTATGTAATTGGAAAGACATCTAGTAACAATGGAGCAGAAAATATAACACAGAATTTCTTAATGCTAATTTAACAACAGCACCCTTTAAACTAGTTTAATGCTAGCAAAATATTTGCATTGGATTCCATCTCATCCGAAGAACAAAGCATGATGCAATGAAATATTCAGGGAATGTTAAATGAGAACTGATGGGATTTTTAAATATGCAAAAGTAAAAATTTGGGCTGCAGGCGATATTATCACAAAGCATAACCAATCAATTTCAAAAAGTGACACATTTCAAATGGAGGAGGCCCTGTCAAATGACATCAGGCAGGGGAATTCATCCACTCTCCGTTACGTAACTACAGATGCATGAAAAAAGTGCCCCAACACAGCACCTGCTCAGAGATACGCTAGATGAATGATCAGAGTCATTCATTCTGCCTGTAACCAGCTTGTACAGCTGACTGCATTACTAGATCTCCATTTGAAGCTCAAGTATCCAAAAAACAGCTTGATGTAGGGTTGTTCCCTACATGTATTAGACCATGGATAAGGTATAGGTGTGCAGCATCAACTGCTAGACCTGGAATAATTACAGCAACAACATCATTGACCCAGTGTATCCTCAGGGTGCAAAGATCCATTTTATATGGAAGCCCATTTCTGCCATGAAAAGGAAAAAAGGACTGAAAAGTTACGCATGTTAAAAGTAAGAGTGTTCATGGTAAGAAAGTCAAAACTTTGACAAAGTATCTCATAATTCAGATTTACTGAGTAAAAATCTTCTTAAGGCCTTTTCACACCGGGGACGGACACGAAAAAACAAAACAAAAATGCAATATTCATAGGCGGTTTCAAATTTTTCACACCAAGGCCGACACAAATATTCCACCAAAAATTTGACTTTCGCACTTTCACAAAATCATCAATGAGTTTATCTTACTATAATAAACCCACACTCAATTCTACACACTGGAGATGGGCTAGTTATTATTCCAAGTGTGCAGGTCTGTGTAGAAAAGTTGCGGAAAAAAATACAATGGTTTTGGATTCTGACTCATAGAGATTGATGGGTTTGAATTTTTAAATTGAAGTGTGATTTATTCGCACAAATTATTCAGTCTCTCATAATAATCTTAGTATCTCAGAACCAAAAGTATTTTTCATTTGTATCATGCATCACTTTTCGTCCTTATTTTTAACTTACTTTCTCATAATTTTGATTAAGTAAGTCATAAGTTTGACTCAGTATTACATAATTTTGGACATAGTAAATTTGATATACTAAGTAAAAATATGGAGATACTGAGTCTAAGGAAGCCAAGAACCCCCTCCTTTACTGTAAGTTTACACTGTCTAGTATCCTTTCTCTTTCTTTCTTTCTCTCTCTTTGAAAGTCCACTATCTTAGTCCTTCTCTTCCCTCCTTCCAAAATATACCGCCACAAAAGTAGATTGGATTTGCCAGAATACATTTCTATCTATGCCAATGGGACCATATGTTCCCAGGTCATCCATCCATGAGGTGCTGCTTCAGATGGATTCCACCTCTTCCACCTCTTCCAGGTCTGTCCCAGCTCCCATTATGTGACCCCAGGTCCCTCGTCAGGATATAATATTCATACAGTCTCAGAATAACTTGCATCCCCAAAGTGTAATGCAGGTGCCAAATAATTTTTTTTCTCTCTGGCTAAAGAAAAACCCTGTCCAGGTTAGGGAGAAGCAGGTAGATTTCCCTGCTGATGCATATACATGTTTTTACAGTGCATCAAGTTGGTGATGTCCCTGACTCATAAAACAATTTTTTTTTGTGAAATGTCAAAAACACATGGTCGATTATGGGAAAACTACAATTTCCGCCTTGTGGTTGTATGCCTCCACCAGCCAGTCAAGTTGCAGATTACATCCATGTCTGTCCGAAATGTCATGAACTCATCATTTTATCCTATTAGACATTTGTGTGAAATTGTCATAATTAGCATATGAGTTCTTCAGTTATGGCTAAAAACGTGTTTTATGAGGTCACAGTGACCTTGACCTTTTAACTCAAAATCTAATCAGTTCATCTTTGAGTCCAAGTGGACGTTTATGCTAAATTTGAAGAAATTTCCTCAAGGCGTTCCTGAGATATCTCGTTCATGAGAATGGCCCGGACAGACGGATGGACGGATGGATGGACGGACGACCCGAAAACATAATGCCTCAAGTCACAGCAAGCACGAAGGCATAAAAAGTATTTTTTCATCTTTTTTCTAAGAAGTTTGTGTTTAAAAGGTACAATATGGACCCATATTGTGAGTACATACCGTATTCTGGCCATTAGCTTGTGTACACACCAGGAATCAGTCAATTAAAGACCAGAAAGTGTCAGAACTCAAGAAAGCATATGAGTAAGCACTGTGTTCTGCTCACATGCTGGCTCTATGTTTGTACTCTGTGTTCAGGTTATGAATCAAAGAAATTGCATATTTCCTGACCTCACTGGGTTTTGTTTTAGTACGCCTCTCTGCCTGTGGAGGCCTGGGCACTGGGGAGGTAAACCTGTGGGAGCCAGACAATGGTCTATTCTCCACCGGAGGAGCTGATGCTACATGAGTGTGTGAAGAGAAAGTATTGTGAGTGTAAAACATGCTTGTTGAGACCAAACTGCAACCTGCACGCATTAATCATCAGTCACGTGGGTGCAAGCAGCACAGACATGCACATACACATACAGTAGCACACAAGCAGAAGGTTAAACCCAGAGTCTAGGACTTCTCGGTAAAGTAAGAAGACATCGGCATGTACAAGATGGGGTGAGACAATATGATCAGTGCTGTGGCAAGAGAGGGCAGCTTAAAGCTAATGGCATGTGATGCCCAGCTGCTGGCTCAAATCTGTTGCAGCCATCTGTTTTGCCTTGCTAGTTTAAAAACGTCCTCACATCAACAGGAACAAACACCTTAAAAGAAGCCGTGTATATACCTATATACCGTGAAGTGCTTACGTTGAGGTTTGTAGAGCCTGGAGGTGAGTCTCCTGGGATCCTACAGTTCACTAGGGCAAACAGCCTTCAGTAGAACTCACAGTGACTGAGGAGATTTGCAGAGCTAAGTGCAGTTAAAATGTTGTGACACGCCAGAGGCAGCTGGATCAATGATTCAGTAAGGCCTAATCTAGGTTTGATAAATGCTGTTTTGCATTGGGAAAAGGTCATGTGTCAATGCTCCAGAATCAATTGGTTATTTGCAAAGGGCCTTTTCCTGCGAAATGACATCCTTGATAGGAGTCTTCTTATGCGAGTCATTTTACCCTTCTTTAAAACATAATTTCAAATCTTAAAACAGCTGAAATAACTGGGTTTGTTTTTAAAATGCTAACATCTCTAACAAATGTACAGACTCTGAACAGTGTGAAACAATGTTTTATGGATTTCTAATCCACTATATATTGTTATATACAGTATATACCAAATGAGATTCAAAAGTAATTACACAATGATTATTATTTAATTAAATCTTTACATGAATATTTATACATTTACACTATTTGTGTTATTAATAGGTACAGTATGATGCACAAAATGTGAAAAAACTGCTGACTTCACACTCTCCTCAAAGCTGTTTTTCCAACTATGAAGGCTCTCTAGGGAGTGTGCTTTTATCGGAGCATCAAAGACCAATGTTATAACAAATATTACTTTGTTATGGAATTATTTTCTTGTTGTTACTAAAACTGACATTTCATAGCAAATAATGATTTTACTCAATATCCCTTTTATACAGGAGACGTATGTATGACACCGGCCTATTTGAAGTGCATTTTACCCACATTGGATCCATTCATATGAGGCTGTTTGTGAACATTTGGATTTCTTTTTGTTCCATTGGGGTAGTTTCCAACGAGGAAAAGTTATATACAGGGTATGAAATTAGCACCCACCAAATGCGGGTAAATTGTTGGCAGTGGCGGGTAAAATTGTCAGTTCATCTGCCACTTTGGCAAACAGGAAAAACGCTGAAAATGGATATTGAGAATCGGTTCCTATTGAGAGCCGGTTCTTATTTGTCCGATTCCCTGAAATCGCATGCCCCTGTGAATATCGATTCCTCTTATCGATGCTTTCCTATAGCATGCACGATGACGTAATACCATACACACGATGTATCATGTGTCAGTTTGTATGGGACCGGAGCCACAGCAGAGAGATAAAAACTTCAGAGAATAATGAGGGGATGCACTCTATTTTTTCCCTGATAAGGCTACACTGTGAACAACAAATCTGTGTTGAAATCAACAAAAAGAGAGCTAGTAACGTTAGCTTTTAGCAGCCGTTGGGCAGCACGGTCCTGCTTGGCTTAATAACGGAGCTACTAACGTTAACAGAGGTTCCATTGAGTTACATGATGATGCATTCAAGCTCTATTCAGTAAAATAGTATTAGGCAAAGGTAAATTATAAAGTTATCATGATGTGTTCAAATGTAATCTTATAATATTTTGGTTTTGGCGAGAAACTTAATAAATACAGTTGTTTGAAGGAGATAGATCTCAAAAGTGGCAGATAAAATTTCTGATTGGTAGACACAAAAAAAAATACTGGCCTGCCACAGTGGCAGGCAGTGAAAAAACTTAATTTCACACCCTGGTTATAAATACAGTCCAATGAATCGGCCCCTTCTCTTCACCAGTTATTTGGTCAGTGACAATCGGGATTCAGTACAGTCAGTTCTGTCAGATCTTTTATCCATTGATAAAGATTTGTTCGTACATGTACGGAACAACATTAGCAGACACTCCAGCCTGCAATGTAGTTCCTTACACTATATTACTTAACCATAGCAATACAATACAATGCAATACAATACCTCCCTCTCTCTCTCTATCTCTCTTAAATGGCAAAACAAGTCATTATCATTAGCTCATTTCCTTCCACAATACGGTTACAGCATACTTGTGCACCTCGCATTACAACCAATCACGTCCCTGGACGGTATTGAGTAACCTAACGTGCAATAGTTGACCCGTGTCCAACCCAGGTCAGGAGGAGAGTTGTGAAGGTCTGATGATGCTCGCTGACCCATTCAAATACACCTTCAAATCTCTGCAGGGCAAACACCCATCTCTACCCCAGATGGCAGTTTGGCCAGTCTGAAAGGGATTTAACAATCTAAATGAAAGATGCCAAACCTTCGGCCTCCTGTCCTATGAACCAATCCACCAAATTGGTATGGTACTGCACGTTTCTCCTTGTTTGCACCACTTTGTATTCCTTTTAAGTCCTCAAAGGACCTCTGAGTTTTGTCATCATGATGGTTTTAGAAGTAAATACAGAGAGTGAAGTTACGTTTAGGCGTAAACGTGAACTGTTCCTCCTTGTTGCTGTGGGTAACATCTATATAAAGATAAACACCCCCCCCCCCCAGCTACTGTATATGGCAAAAACAAGGGCTGAGCAAATGTACGCCTCTTCTAGTTTGGGCCTCCTGAATTGCCACTTACAGAGGCGTTGACGCATATTTAATTTCCACTCATAACTTCAGAGCTGTTGACATTCACTGCTTTCATCCGACTTTTCTTGTAAGTCACTGCATGACGTAAAAAATAACTCCCTGAGGCAGGAGGTTTTTTTTTTTTTAACAGAGACTCAGTTACAAGGCCCAGAGTTTTTAAAGATGCTTCTTGAACATCTGTGCAGCGCACAGGCAATTTGAGATAAGACTCGCACAGGGGAAGTTAATTAGCAATATGGATCAGGCCTAATGAATACATGAAGTGTATCTCGAGATATAAAAGCACTGGATGCGTCTATTAAATACAACTTTTATTTGAACCCCCATCTTAAAACTTTCACGTATGCAGTTTTACTTTATAATTACAAGCATTTCCTGGATCTCATTTGTATAGTACAAATCATCCCAGGCTGTGAGCATCCACGTTGTAGACTGTAGTGCCATGGTTCACTGAAAATGCACACTGATTTCTTTTATTTATTATTTATTATTTATCTGTGATGGGAAGTAATTTGCCGTAATGCGTGATCAGGGCGTTTTGAAAGAGCCATTTCATCTCGCTGTGCTGGTCCCTTTCTCTGTGGGGGAGCCCGGCTGTTCCTGTTCCTCTATCAACACTAATCACTGAAGCTGAAAGCTTCTGCTGCTGCTGAAACTAAATGCGACTTCACAGCCCTCTGCTTTCTCCCCTTTCTTCATCTCGCCGTCGCTTTTTTCTAACGCTACTTCTCTCTGCGTCTTTCTGTCTCACACTCACCCCCTCTCAGTTTCGTTCACCTGAAAATGTGCGAATAAAGTTCAGAGAGAGGCCGATTAAAGTGCACAGATGTCAGTAAATGAAAGAGATGACGAAAAACAAAAGCAAATCAAGAGAAAAAAACGCAGAGTGAGTGAACTCCACACTTCTAATTGCTCATCATGAATGTAATTCATTCCAGCAGGTGTTTGCAGGCTCAGCCACGTTTCAAAAGGAGAACAATTGTGTCAGCTATTGTTATAATTACAGTTTCAGTTGGTGAATCAGTGATCTGGGTAACCACCCACTCTCTGCCCACATTTGTTTTAATAAGAGGTCTGATGCAGCATCATTTCAGGCGTTTAGCTCTTTTTGCCCAACAGCTGTGACCTTAACATGATGATTCGAGTTACCATTGTCTGGCTGTGAAGAAAGAATAATAAGTATTATGATATGCCAGATGGACCTATAGTAGGTGTTAGTCTGATGATCTAAATAAATAAAAGACCAGCAGCAGATCTGTTGTTTCAAAATCTGCAGAAGCTGCAGTGGAAAAGTTCATAAATATACACTGGGTTGGATCATAACTTTAATAATGTGTTAAATTAAAAAACAAAAAACAGATTTTACCATCTATAAAACAAAGTAAATGCCAAGTTCAGTAATATTACTTAGTGACAAGCTTTTTTAATAAATCTTTAAAGTTAGGCTGGTAATGTTTAGAAACTAGCAAGAGTGCGCCAGACTTTAAAAATGATCCAACCGAAAAAAAACAGCCCAGTGTTGCCAACTCTTTCCCTATGACAGTAGCTAACAGCACTGGCTCCAAAAGTCCCTAAATCTAGAAAGAAAGTTGCCAAGTCAGCAACACTGACAGCCCGTCCCTTCAGGCCTCCCTCCAAAGCCACATCATTACGAACAAAAACAACCAACATGGCTATTGTTAGTACTCACAGCTGTCAAGCTAGCAGCTTATGGAAGACTCCGGTGACATGCAATGAGTGCACGGGCAGTTAGCATTTTAGCATAGTCTGTACGTTCTCTTCGGCCCAGATGTCAAGCAAATATCGGACTTCTGCAGAAGTCCTCAGTCCTCTCCCACTCCCATTAACCTGTCGTTTACCTATTTCAATCTCAACAAATGCCCACACAGACAGACTACGTTTTTGGTTCACTTGGAAACTGTCCGAGATCACCTCTCACAAGCAGTGTTGGACGAGTTGTTTTGGTCCGCACCAGAGTACAATTATTGCATTCGCAACTTCCCAAACAAACCACACCATGGGTTGAACGTCTTTTAAGTTGATTTGGCTAACTTTATACATACAATTTCCTATACACATGTAGACATCCAGCAGACAGGAAGCAACATTCATTTCGAGTCATGTTTCTCGCCACCCGGTGAATGTAAGTCCAACATCCATTCTCCTTTTAGCTCTGTTTTGGTCTCCACCAACTTCTGACAAAAAAATCTGTTCCTTTAGTTGCTAAATTCTCCACTATGTTCTTCAGCTAATCGATGCCTGTATCTGTTGGCCATTTGGTGTTGGGCAGGTTGCAAACAGTGGGCTTTTAGAGCCTTGTTTCGCTGAAAACTGCCTATTGAGTCCAAAAACTGTGCTATGAGAATGGCTACAAAGCTCAGTCGAGCTGAAGGGACCTGGGGTAATAAATCACTGTGAATTCATCACTAGGAGAGACACCTTTCATATAACACAGTCAACTATCCATTATTATGAAACTATCAATTATAGCTGCTTCAAAGTTATGTTAGATTAGACGTAATGTTGGGTATACATGACTTTTAGGAAATGGGCCAAAAGATCCATCAATATGGTTCTTTTTTATTTATGCAGCGTCCTCCTCTCCAATCTACCTGCACTACACGTCTTAAGGTCATATAAAATGCTGCTGTCACAGTTGTGAAAAAAGGCACTTATCCTGTCTGCTTTACACAAGCTCCAAATGAATGCCAAATGTGACTTGAAGGTGCTTCTCTATACATATAAAGTAGTTCATGTGTTTGCACAGTGCTGTTTAAGTTCTCTTCTGGCTGGACAGTATCTCTGTCCTTTGTGTGCCTGGCTCTTCCTCTTTGGCTTCATCGTCCATGGTGAGTGAGACATCATTTTTCTCTCTAATTCTGTCATTTGAATGTTCTCACTGTACACCTGACTTTACTTCAACAGAGCATTCCTTTTTGTTAGGCCAACATTCAAGTTTCCAGCATTATTTTTTTCCTATAAGACTTTTCTGTATTATTCTAGAGGGGGATTTTAAGGTGAAAGGTTTTCATTTTCATTAGCTGTTTCTTAATGTGAGCATTGGGAACGTCTTGTGAACAGTAAATTTGATGAAGGGCTATACTAAACTCTATTTGATGGTAAAAAAAAGTAAGGAAAAAAAACTTAAACGATGGCACTGACAGTTCAAAATTGGTGAAAAAGCATAATGACACCACTGTCAGAGATAACCTTCGTCAGGCAAGGGTAGACTTTGAACTGAATTAAGCTCCTCTTATGTAAAGTGTTTTGTCATCTTTATGAAGACATTGGGTGACATGTAGTCTATTAGCAATGGTTCGGTTCAATGGTAAATCTAAAATATAGAGCAAAACAAAGATTTCACCTCTCTGCTTGTGCTGAGACGTTGTGTAAAACAGGTGTGAGTGAGATGTGAGATGCCTCACAGCTTTGCTCACTCAAAGCTAAAGACCTTCCCGTCTAAAGTGATGAAGGAGAGAGAATGACATTCAGAATAGTTATAAAGTAGACGTGTAATGCTTCGATCAAGGCGAGGACATCAAATAATATGATGTGCCGTACCATGGCTGGTTTCAATCATACAAAAGGTCAGAGGTTTAGCTACTCTGACAAGTAGGCTTTACACGTCAAATGATGGGTTGAAGAAGGAAAAAGGTACCGTTTTACTCTGCCACGGGCAACGTCTCTGAATAAGAAATGAACGCCCTTGCTCTTTGAGCATGATTTTTATCAATATCGTAGCAGGAGTCAATCTATTTGCATCGAATTTGTTGAAAGACACGTTTGACCATTTGGAAATATGCTTATTCGCTTATTTCAAAAGAGTTAGCTGAGATAGATAATATTTATTCATTGAATATGAAGTTACAGTGAGCAGCCAATGAGCTTAGCTTAGCATAAAGACTGGACACAGGGGGAAATAGGAAAGTGGTATCAATCTTCTCATCCAACTGTAAGCAAAAAAACTAATAACAAACTATTCCTTTAGGGGCTTATCATTTTATTTCTTCTTTATCATTGTTTTACAATAATTAAATTGTTTTTATATAGGGTGACCATATTGTAAAAAAATCGAAATCTTAAGTGTACTGCACGTTCATGTATGCATACATGTTTGTGCTGATGCACGCACCATAGGCATGCTATTGTATATTGTTATCTGGCCATAATATGATCTTTTATATCGACATTTCCACCATGCGCGACCAAAATTGTACTCTTGCAGTGTGTATAGAATGCAGCATTTTCCTTGCCGGGTATTTTACGAATGAAGGAGTAAGTCTTTCTGTCAGAAAGAGTCGCAAGCATCATAGCAACAGCCTTGAAAACAACGCACTGATTGATTGACACACATACAGACAAATCAGTGTTGAATTCAGGCGTGTGGTGCATTGTTTATGTTTTTAAATTGGGTTAATGAGTGGGACAGACCATGATAAATATCTATTATTATTATTATTATTATTATTATTATTATTATTATTATTATTTTAATTTGGTGAAATCTGGGACAATTTGGTAGTGACTGTTGAAAACCGAGACATTTTGGTGTTTTACAGATATTTGTCAGTACTCGGGACACCCAGCTGGAAACCGGGACAATCCCGGACAAGCCGTGATGTCTGGTCATCGTATTTACACCATATTTCGAAGCATGTTTAACTTTGTTTCAAGAAATGCTATATTAGAGAAGATAAGATGAAACATTACAAAGTTCTCCAATACAATGCTGCTTATATATCATATATTGTAGATCAATGATCTTGTAGTTCTGAATAAAAACAGTATTATAGTAAATGAACTGCTCAAATATGTTGTGTTCATTTCACTGAGCTTGTTGTTAGTTTTCAGTGTTCAGAGTCCTGTCCTGAACACCCATGCACACACACACACTGTTATACACATCCACATCTGGGAGCTGCCCACTACAATCACCAATCTTCTACCATTAGCTGCTGAGCAGTTCCACTGGAGCCATTTAGGGTTTCTTCCCAGCTCAAGGACAACTCAGCAGTAGTTGCCGAGGGAGCAGAGAGCCCTTTTCATTTATTTTCTCAATCCTAACAGGCGACCTTTCAGTCACGATCCCATTCCCTAACCTCTAGGCTTCCCAGGTCCGAATCTTTTTCACACACAAACACTTCACTTTGCACTTCTACAGTCGCAGCTCTGTGTAGCCGCAGTGCAGTCGCAGCCTATACTGTGACTGCTGAGCAGCTCCACTGAAGCACTCAGGGGTTAATTGCCATTTTCAAGGGCATCTTGACAGAAGCTCTTTTGGGCTGCGGCTGTGTCAGACTGTGCCTTTGACATAATTACTGATAATAACTTACAAATTAGCACAAGTGCCGAGCAGATATTGATATAAAATGTGGCGTGTCAACTGATTGAGATGAAAATAAGAAGAAAAGACAGAAAGAAAAGAAAAAGATAAGTGGCTATAGACATATTTTTCATTTCAGCACTCATAAAATATCTATTTTAATTCTAAAAACCATGATGAGGTCTGTCTGCTGTCACCCTTCTATCATCTCACTTTTCTTCTCTAAAGATATAAAGGAATAATAATAGTCTAAATAAATGTTGATGTGATGAGTTCACGTACACTATTTCCTTAAAAAAGCCTGCTTATACACAGAAACCTCGAGAGATGCAGAAGGCTAGGCACTATCCCTCTTTTTGTCTCTCCATCTCCCTGTCTGCACACACAGTACTTGCATATACATCGATCTCCAATGATGAGTAATGGGCCATTCGGCACATTGATATGAAGCTGCAACATGGCCGAAAATGACAAAGACTACCGTCGTAATGCTCCATCATTCATATCGTATGTCTCATTTAGGGCTGCAGAAACCCCATTATGTCCAGCCGTTCCTTTCATCTACACTGAAAGATCTATGAGAGATTCTGCAGATCATTATGCATGGATCATAAGCAGGGTATATGTAGAGATATGGTGCTACTAACCAGACACGGGCATTACAATGACCTTTACTAATAAACCATAGAGAAGAGCTGGAAGAAATCTTCAACAGTGTATTACTGCAACCGTGACCCTCCTCTTTAGAACAAGAACATTTTCTGTTATTTTAAGAGCTTTTCTTAGTATAACAAGATATTTTCGTGATATTGGAGCAGTTTGAACTTTAAGGGTTGCCGGTTCACCAAAGAAAAATATAGAGTGAATGTAATTAGTATAACGCAGAGAGGTTTAATGTATTGGGATGCAGTGTGTCGTCTACATATTACACCTTGACCTAACTGAATGTGACACGAGCGAGCATAAGCGACAAAATCAGTTTGACTGCCCTTTTTTCTACTGGAATGGCCAAACTGGTCACGAGTGGCGCTGCTTTGCCCTGTTTCTATTTGTTCCTGTTGCTCATTTTGAAAATGCTGCAATCAACGAGGAATGGCTAATTTGTGAAGTTGAAATGAGGCGTTATCTATACAATACCTCCTCATTTCACTACAAAAACCTAAATACGGTGGCAGCTGGCTGGAAATTCTAGTAAATATCACATTATAAAATGTGTGTTTTCAATTTAAAAAGTACAAACGTAGGAAGATAGCAGTTAATTGGTTACGTCTCCTGTCTGATCTCGAGCACACAGCTGATGGGTGTGTGGTTTGTTTACATGATGTAACAGAAAGTGCATAATTAACGGATTCAGTGTAGACAGAGAGCGTTCGATGTTATTATAAGTAAATAAAAAGACCACAAATCTTCTTATCTTGTTGCTTTCTTATTGTGTTAATAAGAAGACACAATAAGGTCGATATTATTTATCATTACAATGAATTATTAGTTCTGTTTTACGGTGGCTAGTGGCTACGGCCACTAAGGGGTTCAGTGAGCCCCCTGAACCAACGCAAAGTGCGCCTGTGTATAATGGTGCAAGAACTCTTTCCCATTATAACAGTATGTCAGCTTTTTGTATATTTTGTTTACACAAATGTTACAACAAGGAACTTTTACATGTTGATAAATGCTTAGTGGGAGATTCTACTACTGCTGAGCAGAGTAGACGGTGTCAAAATAACCATATACAGAGCCTCTGTGTAGGATAAATAATTTATTCAGCTTATTATGAACTTAAAAAAGCGCAGCTGTTTATTTTCACTTAACACTAATGAGAAAATGCTGAATTGTCCTCATATGTTACATTCTAATGTGTCTCCCACCAAGGCCCCATGAAACCATTCACTGCTCAGCAAAACTCATTAAGAAATAATAAAGAACAAAAAATGTCAATAGTAACAAATTAGAGAGCACCTCCTCCCCCCCCCAACACACACACCTCACACACACACCGTCTCCGTAGACTACAAAGTCTTCCCTGTGCACTCAGATCTTTTTTTCATTAAAACAAGATGCTTGTTATAATGAGATAAGTTAGCCTGTTGCTATAACAAGAAAAGTTTCTTGTTCGAACTAAGTAAGTCAGCATCTCATAATAATGAGAACAATCTGTTAAACCATGAATGTAATATAATTTTCATTATAATAATAACCTGAACAGGTTCCGTGTTGTCAGAGTGGCAGCAGAAATCTGACTGAGCAACAAAATGCTCGCAAGGCCATTACATAAGTAAATGGCTACAGGTTTGCTGTATTTAGCCTCCAGTCTCCCCATAAACAGCTAGTGTGTATGACACAAAGTGTCCTTGAAAAACCATGGATGCCTTACCTTATTCAGCATCAGTCACTCTGTGCAGGATGGATGGCAAACTGCCTAAACATAATATGAAAGAGAGAAGAGAGGAGAGAATTTATCCAAAAATGTCTAATCATTTATTCTTTATTGTCTGGTGTTGACCCGTATATGTCAGTGCTATGAACCACAAAGAGGATTACACTACCATTGTACTGAACAGTTAGCACAAGGAAAACAGAAATGTTTAAAGGTGCTAAATGCAAGATTGGGAGCATTTCTATTGCCTCCACATTAGGCCTGTCAACGATATCTTAAATCTGAATAGTAAAAAAATAGATATTTCAATATGAAAATTTTAAAAAGCAGCACTACCGCAACTGTCTGCTGCGCGCGCATTGAATGCACCGCATGACGGGAGTCACACAACTTCACTTCCACTAACTGAAAATGAATTGTAACGTTAGGTCAAGCTGAACGAGGAATAACTCAACAACAACCATAATGATGGCAGAGGACTCGGCCACAGAGAGAGTGACTGTGTCCTAACAGCAGGCATTACGTCACGTCATGTACACAACTTAACCACTTAAAAGATGGGTGAGTAGTACTTACTATCTTCCGATGTGGGTACTTTTTAAACAGAAAACATAAGTTTTATATTGTGATATTTAATGGAAATTGCTTTCAAGCGATCTTCTGGCGTTCTCCGTCCAGCCAGCTGCCATCTTATTTAGGTATTGGACAAATATATCGGCAATAGGCGACTGGCTGAGTACATTGCTGTTTTTTGGGGACGATGTTTGTCATTGTATTTATTTTGTGGGGGGGTGAATAGATATTCCAATAGTTCCAACCTATGTTCTTTTTTAGAACAAATATTCAAATGTCAATTTTGGCAAATTTAACAGCCTTACTCCACATGGTTCTCAACATGCTTGCAGCTAACGCTGCTAACGCTGCTAACAGTGGAAACAACGGCGACAGTGCTGACAGAGCGAACAGTGTTTACCTGAGGGGGAACGGAGGGTGAGTCTACGTCTCCACGACGGTGCCATCGGTCGGGACGGCATTATCAGCTGTAACCTCTGTATGAGAGCAGTTCAGATGGTGGCCGTGAGAGAACCAGGGGGGCATGCTCACATGCACTAACATGCACAAAAAGGCACACGCAGACCGACCCAACTCTGTCAACAAAGCAAAAAGAAGCTTGGATTACAACACACACAGAGGGAAAGTGACTTCATTCTCTGCTCAGGTAGACATTACTACTCTATATCTTTACATAACAAATAGTTGTTTGCTGCTGTATTAATGGATATTAAAAAGATAAACTCCCATGTATTTGTTTTAATTGTCATAGCAGGAAAAGCACAAGCGTGCCTAATACCGTGGTTCTGTTGAATTGTCCATTGAAGTGTCTCATGTAGTGAGCTATCACACACAAAGCCAACACCCCTGCAACTGACATACCTGAAGGGAACGCAGTAATTAAGGTAATTAATTACAGTTATGCTTTTGCAGCTGTGGCATGTCAAACTGTCCGCTGTAAAAAAGAAAAGGCAGATTGCCTGAATATGTTAGCTTGTCATACGTGAAGCTTGTAAATTTGATTTCTCACCACAAGTGAGATAAGAAGAACAATACGACTCTTGTGTCTCTGAGGCTAGCAGGGACGTGGTTAGCCTAGCTTAGCATAAACACTGGAGAAAGCCGTATTAGTTCACGCTAGATATTCACACGGCAAGTTTACGCCAGAGGGGCAAATTATTCAGTTTTCTGTCCTGAGAATTAAAGGTAAAATTCGAACTTTGACATAAAAATGCTGTTGCAGTGTACTTATTAATTTCATTGTCTTAAAGTCACTGGAATGCAGGAAACTCTAATGTTTCTGGGGGACAACCCACTGACCACCAACTTTGGTTTTGAAATCCTCCTTATTTTTAAGGTCTCAAGGTTGGAAGGAAGCCTGGCTCCTGCTCTACTACCACAGACATGAAATTAATATCAAACTTTTCATCTCCGAAAACAAAAAAGTGTATTTCTCAAAACAACTCCTTTACTCATTTAAAGGCTTGAAAGCAAGAAACTGAGGTGAACATGCACTGTGTACAGTCACTCACATTGGCCACACTCTCACACACATACACACAAAAGTTGTAGCTTTGATCCTGAAATTTGACAACTTCAGCAAAGAGAAAAGCTGACATTTGTGTTTCCCTGTTTCTTATGAATGACCTCTGGTGCACAACACCGTTTAAAACTTGCCTCCCTCAGATTTTTCTTTGTTTGCCCTAACTTCTATTCTGCCGGTGAAAAATAAACTCGAGGTGAACGGTGGTCTGGGAAGGGGGAGGATTTGCTAAAAGATGCTATTGATCTCTTTATTCCTGAAATAATTTGTATGGCTTGGCAACCGCAGCATCATCCCTTATCAACGTCTGCCAAAAGCCAGGCAGTGGCCTCCCGGGTGTAAAAGCTCTGAGAAATAATGCTTCTCATCACCAGCAAGAATGGCAGAAGTGGAGAAATGAAAAGGAAGAGTGGGGAGAGGTGGGGCAGAGGGGAAAGAGGAAGGCATGAGAGTCGGATGATGATAGAGGCGAGAGGAGGCTAAGAAAACACAGAGACTGAGTCAAACTTTTGAGATCCACAAAGGATCACAGGGTGGTGAGGGTGATGATCTATACCACTGGGGAAGCTGTATCCAGGTCTGTAGGAGTAAATGTGAAAAGTACAGACATTGTTTACATGAACCTGAGGCCTGAGTAATCGACTCTTATTCTACTTTTACCCTTCAGGGCCTCATTAAAGCTGCAGTAGGCAAGTTTGGAGCAAATATGATTGAAAAAAGTATTTTTTATAAAATGGTCACTATATCCTGACAGGAGTGCATGAGACAGGTAATCTGAAAAAAAAAAATCATGTGCCTCTGTGTCCTCCGGTGCTCCTAATGGCATCTGCAAGATTTCACAGACCGGAGGAAAACAACCAATCAGAGCCGAGCCGGAGCCTTGCTGTCTCTGAGCAACTGTCAATCACTCGCGAACTCCGATCAAACGGTCAAACTAGGCAGCGCTGATCAAATATGAATCAATATTCTGTTACTGTAATGCCTATTTCTCAAATAAATGGTTTCAGAAACATATTTTAGTGCACTGTTTAGCCGTAAAATGAAAATGTTTGCGACCCGGCAGCCATGTTGAGATCAGTTGAGGAAATACAAAGCACCGCCCTCCAGCCGGAGCAAACTTTCTCCTCATTTTACTGCCAAACAGTACACTACAAGATGTTTCTGAAAACATTTTATGCAAGAAATAGGCATAACAGTAACAGTACAGTAATATTAATTAATATTTGATCAGCGCTGCCGAGTTTGACCATTTGATCAGAGTCGCAAGTGATTGACAGCTGCCTCCGTTGAATGAACAGCCAATAGGAACGCTCTTTTTCCGAAATGATCTGTAATTGGCCAAAGTCTCCTGTCACAGGCTCGATTTTTTAATGCCTGGAGGTGCAGAAGTCTAGTTTTCTCTCAGAACACTTTAATTTCAATATGCTGAAAGGTTATTATGGAATTTTTGCCCAATGATGCCAAAAACCTTCTGCCAACCCTCACTTTAAGATGTCCTTGAAGAACTTCAAGTTCTGATACATTTTGTGCTCCTGTAATGCATTGTTGGTGTCTTTCTCTGTGGAATGAAAGCCCATTTCATTACACGATAAAATGTTCTCTATTTGTCTGAACATGCAATTCGCTTTTACCAATAGAACTGGTTATTTTTCAATTAAATTTCTGTATGAGCTTGAAGAGAAGATAGAATAACAAAAACCCTATAGTTAAGATGTATCATTTTATTGTGAAAGGACTTTATGTTATTATATTGGAAATATGGTAATTGATGATAAAACTGGTTGGTATTTCTAACTTACTAATTCTCTATATATTGTGTTTGAATATGCAGATCTTCCCTAAACATTTCTATTAATTCAAACAACTTACATTTTGATTCAATAATCCCCAGATAAACGAATATGCCACAGTTCTCTCATCAATGAAAGTATTCAAAGTGTGTGAATGTAAAACAGTGTTAATTAAACCCGCTTCCCAAAGCTCAATTACTGCGTAGATTAAATTCCTCTATTCAGTTTGTGTTTTTTTTTGTTTTTAATGTATGCTAACGCAAATCATGTTTATCAGTATTTGAAAAAAGGATCTGTGAATAGAACATAATACCCGTCCTCTGAAAACAACATGAGAGAGCAGAGAAGATGGAGCGTTTGGAGACAGATGAAATAATACACGGGCCCTCTGTGCAATACATCACAGAGAGCCCGGCCGGCTTCAACATTCCTGTCTCACCGAATGCTAACATCCCCATATCAGCATTCGTGAGGTGAAAAGTTGTGTATAAATCAGCTTATCTTTGAAGTCTATTCTCCTGATTCGCAGTGGTTTAACTGCCTTCAGTTTGTCTGTCTCTTCTCAGGTAGAAGCCGGTGGTGGAATACAATGGGGGTTTCTTTTCACTGCAGATATCGACAATGCACTGTCTTTACAAGAAGTACATAGTGGGCTAGAGTTTAAACCAGTTCAGATCTGCACATTCTCATATATAGAATTGAATAATCAATGTTGACAATTCATGCAAGATAATAGTCCGACAATGGCAAGATCGTGACCTGGAGTGCTAGACTTCCTGGCACCTTGACTGCGAGATAGCAAGATAGTGATCCATCCAGATGTCACAAGGGCTATAATTTGAACAAAACATCTTTTTGATGGCATCTTGCCTCTGAAATTGTATTATTTCTGTTTGAAACAGGATATTCTGCTAGAGCATAATGTAGGGAGGGACTGAAAAGAAGCTACATCAAAGAAGTAAGAGAAAGGAAGTGATGAATACTTTGCAACCGCTATCTACCCCGTCTCAATGTCCGATTCACAAACGATATTATGCTAATGACATTACAGCGCAAAAACGGCCATAAAGTTTTGCAGCCGAGTGCAATTTGCCCTTCCTTTGCGTTGGATTGCAGTTTTCTATGTGTCAAAGTATAAACGCGCTCGAGGCCAATAATCCGTCGGTTGTGAGGTGTGAGCATAGACTGTATGTAAAGATGAACAAAATGACAGCTCCCCAAAAGTGAAGCCAAAACATCTTCATTAACCCCTGGTAGCTGGTTGCAGTATAGGTCATAACTCCCGCCCCCTCCATGTTAGCAGATGGGACATGGGGCAAAATAAAAAGTCAAAGTAGACGTCAAATATATTTCACCTAAAGATGATTTCTGTCATATTAGGTTAGTTTTTATCACGGTGATGTATGTTCAAGTGTTCATTTTTCAGATAAGATTGGTTCTAATAAGTTATTTGATGCTATAAAAAGGGGGTGAGATGTCATGATTGACAGCTGCACTGGGTGAAGTACTCGCGCAGCTGAATGCTCGGGAATTGTACAAGAGAAGAGATGTGACTTTAACTTTCAATAACCGTCACGAGTCTGTGTAATGTGTCAATCTGATCATAAATGTAGTTATAGAGATATTATGGTTAGTCATTGTGTCTTTCTAGCCAAACAGCTACCGTGGTGCCAACATAGCAGGGAACGGAAGAGAAAGGAAATGATGCATATTTTGCAACCACTATCTGCCTCGTCTCAATGTCCGATTCACAAACGATATTGCGCTAATGATATTACAGCACAAACACGTCCATAAAGTTTTACAGCTGAGACCAATTGCCCTTCTTTTGCATTTCATTGCAATTATCTATGTGGCAAAGTTTAAATGCGCTTGAGGCCAATAATACGTTGGTTGTGAGGGTTGAGAGTCAGCCTGTACCAGAGGTCTTGTCAGGAGGGGCTGGCCAGAGTGCCACTTCCATCCAAACCTCCCGAAGGCAATTAAAGGTCCAGTGTGTAGGATGTGGCGGTATCTAGCGGTGAGGTGAGGAAATTGCAACCAACTGAAGCCTCTCCCATGTGCCAAGCGTGTTGGAGCGCTACGGTGGCTGACGTGATAACGCGAATGGCCCTCTTTAGAGCCAGTTGGAGCAGAGCCAGTGCATAGAGTGTGTGTGTATGTGGGAAGTGAGTGGTGAAGCAAGAGAGAGAGAGAGCGGCCCAAGCAGGACAAGTTAACAGTGTTTGGTTTGTCCGTTCTTCTGGTGGTGCAACATGGCGGACTCCATGGAGAGGGGACCCGCTCCCTATGTAGATATAAACGGCTCATTCGAAGGTAACGAAAACACAACAATCAGGTTACTATCAGGTGATTATACACTTAAAAAAAACATTCTTATTAATATAATATTCCATTTCTGCCAATAAAGCCCCCTAATTATTACACACTGGTCCTTTCAGAGAGAGGAAAGGAAAAAATGTAAGCCCAGGATTTAGGAAAGGAGAGAGGGGGAAGAAATCATTTGTATATTTGTTTATATAACCCTTTTTCTGTTTTTTTCTTGTGTTTTCAAAGATTACATGTAGGGGAGCTTTATTCATTTATTTTTCATGACAGAACTGTCATTGCATCCTGTCACTGCATCCCAAAATGAATGAGTTTGAGCAGACACCCTTTATAAAAGCGCTTCAGTTACCATCAACTCTCTGAAGATGCTAATAATTTCCCTGTAACTGCGTGTAGCGCTGATCTTTGTGAATTGGACTGCTTTTACAATGAGGCTCATTTGTATAGAAATGGGACTTTTGTACCAAATGTACGCATATTACCTAATTTGAATATGTGCAAATAGCGCAGGAGCACCGAGACACTATTTGCTTGGCAACGCAGTTAGGGGGGTGCATTTCATTCTTTGCGGGTGCTTTCCTTTTGTGATTTTGCCCGTCAGTGTAGCAGTGTGTTGTTTTTTAAAAATGAAATCAATTCAAACCCCTCAGGCAACTTCAAAGTACCAGGTTTGTGAAATATATAAAAAATGCATGCAAATATCTGAGCTTTTATTGTAGCTTTTCATTGTGACATGAAAGGACATTTAATGCTATTGTTTGCAGGTAAATACATCAGTCAGGACAGTTACAGTAAGTGAGAGGTGTGAGAAAGCAAATGATGTACAACTGGATGTTGTCAGTGTGTCACCAACGTGCTGCAGTTTATAGCTCATCATAAAGGCCCCGCCTAAACACACTGACCTTTGTGCGTTCCTGTTAAATTGACTTTCGTTAAAGGGCAGTGCTCCTCAGCTAAATGTCACCGCTGGATTGTCCCTCTTGTCTGTCCCTTGTTGAGCGTGAGCAGCCCTTTCATCTGCTAACTCTTCCATGTGGTTTGACAAAAACATCCCTAGACAAATACATGGTGTCTTAGAGTTTCCAGAGTCTGGTACGGTACAGGTGCAAGATATGAAAGAGTTCAAATGCATTTGCTGCCATACATAACTCATATGGTCATGAATACAGAGGGATTATGTGTCTGGGGGAATATCTGCATGTTAACTTTGGTTCCTCGCTGCCTGTACCTACGACAAGACGAACCAGGGTCGACATTATTATTGAAACAATAATTTAAAATTCTTAGAAGACTGCCGTACCACTGTGCAAGGTTGTGATTTAATTCATAATAAATCTTTAAAACCTTTCCCCAGGTGGTGGCATGTGAAACAGACTGATGCAAATAGAGTGAGACATTGATTGAAAAGGAAGGAGTCTGGAAGAGTAAAGGACATAGAAAAAAAAGACTGAACAATGGATGTATGGTCACAGGAGGTAGAAAGAAACCAGACACACAGTATAATCAGTGCTAACAGTAGATTACTGGGAGAGGAAAAAGTCATGGAACACATCAAAACCACAAGACACCTACTGTAGATCCAAACAAGACAGTGAAGTTTTCATTAGCCATAGTCATTTTCACATTTGTCATCAGGCTGACACTCACCATCCTTATTCTCAGCATTAATTCAATCCAACAGTCAAACAATGGTAGCAGGTGCCGCTAAGCTATAGTGTTGCTGCCAATGCTCTCCCTGCTTTGGGGACCTGTGTGCAGGACCATGCACCTGAGCCCAATGTTTTTTCCAAGGATGGCAATGGAAACCATTCATTGAGATGCACTAGACAAGGTGACCACGTTTTGTCCCCCAGTGCATCCTTTATATTCAACTGCAGCAGAGCTGAATGTTTGAACGAATACACCTGCTGGAAGAAGTGGCCTATGTTTTGTCTCTTTGTACACAAGGAAGAGACATTACCGTGAAAAACCGTGATATGAACTGAACCGTGAATTTTGTGAACCGTTCCACCCCTGGCTGCAACTATCAATTATTTTCTCGATTAATCGATTAGTTGTTTGGTCTATAAAATGTCAGAAAATGGAGAAAAATATTGATCTGTGTTTCCCAAAGCCAAAGATGACTTCCTCAAATGTCTTGTTTTGTCCACAACTCAAAGATATTCAGTTTACTGTCATAGAGAAGTAAAGAAACCACAAAATATTCACATTTAAGAAGCTGGAATCAAAGAATTTTTATCTTTTTTTTTTAAAAGAAAATGCTCAAACCGATTATCAAAATAGTTGGAGATTAATTTTAATAGTTTTTCAATTAATTGATTAATCAATTAATCGTTACAGCTCTAATGGGAACTGCAGAGGCGGATGATGATTTTCAGTGTGTTCGTCACTTGAGCGAAACCTTTCACATTACACAAAGTCCCTTGGCCCATTGTTAATACAAAAATATTGATAAGTGCAGCTTTAAAAATATGGTAGGCCATTCTGTCAAGTGAAAAAAGTAAAAATTTTAAATTAACTTTAAAGCCATCTTTAAAGAAATCAGCTTGTTCTTCGTGAAACAGTGCTGAATAAGGGAATAGACATAGCACACCGTTGGGCATACAGATAACCTAGTCCAAACTGAAATTCATATTCAATCATACCTCCCCAAAACCTCTGGGAATTCAGTCAGTAAACCCTCCTAGTGATGCCTCGGTGCAGGCAGTGAATCTTAAGAAAGACCTGAGCAGAAAGACAGATGGCTGAGAGACGCTGAGACAGCCTACACGCCGAGGCAAGACAGACAATTCAGGGGGTAAGCCACCCTCGCTGAAACACTGAGAGCGCCGTGTTTCCCTTCGTCGACGAAGTTGAGAAGCAGCTCCAGCAATAAAGTGCCTCATCTCATGACTAACACACACACACACACACTCGCACAGTGCCATTAGCAGTAGCTGGTCTATCAGACAGAGCAAACACTCCCACTTTTAATATTTAATAATGGCAAACATAGTCTCGCTGCGAATGCCTGTAAATACATACACACAAATGGGTGTGGGAAAACATGCACTAAGCCAACAACTCGAGGTAATGTGAGCAGCAAGACATGTGTTTCGAGGTGCTGTGGGATGGAAGAAAAACAATGTTCTGAAAAATGGCTTTGGTGTACAAGTACAAAAGAAAAAAAAACAACTACATGACAACTTCTTTTTTATTTCAGTAGTGCTCACTCTTTGTAGCCTTTAACAAGTTGGAGCAAAATGCTCAGCCAGGCACACAAAAACACACACACCGTCCTCGTGACTTTTCTATATGAACTTGTACACCGTACAAGAAAAACCATTCATCCTGATGATGCTGTATAGATATGTGTATCCCAGTGTGTGCATGTGCATGAACACCTAGTGTCAGAAGGCTAGGGCGGATTCATTAGTGTCTGGGTCAGAGGTTATGTTGTTCTGTTGTGCCTCATCAATCTCTCCTCGTACAGTGGGTGTATCAGGGGGCTAAACCACAAAAGGGCTCGCCCATACATATCAGATACATACACACACACATACACACACAACAGTGCTGGTCTAAGCTACGTGGTGTGACAGTCAAACTCCTGAGGTACCATCTCTATTCCTCTTTTACCTCTGCTCGGATGCTGCAGAGCCTCGGCTTCCCTGTCCGATCGATAACATGACAAATTGATAAAAATGGCCGTGATAAGGATGAATAGCTATGGATCCTCTTTTCTGTCCTCCTTACTACTGAACCGAAAGTGGATATTAAGGCCATATAGAGTGCTGTAACCCTGGCACTACACTGAAAAGAAAAAGTAATTTAGTTTAGGGGTGTCAATCTGCCATAAAGAACAGTGAAGAATCGAGGGATGTCACCGTTTCTCTGTTTAGATTCTCTCTCGGTTTCTCGGTTTGTCTTCCTAACTTTTGAGATATAAAAAAAAAACAACACCACCACTTATGTATCAGGCAGCCACAAACGCTCAGGTTCTCACAAACATTTCCAGTAAGGGATCAGAATCCGGTTAGAGTGCAAGCTGTGGTTTTTCCCACACACATCTATCTATCCGGCTGTCTGTCTTCCCCATTATGATTGCAGGCATCTCCGCTGCTCCAAACCAATTTATCCCATCCTTTATCTTCTCTGCTCCTCCTCTCTCTCTCCTTCTCTCTTATTCTAATTTCTTTATATCTGTCCATCATTCGGTCTCTTTTTTTCGCCTGTCTCACTAGCGAGCATACAAGCCATCAAAGAAGTGATAGTTTTAGAAATGTTTGCTGTGCTGCACCGCTAATATTGATTTAAACCGAAAGAGAAAACATTTAGAAAATGTCTTTAAAGGAACAGTGTGTAACAATTAGTGGGATCTATTAGCAGAAATGGAATATAATAATTAATAAGTATAAGGGATGTTAATAATTAACCATTTAATCGTTTTAAGAACTTGGCTTTGGTCTTGAGGAGTTGTAGCATTTATTCACTGACAAATAAACTGTACACACACTGCACTGCCACGGTCACAGCTACAACACCACTGACAACCCCAACACACACGCGGCCCAACGGACACTCGTTAACGTTACGCCGGGCTGACAGACCGTATGTGTGTTACAACAGCGAGCACGGAGCCACCAGCTGCGATATAATGTGCAGCTGCGAACGCACCACACACACACATGGTCTGTCGGGCACTGGCGGAACTGGGGACTCGGTTGTCTATTTCACGCATACGCTGCAGCTGGTAATAAATTATGGATTTAACCTGTTTGTGTATCGGGTTGTCGTTGTAGCTGGGCTGCTTGTTGGGCACTCAAACCACCGCACGCAATGCACTAGTCTTGTCAGTTAACGGTTAATATTCAGTTAACGAGGGTCGGCTATCGGTTACAAAAAAAATTCAAAACTAGCATCCCTAATAAGTATGTTTTCTTAAGTGTATAATCACCTGAAAAAAAGAATCATCGTGTTTTCGTTGCCTTTGCATGAGCCATTTATATCTACATAGCATATCTACATAACTTTCCTGCTTGTGCCGGAGTCGATAACGTTACTCACTCCGGAGTTAACCGGCTCCACTAGCTCACTTGTTTGCTCACACACTACGCACTGGCTCTGCTATTCTCCAAATGACCTACGCTACTCTTACAACAGCTAGATAGGACCATTTGTGTTTTCACGTCGGCAACCGTAGCTCTCCTACACACTTGGCACACGGGAGGGGTTACAATCTGCAACCTCACCACTAGATGCCGCCAGATGTTACACACTGTACCTTTAAAGGAATACAAAGACAGCCAAATGGCTTTGAACTCCTGGCGAGAAATCGCGCAAAAGCAAGCATGGAAGAGATGAAAATGCTTGCAATCAAACGTGTGGCGTGTGGATTGGGAAATGTTCATGTGTGGAACACCAGACGGACACAGACCCTTAATTGTAGTATGAATGGAACCACATGTGTGTCCGCGCGACCGGTACAAGTCTGCAGCTGTCGCAGAGTGCAGAAAGTATCTGAGCCTTAACATGGATCCAACCTGACACTGAGATGTTGTTTTCATCTCTTACTTGTTAAACGACAGTTCAACAACTTTCACTGCTTACATTCAAGCTCAGCTTAAACTCTGATTTCAGTTGCTTTTGACTTGTACGCTTCAAAAGACACCTCAAACCATTTCAGTGTTTCAACTTTAACTGACACTTTAATGGCTTTAAACTGCAACTCAATGTCTCAGATTTTAAGACATTTAACCACTTAACACTGTTTTGGGCTATGCATTTTTCAGCATAAGCGAACCCATTTAAATTCTAGTTTGAAGGATGCTTTAAACATATGAAAAGTCTATATGAAAACAGAATATTAAGGGTTAAAAAGAAGTGTTTAAGGGCATGCTTGCATCACAGTTCAATGCTGTAGTCGCCACTTGCTGCTTGTCCCACTTCAGCTATTTAATTCCCAGGCACCACTCTGACATTTGGCGAGTGTAAACCCAAATACTGTGTTACAAAACATCCCTGGAGAGGTCTGAGGGTGATATCACAGGCACTTTCTTTCTATGGATCAGTGTTATTGTTAAAACTATTACACCCTCTGATTGTCAGATGGAGTTCAGCACACTAAAAAACTGACCTGAGGCCTCTGCTGACTTGGCAAAACTAGCGCATGCACAACAGCTATCCCAGCAGATCCAACACCCTCGTCAAATACCGACACTTAATCAGTGGCACTACGCTTCAAATTGTGACGCTCTAGGTAGCCCTCTAGTGTGAGTTTTGGACGTGTCAGGGACGGCGTGTCACTTTCTGCTCGTTACATGCATGCATGTCTTTTCAAATAAACTCCTGTGTTCACAGGAAAAGTGC
This sequence comes from Sebastes umbrosus, assembly GCF_015220745.1. Lineage (NCBI taxonomy): Eukaryota > Metazoa > Chordata > Actinopteri > Perciformes > Sebastidae > Sebastes > Sebastes umbrosus. Next base: position 21,070,626 of record NC_051286.1, on the reverse strand, counting down.
AGTTTCCGCTTGTTACATGCATTACAAAGAGTCTAGAAGCAAAAAGACAGTGTCTTTTCAAAATAAACTTCCAACATAGGTATACTTAGTTTTTAGGTTTATTTACACAACAAAACTACGGGGTTAGGTTTGTGCAACAAAACTTGGTCATAGGCTTCAGAACAGATCATGGTTTGGAAGTTGGGGTAAGTATGTTTGTTACGTAAAATAACAGTTTGTTACGGAACTGCGTTAGTTAAGTACAGAAGTTACGTAACAAAAGTATGGTAAAATAAGTCAACGTTGACTTGGTTTCACACGAGTCATGAACAGCGGTCTCCTGGGTGAATGTCCTGTGTTTGTTTGACCCATACTTCCTCCCACCCACCCTATGCAGACTTTCTCGCTCTTACTTCAGTTGCTCTGACCGTGTAATAATCCATTGAAGTTAGTTAAAGGGTGCCTCGGTGCGTCGGTATCAGGCTCCAAGGGGCACTGACCGAGCGTCGGTATATGACGAGTTGGGACTGAGAACGGGTTGGCAGATCATCCGTCGGCCCATGAGCTTTCCCTGAAAGCCAATTATTATACACCCAATTCCATCTTCTACGCCCACATGGAAAGTAGGAGAATTTGTGTTGGAGGGTATAAGTTAGGCAGTGATTTGAGACCAAATGAGTCTGCAGGACGGATGGATGAAGATGTGAGGGAAAGGAGGAAGAGGAGAAAGTTTCGGGGAGAGAGCAGCCCACAGAGAAGGTGAGAGCAGGATCAGGCGGGGGGGAGTGCTGCAGTGGAGAGAGAGAGAGAGAGAGAGAGAGAGAGAGAGAGAGAGAGGCAGCTATGGAATGGCAGTGCCCACTTAAGGCAGCCTGACAGGAGGAATCATCCACACTGTCAGTCTGGGGGAGTCAGCTCAGGGTAGGGGGAATGATGGAAATGGAAAAGGTGTGTGTGTGTGAGTGGTTAGGGTAGAAGTGTGACGACTGTAAAGGGGGAGTGCCTGCAGAGAGAGAGACGGAGTTTGTCTATGTTTTGACTAAATAAATTTCTTAGTGTTTTTCTCTAACATCTGTCGTCTGCATCAAACCATTTTTCATTGGCTGACTTATTTGGGCCATGATGCAGCAGCTTTTTCATAAATCTGCCGCAATGTCAAATATTTTCCTTAATATCCAACACAGCTCGGTTAATGCTTTCACTTTTTTTTCGAAGAAAGATTTTACTATTCTTTGCCCATCTATGAAGGATGTTTGGAAGTTTACAGTGCTCTGCTTTTTTATGTATATGGTAATGATACTGCGGTCTGTTGCTTTAAGGTCTGGCTAGTAAAACAAGTTAGAATTTAAATTTGAAAAACTGAGAGACTGGGTTTTTTGAGTGTGTATGGAAGGTGTTGATGCCTGGCACTGGTTTCCCCCTCTGAGTCTTTCAATCCTTAGTTTTATTTTTACATTGCTCTGTTTTTGTGCTTTTCACAGCAGTTCTTTTGTTTGATGGATGTGTGGCAGTATATTAGCTTCTGAGGGGAGACAAGGTAGCGCTCCCTCCCGCCTCAGTTCAATTCAGTTCAGTTTATTGGAGCTTTATTGGCACGACATTTTGATCAGAAACAGAGTATAAAAATGGGGTAAAGAAAATCACGATACATTGAATGAGACAACTAGTGACATTAAACACACATAAATAAAAGTGAGAAATACACAAAATCAGGAAAAGAAAGGACAATTTGTATGGAAACCAGGTGATGCCAATATTAAACATTTAATAAAATGGGAAAAAAATCTGTTGTGTGCTCATGATATATGACAATAATAAAATGTTAAATGATACATAAAAATTAAATTAAAAACTCCACAGACAAATCATTTTTAGTGCACCCCAAAGTCCACTGCCATAATAATAATGTAATTAAATTGCGAACTGTGAAATGTCAAACTGGCAGACAATGTGCAATCTAAGCTTGATAATGAAATTGCAATCTGGACTTGTGTCCTGATTTTACCTCATTCCTAATAAAAAGAAAAGGGGATGGCTTTTTATGGTCATTTTCATGCTGGCAGGATTCTCCTAGGCATCTTTTGTGAAATTTGTCAGTCAACTCTCAAACCCACTGGGTGGGATATAGCCTACTACCATCTGACTGGCTGAAATGAACTAATCAGGGGAAGCTATTTCACTGCTCTGGTTTCTGACCAGGGCTGACATGTCATCAGCAAATTTTGACTTGTTTTTCTTGAAAATATCTTGATCATATATCTTGCATAAACAAATTTGATCAAATTATTTCATTTTAATATTGGCCGCTAGGGTTGGGCGATATGATGGTATATACTGTGCAATGGTAGAAATATGTCCACCGGTAAAGATTTGTCAATACAGTTTCCACCAGAGTAGCAATTCTCGCATGATCTCGTGGTTTCTGCATGATCTTGTGTCATCTCATTAGAAGAACATTATTCCCAGACATTTGCACAATGTTGTTTATTTTGCATTTTTTCAGCTTTTTGAAATGAAAGATGAGCAAATCCTGCAGGAAAGTCAAGTCTTTTTTTTTCTTTTGGTAAACTCTATTATATTATTTGCACCTGTTAACCTTAAAACTTTAACACTGAAATTACTGTTCTCGGGAACCTAAAAGCTTCCATTTTGAAAGTGTTGTTTTTGTTTGTATGGAAGTCTCAAATAAAAGAAGAAAATAATCAAATATGAAGAAGTACAGTAATATTAATTAATTAATTAAATTTACAGAACAATTACTGTATCATGTGATATTCTGTATATTACCATGATAGAAGATTTTAACAATATCGCCCACCCCTATTGGCAGCAGTGGACTTCCATAATTCAGTGTATTACAGTATATTAAAAGAAAAGAACACTCACTCTGCTCATAGCCTATACCTAACTTCCCTCTCCACTCTCCTTGTCATTCAGATTTTTGCCTGGAAGAAGCCAAGGGGAAGGCCGCTCCAGATGAATGACATGAGACATTATACAAGCTAACTGTGAACATGGAGAGACAGCTCTAATTCAATATTAAACTAATCCATCTGGCCCACGTCACTGAATGCAGATGGCTATCAAGACCAGAAACAACCTTGAGCCCAAAGACAGACGAACACTGACTCTCATTACTCAGTCCCAATCTCCCTCTCGCTGTGTCTCTTTGGCTTTCCTCCGACATGCTGAGTGTGTACGGCCTTCCGATTGGCCCAATTTGCCTCTCCTCCCTTTATTGGTTGCGTCACACTCTTGATGCTCATTCTTTGTGCTTATCAGTGACTGTAATAATCTATAATGCGAAAAATAATTTGTATTTCCAATTTCGTATCACTGATTAATGCAGAAAGCAAGGGTAATTTCCTGCTTTTTTTTCCAGCGCTCCTGCTTGTGCCACATAATTAGGTGTCGATGGAAATGATATCTTCTCCATCATTTAAAATCCTCATGTTGCACAGGCTACATAGATCAATAGCACAGAGGGGCGCACACAGCCTGGCGGTGACGCAATGCAAATGGAATTAAGTTCAGTGTAGCTGCAGTATTGACTCTAGAAGGCAAATCCATGTCTTGACTTTCTGATTGAGTTATATACACAGCGGCACGACTGGATGATTTCCTACAGAAGCAGGAACTTCAGTCTGTGGGAAAAAAACAATCGTGGCTAAACAATAATAGGACTTACAAAGATTTTTCATTCTCTCACGTCGTTTTTTTTCCAAAACACTTCTTGTTTGTGAGTCTATTTTTCCTCCTTTCTCAGCTCTTTCATCAGATCATGTTCCTTCCACTTAGCATCCCCCTGCTTCCCTTTTCCATGTCCTTTTCTGTCCTCTTGTTTTCATCCCTCCTTCTCCCCTGTTGTCACACCCTCCTCCTCCGGTGTTTCCATCCCTCCTCCTGTATCCCTCCCTCTCTGTAATCAGAGCCGTGACTGAGCAGTGTTTACAGGGTCATCCCAGGGGCCTGCCAGTGTGACACATTCACTTTACAACCGCTCACCTCGCCTCACCCTCCATTCCCTCGCCTTGCTTTGGTCAGATTACAGAAGAAGCGACAGAAAAACACTCCCCCCACTCCTCCTGTATCCCTCCCTGAAACCTCCAGCCTCAACCTCTCACACCCCTGCTGCGCTCCTCCAGCAACGGCAGACCGGTAGGAGGCCGTCTTATCTCTCCGCTCAAATGGAGCCTCGTCACTCCGGGCATCGCGGTTGCACATCTTGGTTGGACCATAAGACTGGAACATGATCATTTAACACTGACTGGGAGCGTTGGCCTGCTGCTGCACACGGCGAGATAAACTGTCCAAGATGTAGCTGCTATCGCTTGTGCACATTTAAAGTTATATAGATATATATGGATGCAAATTGGAGAAGTTAATAACGCTGCTGATGAGTGTGTTTTGAGAATCAAATATCTATTTCAATCAGGCAAACGCAGATATCTCGCTTAAAGACTTAATGTCTCATGAGTGCAAAAATTTCCTCACTTTTTCCTCAGAGTTCCAAACACCTAAAAACTGTTGTGTTACAGTATAGTTGTTGTTTTTTCTGACATGTCTATTTGTGTGAGCGTCAGATGAGCTGATTGGCTCTGGAACTGACTGATTGCTCTTGAGGGAAGGTGGTAATTTCTCTGTCATATTGTGACTGATTATAGCTCTGAAATATGTCACTGTTTCAACTCCATCAGAAGTTTTTTGACAGGAGGCTTTGATGTGTGTTCACACGAGCAGACAGACAGACAGTCAGCTATGTAGCACCCACTCCATGGGAAGTAACACGAGCGCTTTTGACTCCGTTTTCTGCAGATGCCTGCGTGTTGTAAATTGTCACAAAATACAGCGCTGTTGCAGGTGAATAAAGAGTTTGAAAAGTGACGGTACTTCTGCCGCTCTCACAGCTTGTCTGCTTGAAACTGTCATATTGTTTTATACGAGTGCTGCGGTGGCAATCAAAAACTGGACAGACAGTCGTAGAGAACGTCTCGCTTGTAAATTTAACGCAGAAATATGAAAAGAGATATTACAGACAAAAATTAAGTAGATGATTTGTGCTTATTAGCCTAGTTTAAGAGCATATTTACAGGGAATAAAGGAAAAAATCTAAACGTCTGAGGAGATCAAACTACCTCTAGTGTTTTTGCCCGGAGGCTCCAAGAATGGCATAACAGCAGACATTTTATGGAGGAGCACTTTATAAGCCAATGTTCCACTGGGGACGTGTAACATGAAAACTGAGTCACATCCTTTGCTTGTGGGCACAATATTTAGCAAGTCACTTTTTCTGATGCCACACTAATAAATTCAGTTTATAGGAAGTGAAGCCCACCTTGCAGGTGTATTAAATATAGATTTGGATTCACTACTTAGAACAAGAAAATGTGTTTTTTAAAGAATTTTACAGTCTTGTGGATAAAATATTTTTGATCTTATAGCATAATAATTTGGTACTGCGGTTCTTTTGAAGGTATTACTTTTGGCTCAGTCATTTTTCTCATGAGTCTCCGCTAGATCAGGCTGTCCTAATGACCGTGGGTATTCGCTCATTTTTCTGGGGCCTGGGCTGGAGGAATTTCAATATCATCATCTCACTGAATGTGAATAAGGAGCTAAGGGTCAGAGTGTAGCATGGCCATTATCATACTGCTCGTTATCACTAACTTGGTTCATTCAGTTCAGATTTCTCGGCCCCGTCCCTTAGCAGAAAAAGAAAAGGGCAGTGGAGTACGAAGAAAGCGTGATGTTTTAGAGGACGGAATGATGGGGGAGGTGGCTGTGGATGTTGGTAATATATTGTTTATCGAAAACATATTTACTGTAACGTCTTCCCTTTGTTATCCAGAGACTTCGGGGAAGAACGGAGCGATGGCCTTCCCAGGGCACTCAAAGTGTACCGTGAAGTTTGACACGAGACAAATCAACGCTCCCCGATGTATGTGGGGGGTCACGAGGGTCAGATTCCTCCGCAGTGTGCGATTCCTCTCCGTCTGCACGTCTAACACCAATCCTTGTGGGGTATGGCATCAATACTCTCTTTCATGTCGGGAGACAGCGATCAATGGATCTCTCTTTCCCCGAACGGAAGCACTCCATATTCAGCGGTTGATTTCACGGCTGGATATCCGACACACCACTTAATGGATGGTGTGTGTATGCCTGTGTGTGTGTGTGTGTGTGTGTGTGTGCGTGTGGTTCAGTGTACAGTTGTAGCATTGTAATTTAAGGTGATTAATCAACATACAGTAGGTTTATTGAACTCGACAAGGGCAGCCGGGTTTGTTCACACTCAGATTAGTGATAGAACAGATGCTAAGGTAATGACAACACTGCAACATTCAGCACATACAAAGTGCAGTTCATTGTTACTATTCATTACATTAGGCGGATTGCAGAGGGAGTGTATTGTGAATACATTAATAAATAATACTGTAAGTTAAATAAAATTGTGTATAAAAAGACACATAAGCTTTATAATTTAACTTTAATCTTCAAACACCATTTACCAGCAAAATAAATTAAAACATAATTAATTTTACTCTTATATTTGTCTTACTCCTTACTCATTTTCCTTTTTTTCGGCGGGTGGGGGGTATTGACGCACATTTAATCATGAACCTATTTTCAATATGAAACACTTCCTTTTCCATTTCAAGTGAATCACTGGTAGCTCATCATCCATATACTGTACTGAATACTGCTGTAGCATATGAATTATTGTATCATTGTATATTAGCGTATCAGTAGCTATGGCATTGTAGCCAGCAGACTAAAGTAGCGGTGCACAGAATGATGTCACACAGGCCAGCAGCATAAAATAATTGTGGTTGGCCCCGGTGCAAATTATTTTTCTTGAGCCCTCGCCCCAAACACAAGTGCATGCTCGTGCGCATACATGCACATACACACACAACCGCTTCAGACAATTGCAAAGCAGACAATTGCAATGCCACCATGGAGAGGCTCACCATGCAACTCCCATGCTGCAATACAGCCTTAGATCAGCACCACGGAGAGCAGCCGGGGTGCCAAATTGATCAACACTAACTTAACAGCCTGCCTCGGACTCAGCAGCCAAATGTTATCACAGACACAGGTGCACATTTTCCAACTCCCACTCCATAATAACAAAAAGAAACCAGTACCCATTAGAAGTTTAGCAAAAGTCATTAACAACACTGCTTAAGAACCATGTCCTTTTTTATTGGAATGTCCCGGCCGTGAGCGACGCAGCGCGACATCGCACGCCGATTTAAGCTAAACTTTTGTCAGACACCCAGCTGTTTCTATTTATTCCTGTTCATTATTCCTGAAATGAGGCGTTATCTATACGATACCTCCTCATTTCACTACAAAACATTAATAAGGTGGCAGCTGGCTGGAAGGGGGATCGCCAGAGGGCTGAACTGTTTCCTACTGCCGTTGGCCATATTGTGTGTCATATCCAGTAAATATCACAATATTAAACATGTGTTTTCTGTTTAAATAGAACAAACAAAGGAAGATAAGTGGTAACGTCTCCAGTCTGATCTCGAGCATACAGCTGATAGGTAGCCTATGTGGTTTGTTGACATGACATAACAGAAGTGCATATAACAGAGTCAGTGTGGGCACGGTGTAGGAAGATGATTTTTGGGCCCCTGACAGCTTCTAGGCCCCGGTGCGCCGCATCGGTTGCACCATCGATATTGACGTCACTGACACAGGCTCAATGTTGTGCTTCACATTTGATTCTTGCAAAATGCAAAGATATCACTTTAGGTTGACAATCGCTACACAGCATATTCTGCTCCCATGTTGTACTAACAGATTCTCATGATCTCACTTATTCACGTGAGACTTCCATGACTCTCCCGTCACATACACTGCTCGTACAGCAACACTGACACCTACTGTCGATCCACTGGCGCTACTGCCTAACAATGACACTGGCGATGACTAACATTGTACCCTAAATTCTAACTACAACGACACTTTCATCCCATAAACACATAGGAAACATAACAAAACTCTTAACTTGCATTACACCTGTAGCGACTACTATCAACTACGAGTCGCTAAGAGGCTAAAGTAGACTCTACTGTGACTCGTAAAACAAATAAATACTTAGTCCAGATGCGTGTTCTGATGTTTATTAAATGAAAGAATCACAAACAATAACATATGCTAACTGGAATATCTAAAGTATGTGACATGATGTAACGGTCAACAGAAAATGTCTGAGCCTAACTCACCATCTTTGTCTAAATCCCGCCATCCAAGTGCACAGGTAATTAAAGTGAAACCCTGTGCCCATAACCGGAAATGATAGTAAACAAAATAATGTGTGCAGCCTCAGCAAATAATAATAAACAATATAGGTTAAATGCACATTTCGGCTCCTACAACACCCAAGAAATTATTCTGTTTAATAACCTACACAAGACTTGCCACACTAACACTGACAAAGCTAGCTATCTAACGCTATTCAGAAATCTACAGACACCATACCTCTATCTTTATAACGTTATCTTCATCTTCAACTGTCTCGTCTTCATCAATGACCACAATGGAAATGCTCTGGACATGCTCATGTATAAGGAAAACTGGAAACGTATAGTGGAAACTACATTTAGCTTTTTCTGCTACACCATCAACTGACAGAGAGAATGGAATTGAACTATGTTTATCCGACAGACTTGGAAATATAATAAAAGTGAATGCATGGGTTGTGTGTATTGATTATTGTGTTCCTGTGCTTAGCTGCAGGGCTAAATAATACATTTAAATTCCATTGTCGTGTTGAAAGATCAGCTAGTATCGGGTCCAGTTAGCCTCTCAGCTGGGAACAATAAGCTTCCTTCCCTCGTGCAATTTAGCCCGTAAATGTTCAGTCTATTTCTCCTGAATTTACATGCAAAACATCCTTGCCGGCTCAGGATCTGGTGAAATATCGGGGAATCTTCCATCATGGCCCAGTGGGAAGAAGATTCCCAGGTAAAACATGGAAAAGATTGCATCATTCTTTATGTACAGTGTGCGAACCATCCTGAGATAATTGAGTCTGCTGCTGTAGGCTGCATGTTTCGGCTAGATAGTGGTTTACTGGGTTAAAAATGTATCTCTCCGGGCCGACATTTCAAAATAAAAATTCTTGCAGAGTAAAGTTGATTTTGTCGGAAATTGAGAAGGATAATTCAATAGAGCTAACCCACTTTTTAGATTATTGTACAGAGAAACGTCTGCCAGACTTACAGTGCAAGGTCTTGAGCTTTAGCATCCTAACATACTGTAGGGAGTCGTCTCAGATTTGTGGAGTAAATTCATTTTTTTCACAATAAAAGTGATGGATCAGCAACGGAGCTGGGAACCAGAGGTTCAGGTGATGAGGAAAATTGTTGGATCTTTGTGTTACGAAAGCATACCTCTCTGCTGAAAGCCATCTCCACACTACACAGAGCTACTAGGTCATGCATCCAACCTCGCGCTCTCTGACACATCGACATGCATGCACAAACACACACACACACACACACTGCATCTGAGCAGGGGCAATGGCTTGTGCATGTAAATCACACCCTTAACGGCCTGTGGAACCGGCTGAGGCGAGGAGACTCACTCTCAACTCTATGAATAGCAAAGCAGATCCAGCTGGGACTGTCAGTCATCAACATAAATAACAGATTAACATCTTTTCTTTTACAGATTAAACATTATCTTCCCAGGCACGCTAAACGAATCGCTGCAATTCAGACGGCGCTCGTTTAGGACGAGTCCTGGGTGGAGCACAGTGGCTGCAACAGTCTAGTTATGTGTGCCGTTGAATGCTCATAAAAGTACAATTGCTAAGTTAATAAACATTCCTGGATTAGCTTTCCTCCATATGCCTCGCAGTTATGCATCTGATCGCTGTTGCTTTGTGAAACAAATGGAATCACAAAGTAAGAGGCTTGCAGGGATTATAGCTTTTAAATGGTAGTTACCTATAATGAAGTTATATGAGATGTTGTTTACCTTACTGTAATGGCGAGTCTGCTTGATTTGTTTATAGCCAAGAGGCTCTGTGGAGGCAATTTAAGCTACAATATTCAACCATTGCAGTTTCAATGTCTGCTGTCTGGTTTTAGATTTAGAAACAAATCCCGTGTTTCACAGATGTGTACCACTGGGTCAGCCAGCTTAATAACGTGCTACCTTTGGTGTTTCAAATAGTGGAAAATAAATTGTTTCCCGACCTTTGAAGTAAAACTGGTTTCAACGAGGCCGTGTGGAAGTGAAGCCAATGGTGGCTGATGGCACACAGATCAGTATTACTCACTAGAGCAGACCTCCACAGCTGAGGGAGGGATTCGGCCCCAGCGCTGTCTGTCAGCCCTGTGATATACGCTCGGAGAGAGAGGTTGCGGGTATGGGAGGGGAGGTAGGACTTGATGGGTACATGCTGCTCAAACAACGAATGGCCGCTGGGCTTGTGTGCGTGTGTGTGCGTGCGAGAGACTGTTCACAGAGAGCAAGAGCGAAAAGCGTGTAGCCTTTGAGGGATTGACTTTTATTTGTGGCACGATGTCACATTTCCAAGCGTCACACCGGCAGTTCTTTGTGTGCGCCCGAGGTTTTCTGGCCTGCGTTTCTCTAAAATGCAAATGGAACTCTCCGCTATTTTGTCCAATAAAGAGAGGAATCAAGATAGGGTAGAGGCATTGTTTGTTTGTCATCACACAATGACATTTCTGCTCATCTCTGGGCCTGCAGCAAGGTAGCAATTTAAATGTTAACATGGAACGGGTAGCACTGGCAGGATACAAAAGTAGACATGGCATCTCTTAAACAGAGAGACCCCATGGGCTATGCATAAGACTCCTACTGTCTATCAAGCAGGAGTTACTGCCGGCGTTCACTAATAGAGATTTGAAAAGACGTCTGGGAAAATTGTTTGAGTAATCATATTAAAAATCACAGGATAGTGGTTCCTGTGTTAGCTCTAAAGCTGAGGAATTCTACTGGGAAAATGTCTTTTGGTGATTACTAATATGCGGATTAACCATATATAGTTCACAAAAAAATTGTGAAAAAAACTTTTTTATGGCTACAGACAAAATAAATTCTGATAGGTTAGGTACCAACAAGTTTTAGCTAATTTTTCTAAACCTGCACTTTCACCTTATAGGGTTCGTATGATATGACAAACTAGTTGGCAAACAGCCTTAGCTTTCATTTGGAATCATGTCTTTGTCCACTGATAAATGAAAGTCCAATATTCTCTCTCATGTCTGACTATTTAGCTGCTATATGCTCCACTATGTTCACACACTACTTCCAACTAGCCTTATGGGTTACTGAAGTCATGTGCTGTTTTATCAAAGGGGCTGTATGTAAGTTTTTACATGTATAAATGTTTTTTAATCACTTTCTATTGCCAATGTGTGAACAGGTCGTAACCTAAAAAATGAGACCTTCCGTGACTTTCTGGGTTTCCTCTTTCAGCCTGTAGACTAGTCTTTTAATGAGAACAAAGCAGGACGTTTTTTTCCGGGAAAATCCAACAGATGTGATGTCATGCGTGCTCGTGAGTGCCTTTACTCTCTTCAGCTCCGCCACAGCGCTAACAGTGTGCAACAACAGCTAACGTTCGGTTAGAAATGGAGTCCGCGCGGCTAATGCCAACATACGACCAGCCCTCACCACAACTCAGACTGCAACACAAACTCCACAGAAGCACAAAAAAAAAACAAAGTTATATCTAGTCAAGCCTGTCTTGCAAAACAGGAATGTCACCGACGTCGGGGGGAAACTAGGATCAACAACGGTCGGGCTTTCGATTCATTGACTGACCTTCGTTTGGTTTTGGATATCAAAACAGACCCTGAGCTGGCAAAATTCCTATTGGACAGCGGAGCTTACATTACTGCCAAGCATGTCAAATATATAGTGATATTGTGGTTGTAGCTGGCTAATGTTGCTAACATTAATCAACATGATGCCTGTCAATTACGTTCAGTCTCGGGTGTGTCACCTCATGGCACATGTCCACAGGGGCGTTTTTTATCACAAGGTATCGCCTCGCTTCCCAGCATTTGACACTTGATGGGCTGCCACTAGACACAAGGCACGAGGCGCCTGATTGGACGAACGCTTTCCCTCTTGGGCTGCTGCTCCCAGCTCTCAAACCAGAACCAACATGGCGGCTCCTTTGGAAAATTTCTTCTCTTACAGTACATCACGAAAATAGTTTATTTTGGATCGACAAGGCTTAGTTTAAAAGTTTTGAGCCGGTGACTTGCATAAAGTAGCCTCGACCTCAACTTTATGCAAATGAGGAGTGGCCAACGTGACGCCCCGTCTCTCGACATAATGCATTTCACGGCTGCTTACATAGACAATGAATGGGAAGCGTGGAAAGGACGGAGGCTGTGGACATATACCGTCACTGTTTTGACCAATGCTCGCTCGTGTGTACGTAGTGCGAGCACAAGCGCGAGCAACAGGACGCTGACTGTGGTTGACTTAATGCCCACAGGTGTCGCTGTTAACAAGTCATTTCTGATATGGCCCCTTTAATAGGGACATGCAAAACAGAAGTTTGCCAGAGACCTTTGTTGATGCAGTTATCATTTATGATTATATTTATGTTTTTACAAAACAAAACATGGCCAGTACTCCCTCAGATATCGCGGTGTACAAATATGGAACACCAAAATACATGTTATCAAGAGCTCGCTATCCTTAGAACATTTTAAAAGGAAATTATCATCATATTTAATTCATGTCTAATTATCTTTTGATATGTTTAGATATTTTTTCTTTTTTTCTGCACTGTTTTTTGTATGTATTTCATTGTTTTTATTGGATTGTTTTCCACTGTTTGGTTAGGTTTTGTCTGCACATTTTGTCTACTTCTTGTTGTTTGACTTTTGTTGTATTTTTAAAATGAAGTTAGTTTAGATCTTTCTTCCCTTTTTTGTTATTGTTTTTTCTCTCCTGGGGTCCTTAGTATAAGCCTGTAAGGCTTCTTGACCTCTCCTCACACATTTCTTTTTTTTTTTTCATTGACTGGATTTTGTGCGGTTTTATATATGTGCAAATAAATAAATAAATAAAAACATTTAAAAGAAAAAATGTGTGATACAGCTATCCTTACCTTACCAGAAATGACTGATAAATGAGCCATTAATTGTTGATGAGGTAATGGACAGACACATGCTCGCTAGTTCAAGTTAGATTCTCCACAATTCAATCGTTCAGTTCATTTTATGGAAACAATGAGCACCAAAGTATAATTCATTTAGATTTACAGGTTGTTGTGTTGACCAAGCTAAACCTGAACCAGCCCTTATCCCTAAACCTCCGAGGGGGGCGCTATCATGTTAACAGGAGGGGACACTATTTGATGGGGAAACAGATTTAAACACAACACCTGCTAAACAAGAGAGACGAATAAAAGTGGTGACTGCCTACCTTTGCATCGGCCATAAAGTCCCAATATGTGTCCTTTCCTTGATTAATGATATTCCTTTAGTCCGTGAGGGTCTGCCGGTCAAAAGAAAACATTGTTTTTTAATAAAAGTTAATCCAAGTTGGTAATATTGTGAAGTCCATTGCTCACTGACAGCTAGCTAACTTTGTCCATCAGACCGCACTGTGCCGTAAAACGAGCGTCGTTAACTGTCGCGAGGCGGAGCTCGAGCAAATGAGTGATTCCTTATTGATATGTTATTCCATAGTCTATTTTTTTTTTCATGGACCTAAAAGTAATATACATACTGGTTTAATTAAACAATTTGATTTACTCCAATATATTTTATATTATTTATATTATTGATTTATTGGGCCTAATTTATTTCCCATCTTTGCTGAGCAGAGCTGAGTTGAGTTTTGTGCGAAAGGAATTAAAGGCCAGTACATAGATGCCTGTCACAAATATATAGAGCAGTTGAGTTCAGTGATTTAAGAAAATAAAAGCCTGTTTCTTAAATGTATTTATTTTATTTAACATTTATTTAACCAGGTAGTACTCATTGAGATTAAGAATCTCTTTTGCAAGAGAGACCTGGCCAAGACAGCAGCATTTAAACATACATTAAAGTTTGAGACGCCACAACATAAAACAAATGCAAAATAAATACATAGCATAATATCATACAAAACACATTAAAATCAAGTGTTTGAAGCCAACGTTAAAGTGAAAATATTCAGAAACACAGACAGCTCCCGATTGACTCTGCTTCTAGGTCTTTCATTAATGTTTTAAATTCATCAAAAGTGATCAGATTTCCCCAATTTCAATTTAGCTTGCAGTGTATTCCAGGAAGAGGGAGTTTTTTTTTTTACTTTGTTAGATTAAGGCGTCAAATACCGAGGCTTTGTCACAGCCATCGGCGTTCCATACCAAAACACAAGGCACCCCTTAGCATCAGTATGAAATGCTCCGGGCGTTCCATTAACTACCATGTAAACCCATCCGCGGCAACAGTAAACGCTCCGAGAAAGTGCACTGGGAGTGCGGTGGCATAGCTTAAAGATCGATAAGACACACACCGGGCGGACAGGAGGGGAGATAGATGGGTCCAACAAAGACAAGGCTTTTATCCAGGAAACCGCTGTCACGTTACAATCAGTTGTTCGTTCGTGTCCCGTGTTCAAAACGTTCAATGTCATTTTTACCGTACAAATGTAGTAGTTTTAAGCCCAACCATGTAGTTCTTTCCTAAACCTAAAATAAAGTGACGCCAAGGGGCATGACAAAGCGACGGTATGTGCCGAGTTGGGATGAGAGCGTGTTGAGTTACCGTGACCTGAACACCAAACAGTAGGCCGTGGAGGCAAATTAGTGCAGTACTTAAGATTTCGGGTAAGTTGTTTTCATTCATTTAAACTGTACTATTAACTATCAGGTAACGTACAGCTCATGGTTTGTGTTAAGCTAACGTTGACTCTCATTCGGTGGTTGCCCAGTAACAATTGAAAAAAGATGCCGCAAACTGAAAAAAAAACAGTGTAGTGTGCCTGGCGTTTTCAACCTGCAAAACGCGCTCATGCAAACATGCGAGGCTCATAGAGTGGAAAAATGCGAGAAGCTCAGCAACATAAAAGCAGTGCGCAAAATGCTTCAAGGCACGGTCACAGATGCCCGAATGCAGACGAGTGACCATCGCCATCGATTTTCGAACTGAAACTTCACCAAAGCTGAACTGCACTTCAAATGCAAAGACGCGAATTTGCTTCGCATTTGGACGCAAGTGTTTTTTCACCCCTTCGCTCGCACCGAATGTAAGTGAATGGGAGGAGAATTTTGATTTCACACAGGTGTGACCGCCTCTTTACTCTCATTAAAAACAATTACAAAATGCCGCCCCAGGCAGCTGAAACCAAGGTCTTACACTCAAACTTCAGATCAAAGTTAGATTCAGCTGGTGCAACAGGCTGCTGGACGTCAATTACAAACTACGTATTTTAATGTTTCATTTGAAGGACTTTTTGGCAAAACTACTACATGCAGTGATTCTTTCAACATCATAATTACTCTATAAGATTTCTTAATCTTTGCAAGGCACAGAGCACTTTTGCAACAAATTAAAGCCTGTCTCTTTGAACTGACATTTTACTTCTGATTTGCACCTTCTACACATCTGAAACTGTAAAACATCTGCTTCAGTACCTCTGTATTTAAATTGCGTGTGTGATTTAAATTGTCTCAGATGTGTTCATCTGTATTAAAGTGATAATCCATTTTTCTCCCTCTCACCTGGTAAGAAAAAAAAGGAGCCTCAAATTATCTCCTACACCCAGAGATGTTGATAGGCATAGAAAGTGGCACTGCTGGAACCATACTAATGTCTGCGCTACCGTGCAGTCCAGATGGCAAATCAGAGACCCAATAATAAAACATTAACTTTAACAACATCACCGCAAGCAGCTAAGAGCTACTGCACTACAACAGTTGGTACATTAACAGCCGTGAATCAAGAGAAGCAGCGGCAGTCTCTGAGTGGTCTTCAAACAGAGCGTCGCTTTAATGGGATCCTAGGGGCCCTACATATCAAGGCTGGGGGTCGTACAGGGAAACGCCTGTTTCTCTAGGAAATAATGAGGTCATTCGGTGTATAATGAGGCAACTGATGTGGGGAGGGAGGGGAGCAGCGAGACACGAGGGACTTCAGGCTCTACTCAACATCAATTTGTCGAAACAGGTTTTGGATTGCAATTTCTCTCCCTGTGTTTTCTCCCTCCTCCTCCTCCTCCTATACTGTCTTTAACACGCTGTAATTTTGTCGTGTCATCAGTACCAGCAGGGTGTGACAACCCGCTGCTTTTAATCATTCTCAATCAGGAGGGACTGTCTCTCTCTCTCCCCATCTCCCTCTTCTCCCCTCTTTCCTCTCTGCAGGAGACAGACAAAATGGAGAAGAATGAAACATGTGCGTAACCTTTTCAAGGACAGAATGCGAGGATGGGCTGTCCGGCTAGAAAGCACTTTAGGAAAAGAAAGCCACTGGTGCGGTTAATACAGAAAAGAAGAAGAGAGAGGGGAAAATAGATGAGGGGGCCTGAAAGCCGACTATGATGACTTCTATATATAGCCGCTGCAGCGCGTGGTGAAGGCCTGCACCGCTAAGACGGCATGCTCTTCCAGCTAAAGGGATTTCACACAGAATATGTGTGTATCTGCATGTGTGTGTGTGTGTGTGTGTTTATTAGGACCAGAGATTACACTGAGCGCTGCTGCCGACAAGAGGAGAGGAAAAGAGGAGGAGGAGGAGGAGGAGGAGAGAGCTGAGTAGCTGCAGGAGCTGTGGCGTCCTTAATTACAAAGCAAACAACCACAGGCCTTATCCCTTACAGGATAAATGCTTATGTATTCCTCTGAAGGGCTATTATTACAAAACTTTTCTACTCAGCAATTTCTAATAATTAAATGTTACAAGGACCCATTTTTCTTGCCAGGATTGTATGGATTTTTTTTAGGTTGTGTATTATTCAGCAAAGAAGGCATCTTTTATTCTTCCAGGACTGATTTGCTAAAGGAAACTAGGTTGCAAATTAGCCCTATTATAAATGATGAGTACAATGCATTGCAACTATAGGCTACTGAATGAGTAATGTGAGCGAGGAAGATAGATTAAATACTAGATTTGATGAAACTAATCCAAATTCAAGTCCACATTTGATTCTCTTTCTCAGATGTTTCTGAAATTAATATTTACTGTTTCATTCTGGCTGCTTTAACATGCATGAGCCAAAATATTCGATATTTTTCACATTCAAATCTCCCAGGCGCATGCATAAAAAGTATGTTTTTCTCCAGAATCCTACTACTACAGCAGGGTAGAAACTTCTGTTTTGAAATAAGTTGTAGTGATGCAGTCTGAGCCCATGATGAGACTGAAGAGGCATCTTATTTCTGCTTTCTGCTCCACTGATTTCTGCTTTCCTCTCCAAAATAAAACCTTCAACCAAGCCTTTAACTCTCTGAGGTTACACAGCATCCACCGTCTATCAATCACCTGCATCGGTGAAAAATATCTGGGAATGGAAGCAGCACACAGACCGCACCACGACAATGTATGCCATCAGATTGAAATACGCTCTAATCACATTTCTAAATATAGTGACTTTAAAGGTAAAGTGTGAAGGATTTGGCAGCATCTAGTGGTGTAGTTGCAGATTGCAACCAATTGAGTACCCCTCCGCTCACTCCCCAAACAAAAAATACGGTGACCCACTCACCCTCTCATCCCTCTGGCACTCAGGTGAACAGCTGATTATATTAACTATGAGTGCCACCCATATCCATGTGACCCAAATCTCTCAAATCATCGCAGTTATATAATAATTAATGACACAATAATAAATGACAATATCCCAAACTCTAAGAAATCCCAATACCCCAAAATATAAACCATCACAAACCTAATTAACATTAATACAGACATTACTCCTTTCTGAAATCGTTCATGGTTCCCTATGTAGATATGAAGGGCTCATTTCAAGCTAACAAAAACACAACGATTCTTAGTTTCAGGTGATTATATATCAATGAAAACATAGTTATGAATATTATATTCCATTTCTGCTAATAGATCCCCTGAAACACTGCTCCTTTACGTAAAGCAATAATCACAACCAAGCCAACAAATAAAACAAAGTAAGATGCCAGATATAGTCTGTAAAACAAATGACATGGAAATAAGAAATTAATTTCACACAATTACAGCTTAAAACTGACAACATATCCAGCACTGGGAATAAGCTAACATAATATTTAGATATTACTGAATTTACTTTCAAAAGTAATAGACAAAAGGGAAAAAATAGTAGGGCTGTCAATCGATTAACATATTAATTTCGAATAATGATTGTCTATTGTTAATTGCAATTAATCACAAATTAATCACACATTTTTTTATCTGTTCAAAATATACCTTAAAGGGAGACTTATCAAGTATTTAATACTCTTATCAACATGGGAGTGGGCAAATATGTTTGCTTTATGTAAATGTATGTATATATTTATTATTGGAAATCAATTAACACAAAACAATGACAAATATTGTCCAGAAACCCTCACAGGTACTGCATTTAGCATTAAGAAATATGCTCAAATCATAACATGGACTACTGCAGCCCAACAGGCAACAACAGCTGTCAGTGTGTCAGTGTGCTGACTTGACCATGACTTGCCCCAAAACTGTCTATCTTGAGGTCAGAGGTCAAGGGACCCCTTTGAAAATTGTCATGCCAGTTTTTCCTCGCCAAAATTTAACGTAAGTTTGGAGCGTTATTTAACCTCCTTTGCAACAAGCTAGTATAACATGGTTAGTACCAATGGATTCCTTAGATTTTATAATTCCATATGATGCCAGCATATTCTCGCATACATATATACATCACACATTAGTGGCACTAAAACGAACATGTTATTATCGCGTTAACTTTCACAGCCCTGGAAAATAGCAAATATCCTTATAAGAAAAAGCACTTTACAGTGATATGAAATAGTAAGGGAGTGCAGGAGAGAAAGGAGCATGAACCAGTTTTGCCCTTTAACCAACACTCCATAGTTGCCAAATAACCACAACAGTCCATAGTAACCCACTTTGGACACTTCCTGGTCTACACACAATGATTCTTTTGTAGAGGGCCAAGCAATAACTACGATAACTGCAGCTATTGTGAAGGCAATATTTGACAACAGAGTCCTGAACTTCCACTGAATCCGCTGATGCAGCTCAGAGACGGCAAACACAGAGCTTTTTGAGCTAACTTTTCAGGAAGTGAAAGATGAACTCTCGGTTTTTGCACACATTTAACTTAAATGATTTTGCAACCAATGCAGGACATGTGTGTGTAACCAATGAGCACAGAATTTGGGGTGCTCTGGTACTTCACTGCCGGCCAGCTCATCCTCTCCTTGTTGTGCATTTTAATGAGAAAAACGTCTCCATTAGCTCCCATGGCGACACTGAGTGGCGATGGAGGTAAATAAAAGACTCCTGATTGTGAAATAATGAGTACGCCAGTTGCTGCTTGGCAGACGGCTGCTGCTGTCAGCAGGTTTTGAATCACTGTGAAAAGAAGTGGAACAGGGGAATTATGGGAGCTATTAAAATTGCAATAAAGATTACCAACATGCCCACCTACCAAACACTTCACTTGATCAAAGGAGATTGGCAGATAGGAGAGACATCCACTCACCACATTAGTTCATTATGCTCAGAGATGATATCATTAGAGCATTAACAAGGTTATATTATCTGGGCTCACACCCACAGAGGTGAGTGACAAGAAAATTGCCATTGTCTTAAAGTGAAGCAATGGATTTGCCATAGAAACTGATTTGTGTGATTTCTCTTTCAATTAGGTGGTGTGAGAGACAGCTTGTGGTGTGGTATCACTGCCGCGTTGTAAAAACATGCATGGACACACACTAAAAATCAATAGCATACTCAAGTTGCCCTGGGTTTACTTGTCAATGTACCTCATTTACATTTTAACAATTCAGGCAGCTTTTCCACTACAGATACTGTATAATTCATGTTAGAAGTTTGGAAAGCTTCAACAGGACACATGATACCATCGCCAGAACCACAAGAATGCCTTGATTTGAACATTTCTGTGTCTTCTCCATTGTGACATGATTCAATGTAAATGAATGATAAATCAATGAAATGTATGATATGATACAGAACTGGCTCATGGACATCATCTGCTTAGTCTCAAACCTAGGATCTCCAGTCTTCTGGCTCATTATGCCGTCAGGCCCACTTTGCAAATATGTATGTTTATTTGTGTGATTGGACATTTTTTCATTAAAGTTACAAAGTACCAAACTTTAGTTTATGTTGGCTCACAGCTTAGATATAAATGCCAACAACTTGTGTTTATATTTTTGCAGACTTGGTAATGTCAATATAAACTGGGAAAAAAAAGTTCGGAAACTTGTGTTTGGTGGATTATTTCTCTGTTGTTACAATGCTAATTGTCATTGTATTTTACATGGTTGGAAAGCCTGTTTATTTACCTTCACAATGATGTCCAACTTGTAAGGATCATGCATTTGTGGGATGAGCAGCACAGAAGATTATGTGGGTAGCGCCCATGAAAAATTAGCCAAAAGTTTCCGAACTTTTTTTTCCCAGTTTATTTGCAGTGAGGATTTTGAGCATGACAGGAATGCCCAAAAGTAAGGCTACAGTACTTGCAAGATACTGCTCTGTGTCCACCGTTAGTGGCAGTTACCATATTCGGAGAAGTTGCTGCTTTCCGGACCTTAGATTGAAATGGTCAGAGCACCAAACCGCACCTACACTGCCCATACTATCCTGATGACGTTAGAGTCTTAAGGCCCTGACACACCAAGCTGATGATTGGACAGTTTGGGGCCGTCAGTGAGCGTCTGTGTCCTCTGTTTTTTGGCGGTGGAGCCCGTCGGTGAGAGAAATTGCTCCGATTGGCTGTTAAGCTTAAACGAATCAGATCACGAGAAGAGAAACAGAAGTGAGGAAAGCAAGCCAATAAGTAAAGTCAAGAGGGCAAACACAGAGGGCTTTTCTCATTTTTCATCTTCATCTCATCATATCATCATATCATTCCAATACAGAGATATTTTCACAAGGACATGGCCATCTGGAATGAAGCTAAGTGGTGAGTGAGAGTGGTGGGAAAATGGTCGGCAAACGCTGCTTTATTTCATGTACCTATCATAACAACGGCTTGTATATCCTCCGTCCTCTTGTCTTCTGGTTTCCCTTTTTGAATAACAAATATGGACTACCAGTACTTGCCGGTATGGAGAGTTATATCATCTCACGCCACCGTTGGTTGTAGTCTTTGCGGTGTGTTCGAGTGCAACTTTTTGGCGAAGACAGTAACAGGCGGCCTTCGTTGCCGCTAGTTCTCTGATGTCGGTTTTGTGCGTCTGGGACTTTAGTGAAGTGGCTCTGTTGGTCTCTCTGTCGGTAAACCCACCACTTTGGTCCAGACTGAAATGTCTCAACAGCTATTGGATGGATTGCCATGACATTTGGTACAGACTCTTAATAACTTTGGTGATTCCCCGCCTTAATAATTCATGTAGCGCCACCAGCAGATCCAAATTATCCAGTGATATCTCAATTTCTACCAGATGGATTATTACAAAATTTGACACAGACAGTCATGGTTCCCAGACGATGTATTCTCATGATCTAATGATCACTGACTTTTCCTTTAGCGTTGCCATGAGATTGACACTTGTGGTTTTGAGCAAAATGTGGTGAGGTTAGCTTTAGGGTAATATTTCCACTAGATATGAGGTGGTGAGATTTAAAATGAGGGGTTAGGGAATTAATCTGGTTGATAAAAGTTCTTACAGGTGTAGAAATCAGGATGTGTGTGTTAGTTTTGTGGATGCATGTGCATGTATGCTGATAGTACAACTCACTGCTTTCATCTAGTCCATGCACTTGTGTGTGTGTGCGTGTGTGTGTCAGGTCTGTGCTGTGTGTGGAGTTCACAGGCGCCAGACCAGAGTCACTGAGAGCGGTTAATGAGAGAGTTGGCAGAGTTATTAGCTGATCGCTGTAAGTCAGTGATCTGTGGGAGAGAGGATTAGGTTCCACACGTCCTGCACAACCTCACTGGAGCCAGGAGCTCCGTCTCAGGGAAGCTCATTAGATTTAAATATGGCTGTCGAGAGCAAATAGTAGACAAGATGGATGTAAACCGCCATCATGATGATGTTGCAATACAGACGGTCGAGCGTGAACGTATACGTCTCTGCGTGTGCTGGTGTGCATTAAAATGAAAAATGTAAAATGTACTTTGCCTAATCACCGCTTCACATTCAAATTTGATTATGTGCTGTAACAAGATGTTATTCACTGAGAGAGAGAAACAGACGGCGTCAAGAGACTCATTTTGGCAAAGCCTACTGACAGTTTATTCGCAGTTTACTTGGAAAAAATATTTCACTCATTTCACATGGGTGCTAGACAGTCACTTAAACAAAATAACTCATGCCATGTCCAAATATGCCTCAAGTAGGTATTTATTTGAAAGTACAAATGTTGTCACATCTCATGGGGGCTGTGGTTAAAATGACTATGTGTTAAAATGTTCCCATAACAGTAGAGACACATTGACTTAGAATATTGACATAAAACACAAGTACCATGTTTCAGCTTTTAAGAAAGAACAATGGAAGAATCCCAAATGATACATTACTTGTAGCAATATTGACTATGGAGCAGCAGGTTTGCATTAGCAGCATCTTAATTAGCAATTACAGCTACAACAAAGGAGAATGGATTAAAAAGGCTATGTAAGGGCTACATAAGAAGACACTAAAACCATCAGCGTGTAGGACTGGAGGAACTCCAAACCACATTAACGCTTAAAGCTGGAATCATAGTTGTGCATTAAGCCTACTTAGCTTACAGTACACACAGCGTTAGCATTCTGACATTAAAGGGTGACTTCGGTATTTTTCAACCTGGACCCTATTTTCCCATGTTTTTGTGTCTAACTGTCTGATAAGGACAACAATTTCTGAAATTGGTGCAGTATTGAGGGAGAGCGCTGTAGACGGCAACTGCTCACAGGCTGCAATATTGTGCTACTGGGGCAAGCTGGCACCGTCATTTACGTCCACTAAAAGTGCTTGTTTTTGCCACGACAGGCTCTGATTGTTATTATAAGTGTCTGACATTATGGAAAGAGTCTCGCTCAAGAAGAAGTCTGACATCTGGCGAGGTGACGTGTTGCTGGAAGACAATGGTGGAATAGTGGAATACATCCACGGTGGTTTGTTGTTGAGTTTGTTGTGTTGGTGTACAGAAGGTGTAGCTTAGTGTTATCTAAAACTTGAATTTGATGGCCTATATTCATTTGAGTCACTGTATACGGATATTCAGATTTCACGAGACTTCTCCCTGAGCGGGACGGTAACACAATAACAAACAGACCGGATCAAGCAAATGGTAAGAAAAACCGTTAATTTCTCTGTAGGGTCCTTTCCATAATGTTGTCAGACACTTATAATAACAATCTGAGCCTTACAGTGGCGAAAACAAGCACTTCTTGTGAACGCAACTTGCCCTCGCAGCTCGTTTCGCGGCTGCCGATTACAGTGTTATCCCTCAATAGTGGACCAATTTCAGAAATTGTTGTCCCCATTAGTCACTTAGACACAAAGACATGGGAATATACGGTCCAGGTTTAAACATATCAGAGTTCCCCTTTAAGTAAAGCCTCGCAGAGCCACTAGAATGGCTGCAGACTCTCAGTCTTGCTATTGGATTTCCCTGAAATTTATGAAAATTTATGAGTTTCATAATGTCCCTTGACTGAATAGGACACTACTGCTGTGCAGTTGCTGTGTTCACGTTCTTTTATTAACTGTGACAGAGAGAGATGAACGCCGCGAGCAGAGGGTTTGCAGAGGAGATAACTTTGCTAAATGTGTGTACTGAAAAGGAGCAGATAACTGAGCCTTTCTTCAACTTGCTTAATGTTGTTTGCATTATCAGCAATCTGCACCAGCATCATAAACTTGTAGGAGAACACAACAAACAGCCAAAACTGACTGAGACCTCCATGTGATATCCAGCTTCAGTGTGTAGCTATTTTTGACAAGGTGAACGTAGTAGCCTGTGAGGTAGCTATGATGACTATACATCAGACCGGTACGTACGTGTGCTTCGCAAAAAGTCAAGGCCGCGCCCCTTTCTGGGGGAAAGAAAACCAAAGATCCCATAGACTTCAATGCAATTTGACGTATGTTTGATTGTAATTTTGACAAATTCATATGCATTCATCTCCTGTTATACAAACGTTTCTTTATACACATGTCTAATAATTATTTTGCGACCTTGCCTGAACCTGAGCGTTCGCCATATCTTAATAAATGAAGGTTGATTGCCGCCATGTCCCTTCCGTTCTCCTCCGTCCAACACAGTGGCCGGATATTGCTTATCCAGACATCTCTACATATTTGATTGAATCCCGTAAAGTGTTGTCTGTAAATAACCAACCTGTTAATAACCTGATCTATAGGCTGAGATTTAGTAGGAGAAGAAAGTCTGATGCTGCTATAACGTTAATGTATGAATGTATTACTGCAGCAGCCTCCCACTCAAGTTAATGTTAGCTAGCCATCATTTAGCGATTCATCACACTGACAATGAATATTGATGTATCGTATGCGCCTCAAATCTCAGTGTGAAAGCCTCAGTTAGTCCGCTACACAACAGCTTTTTGTCTTTTTCTCTCCGTGGACGGCAATGTTTTTCCCCCAAAAGAGAGCACAGCCTTGACGATGATGCGATGCTGGTCTGGTCTATAGCTTGGAGCCATAAAGCTCCTCTATTATAGCTTTTTTAGGACATGGCAGGGTAACAAATTGGAGATCAGCGTTTTTGGATTTATTGTTGGTGTAACCAACTACACAGCAACTCTTCGGCATAGCGTTATTACTAATACCGGTTTGTTTAAAGTAGAAGTTTGGAGACATGTTCCGCGGTCGGTCAGTAATTGAGTTTGGAGATAAAAAATAGATCCTAGAATGCACAATTCTCCAAGAAATGTAGCACAGAGAGGAGTTTTATTTCCTGGGATCAGAGGTCAAGGGAGACTGTTTTATACAATACAAAACTAAATTGCACACTGAGATGGACATTTCTTGCAGTGAGTAGCTATTATATAAAAACAAGGCCTTCTGCATGGCGTTACGTAACACAGCGGTGAATCAGGGAGATGATGACAAGCACACAATGCAGGGGATAGGGGTCTTGCTATAAGCCGCCTCTCTCTTCAACTCTTCCTCTTTGTAACTGTTGCTCACTTGCTATCTCTTTCTCCCACACATTGTGTCCCTATCTGATCCTTTTTCTCTGTCACTTGCTCTGCCCTTCTCCCCTTTCTTGCACTCTTTTAAATGCACCGTCTGGTGTCTGTGGTGCATCAGTGCGACCTTGGAAACTCTGGTTAATTTCAACAGGTGCACCTTCATTACACGTGGCACCACATCACCAGCGGGGAGGATGCCAGACTGCTGCTGTTCCTGACGGTGCATATAGCTCCATTTGAAAATAATTGCCCATTGACTGCTTTAATACAACAAGACTTAAAATATCCAGAAGACATTCAAGCTTCTATTTTGAGCCTCTTAATGAACCAATCCTTTTGTCCCATCATGGTCACGGTGAAAGCTGCATGGCCAAAGTGGTGCCACTGGTGCTTTCCAAGTGTCCTAGAAAAATGAAGAATACCCGTAATTTGATTTCATTTGTTTGCTGCGAGCGCAGTGAACGGCTTCATTGAACAATCTGTCACTGGCTTGCAATAGAGGCATTGTGAATTCATGCATTATGATGTCTGAGTGCATAAATTGTTATTTATTTACCTATTTATTAACCCAATGTTCTCCTCGTGCTGTCTTCTGGACTCGGCACGACTACACATCCAGATACACAGATAATGAACGAAACATGGGAAGTATTGAAGGCTAGACATGCGTATATGTGTCCTCAAGTGTTTTGTAATTATAAAAGGAGCTCTGATTTGTGTGCGTATCCCTGCATGTAAATACATTCTTGTATTATGAGCAAACATTTTCTGCATTTAGGGAGACAGTAATATATGACCTTCAAGAGAGAAGTGTTAAAGATGAGGAAAAGAGGAGGAGGGGCAGCTGGCCTGAGCGCAGTCTGATAGATGTAACCTCCTGACATCTCTCTCTCTCTCTCTCGCTCTCTCTCTCTCTCTCTCTCTCTCTCTCTCTCTCTCTCTCTATATATATATATATATATATATTGAATCCAATGACCCATGTCAGAACACAGTGCAAGCCACCACGCTCCCTGGCCGTTCTTTTACTCTGTGTACCGTGTGTAAAGTGTCTTTTATTCCCGCTCCACCCCGCCCCGACTCCCTCCTCCTCCCCCCGACTCCATCCAAGTGAGCCAATCAAGACGGAGCGAGATAATGAATTACGTAACGACAACTTCTGTGTAATCGTCTCCCCGTCTGCCTCCATGCCCCTGGCTCGGGGACAATTAGAAAAGAGAGAGAAAGACAGGACAAGATGGGGAGAGAGAACACATGAGCGAAGGAT
Organism: Sebastes umbrosus; assembly: GCF_015220745.1. Classification (NCBI taxonomy): domain Eukaryota; kingdom Metazoa; phylum Chordata; class Actinopteri; order Perciformes; family Sebastidae; genus Sebastes; species Sebastes umbrosus. The sequence continues at coordinate 21,044,075 of NC_051286.1, read as the reverse complement.
GGAGAGGAGAGCGAAAACGGAACAAACAGCAAAAGCAAGAGAAAATGAGAAAATGAGACATTTGACATTTAAAATGTCTTTATTGAGTCATTTAAAGTTCATGTGGCAAGCAGAACATCCCCACTAATAATACGGTCCACGGAGCATACTCGCTACATCACACAACAAGACTATTAAACAGCGTAGTATCACTGTTTCTTTGTTCATAGGTAGCGCCTAGAACCTGTAGTTGTTATCAACTGTTTCAACAAAGTCAAAAGGTCACTAGCAGCCCGTCTTTGCTCAGCCTTGTGTGTGGTGGAGATAACCAATTTTGCTTGAGCAAGGAGGAAATTGTTCCCTCGGGATGGAGAGGGAAAAACCCCACAAAAACACAGTGATTAAACAAAAAACACAGAACACCTTGTAAAGTGCACAATGAGGGGGTGTTAGTCGCTGCACCAAATGTAATAGTACAATAAAGTGGAGAGGTGGATATGGCTTATTGGTTGAAATGTGACGCAAAAGCTGCACCCAATTCGACTGTTATCAGGCCATTAAATATGCGTTATTGGTCGCTATAAGCACCATAGATGTGGAGCAATAGGGGCCTACTACGCCTACTATGTTGCAAAAGTGAAAGCGAAACATACATGTTGTAAAACTGAATGAAATGTCATGTTTTGAACACAAACAAAACGGCTCCTTTAGGTTTAGGCAACAAAACTACTTAGTTAACATCGTGTTTTGGCTTAAAATAACTATGTTTCAAAAGTGAAAGTGAAACTTAACACTTGTGAACAGAAAGACAACTACACATTGTTGGTTTCAAGCGGGATGCAAACCCCAGCCTCCTGGGTGAAAGCCCTGTGTCAAAGAACGTGTATTGCCAAGAAGTGAAAGTCAATTGTTCGTTCCATTGAAACATCAGCGCCCAGCAGCAAAGCTACGCTTACGCGATTTTTGACTGAAAGCGACTACCGTACGCCAGTAAAACATGCGCAAAAAAGGTGCCGTACAAAATTATTTCTATTCTATTGTCATATCTTACTGAAATGGCCTGTGTTGAACAATAAAATATTATAAATATAATACGTGTTTTCAGTCCAAAATGGCGGCAGCGGTTGTTGTCAAAAAAACACCGGAGGTTTCGAATTTTTGCCTGTGTTTGGTGTCCCATCCATCGTCTCCATACTCCAGCCCATATGGAGTTACCTTCTTTCAGTAATTGACCATGTGAATAGATGATAAAGCCTACTAGTGGGTGTAGCAGGGCCATACTGAACCACATCTATGGGGCTTCTAACCACCAATATTCAATGGCCTGATAACAGTCTAATCGGTTGAAGCAACAGTTTGGACGCCAGCTCGGCTCCCAAGTTTATATAAGACACTTAATATAGCAGATCACTCCCTTGGAGGCTGAAGGTGACTCTGCTACTTAATCTCACAGTCTTTGCCGGCTATGTTAACATTGACTGACACAGAGATCATACAGAGACGTCCTCCCAATCTTGGATATATTGTGTAGCTAAAGTCCTTGAGAAAAAAGAAAAAAGATGCTGTCACCCACTCTCTAAACTTCTAGTCTTTGAAGACACTGAGGTCAGGAAAGGTCACCTCCAATATATTTTCCATGTTGTATAGCGGTGTGGAGAAGTCTTAGTGAAGAACCCCTGGCAGAGAACAAATCAAATGACACCACCCTCCGCTACTTCTCGCTGGTCACTGTGAACGTGTCAACGCTAGCAAATAGCTTGCTAGTTAGCAACCTGCAGCGTTCTCCAACACTTTATGTGACTTTGCCAAGCAGCACAAAGGTTTTGTTTGGACCTGCAATCTTAGAGGCAAGGGACATAGCTTACAAATGAGGGATCCCAGAAACTACAATATTGATCTCCATAGACATTCATCCACAGTCGGTAAAAAATAAACTTCCTGTCCCACTGCTGCGTCACTTTTTAGTTGTCTTTTTTTTTGCCTCACACCGCATTCAGTGTTTCTTCACCATTATGGGACTCAGGTAGAAACCGTCCAATATTTTCCAACAATGCACCAAAAAAACTCAGTAAATTTATTCATTTACTGTAGGAAGAAATTTCCACCGGTGTCCCTCTTTTTCTTACCTGACTTGAAATGATGAAATTTAGAGTAAACCCTTCCTCACATACGCCAAAGACATCCCTTTAATTCCCTTTAAGTGGCCAAAGACTTTAAAGATAGAGATTCTTTCAAGCCAACCCGCTTGTCATGCATGGATTGAAAAATAAACTGCTGTCACTTTACTTTCCTGTGGAAACAGACTATTTCCAAGCAGAGTCAATGATGAGTATATCTTTAACGACTTGTGTATTTTCTGGAGAAAAGGACCAGGAGGATATGACTGTTGCTGCTTGCCAAAGTGAATGCTGCCAGTTTTTTTTGAAATGCTAAAATCAGCTCAATGTCCATCCGAGCTGTGGCTATATCCAGGCCCAGGCCTGTGTGAAGATACTTGGAATTACTGGCAGAATAAGCCTATGGGTTTGGGTTCACTCCCTGATGTGTGCAGCGCATTAATGATCAGAAAGCAAGGGTTAGTCAGTGCATCACTTTGTGGTTCTGGACGTCACGCCTTATACCAGACTTTTCACACCAAAAGTGCAAGGGCATTATTTCCAATGGAGAGAGCGACTGCATGTGCTATAAGTGATTGATTTTCCACCAATTTGTGCAACAAAAGTTCAACTAATTTGAAATTTGACCTCAAATATGCATATGTTTTGACAGTGACAATTTCGTTGTTGTTGGAACAGTACATTTTTATGCAAGAAATGTGCGCTTGCAGGTGATCAGCCAACGCACTACCTTGATACATGAAGTTGCAGCAAAATTTGAGCCAAGTTATACTTTTTTTTTCAACCCAGCATTTTTGGGGTTTTCCACCCCCGCTCAGCCAAAGCAGCCGTCCCATTGAAGTGAATGAGGGGGTTGCTGTTGTCCGTCTGAACACACAATACAGTCTCGAAGCAGTTTGTGAAATAGTCACGAATTTAACTTATTTTCGTGACGCTCAGCATGACTTTCAACAATGTATTTTTTGTGCGTTTTCCTACAAACATCCAGCAACATGTGACGCATGTGTCAATTTTCACTCCAGTCCATTCCAAAATAAAACTACGTTGTGAATAGATCAACTTGGTTAGGCTTAGGCAACAACCTACTTAGTTAGGTTTAGGAAAAGATAAACTTAGTTAGGCTTAGGCAACAAATCTACTTAGTTAACTCCAGGAAAAGATTGCGGTTTGGGTTAAAATAACTCAAGAAGTGCTGTAATTTAAGTACGGAAGTTACGTGACAAATAAATCAACTTTGATTTGTGGTTTCACGCGGTACACGACCACTGGTCTCCTGGAGTCCTGTCTTTTTGACCCATCCCGACCTCCTCCCTTCGCCGCTCTTTATACTTTCCGGTTCGCAATTCAGTCCCGAAAAAATTAATGTGAAATTCATGTCTATGTACGCAATTCAATACATTTTGTGACTATTTCATGAACTGCTGTGCGACTGGGCTGGAACAAGGCCTTAAGCCTGTCAGCCTCATCTTGAACTTGATGAACTGTGCACTAAATTACATTGCTCTCTCCTCACCTTGATAATTGGCCATACTGCTCCTGAATCAGTGGACGGTACTCTACAGCTCAGCAGAGTGCATTGCCTCAAGGTACTCTAGAAGAAGCATGTAGCACCATAGGCAAGATAAAGAAAACAGTCGAGCTAAGCCTTTAATATCATTTTCTGAATAACTGTTTGATATCCTGTGTTTTGTCTGAGTAGACTGTATTAATCATATGATGAAAGACATTTGCACATCTGACTGTACCGCCTGACTGGAGCTCTGGTGATCAAGAGTGGTATTAAAAACAGAAAAAAAAGAAAAAGACTGCAAGACACGGGAAAGAGAAGGAAATGAAAGCAGGGTAGAGTGAAAGAAAGGGGGAGATGAAGTATGAACTTCAGGAGCGAAAGCGTCATCGGGCGGAAAAAGAGGGAGCAAGATAAAAGAGGACGGAAATGAAAAGAGCGAGGGAGATGGAGTGTGAATGTAAAAGAGGAGAACATCATCGAGAGGTGCAGGGTAGGGGAAAAGTGAGGGATGTGTAAAGACGGACTGAAAAGGAGAGGAAGGGAGATGGAGACATGAGGAGGGGGCTGCATTCGGGGTAGTTAGCGGAGTGTGGATGGGGTTCAATAAAAACAGCGCGCTGTAGATGCCAGCAGAGGCTTTGGGCCGGACAGAAAAGCTTGACATTGACTGGGCGACATCAGACTTTAAGCTTGTGTAAAGGTGTCGGTGATATTGCCTTGGCTTGACTGCCTCTGACGAGAATATATCCAGAATAGCAATTAGCTGCTTGATGTACAGTTTTATGTGGTGTGAAATTGGGTTTTTCAGGTGTTATTTCTCCCTGCATTCACTGTAATTTACTCAAAGACTGTCACACAGTGCAAACCAGCTGCTATTCCCATAATTGGGAAAATTCAGCAGAGGATGGCATAATATACTCCAGCATATACATATATTTTTTTTTCTGCATATACAGTGACTCCGCCGGTTAGTCAGGCATGTATGACACAGAGCAAAAATGCCATCCAATTTCCTTTCTTTCGACGGGAAAAGGCACCTCACTATCAAACATCTCTCTGAGCCTGTCAAAACAGATTGCTCTGACACACTGGTTTGACACAAGCAAGGGCATCCTCCACTCCTCAGAGAGGTTTGGTAGGAGATACAGAGACGTAGAGACAGACAGCGCTCATAAAACCTCCATTCACTGACAAACCCGATATCCCATAGGAGAAGATGCTGACAAATTGACATATAACTTTACTGTACGTGTCGGTACTTCGCATTTTCTGATGCAATAAGCCTCATGCAGTACACACTGCCAGACAGCGGAGATAACACTCGGTTTCTGACATCCGTGGCCTCTTGTGATGGGTGTAAGTCAGTTAGATAAATTAGGCACACTCGCACACACACACAGACACACAAACAGGGACACATCCTCATACACCTCATTCTGCCGATGTCATCAAATGTGGTGTTAAATTTGCGCTCGGAGCAAGAATACACTCTACCTGTCACCATGGCAGCTGCGTGGGGGTGATTGCAATCACACAATCAGCGGAGGCTCATGGGAAATAAGCTTGCAAGAATGAGCTCTCCTGAGAAACAGAAAAGACGGACAGAGGAAGAGAGAGAGAGAGAGAAAGAGGGAGGAAGACAGACGGAGTGAGAGAGAGACGAGCTGAACAGAGACAATGACGGAGGGAGTATCAGAGTAACCTTTTGTCTGCAGAGACGTGAGTCAAGAGTTTGACTTTGCGTGTTTGCTGCTCGTTAGAATATGAATGCCACTCCACCTGGCAGGGAGATAATACATGTGTGATTAGCATGAATTATCGAACAACAAGCAGGCCAAATTAATAATCATGCCTTTCATAATGTAAATCCCAATGAGCGGGCAGTGGTGCAATGTAACTAAGTACTACTACTAAAAATACAGCGTCTCTCAATTGTGTGGCTCAGGCAGGGCAGTATTCAATATTTCTGTTTTTAGCAAACACCATTTGGATAACGTTACAACCAAACTTTTCTGCTCCTGGAGTTAATGAGCACGTGTGGAACAGCGCCACTCGGCCATTGCAACTCAAATTGTGGATGTTTTTACCCTACTGACTTATGACGTTACCGCAAAATACCTCCACTCATTAAATCCATACTCTTTACACTTTATAACCACAATGGTTATTTCAAAGCAAGCAACTAATACGCCTATTTGGAAATGACCTATGCTAAGTGTATTTCACTGTGTGTTTTTCAGGGGCAGATTTTGTGATTTGGAGGCCGTCTTGTTTTACTTTTCACCCTCTCAAACTGTGAGTGTTGTAGACACTCAGTGGTAGAAGCAGTATTCAAAAATGTTTCTAAAAGTAAAACTATTAACTATACCGAACAGTAAAAGTCCTGCATTCAAATGTTTACTTTGAGTTTAGAGTGAAAGAGAGGTATTATCAACACAATGTACTTAATGTGCTTAACGTCCATTCAAGGTAGAGCTTTCAATTCTAATACGATGGTGAATAGTGTAATGAATAATATATTACAACAAATACAACAAAAGACTTCACAAGAACCCAAACTATTCTTTTAGCAGTGAAGAAACAAGTTCATGCTTTTTGAGGCAGCTGTTTTTGTTCCTGTATTCTATCAATTGTACAGAGAAGAAGGAAGAGAGGGAGAAAAAAACAGGTCTAGTAAAATACGATATATATCGGCTACGTATATATAAATACGTACAGTATATTGAGCCACACAGCTCCCATTCGACAGGAAGTCATCATCGACAAGGTCAGAGAGTTCCTCACCACGCTGTAGAGCTTCATCCACCAATCACAGCTCACCATTCAAGCAGCCGGCTCATCTGATAGGACGACCCACTTTGTACATTTTCTTTTACTTTTTCTGTTTTTAATGCAGAACTCCACTGAAAAAACTAAAGAGTTTTAGTCTTTTCCTCACTTCATGTGTACTTTATAATTTTGTAGATAATGTTACTGTGTGTGTGTGTGTGTGTGTACACACTATGTATTCACTTGAATTACTTTGATATTTATATAATAATATATATTTTGTGAGTCAAATCTGAATCTGCGATGTAACCAGTAACATTTCTCTGTCAGGTAAATACTTCAATGTTTTCCTCTGAAGTAGAAGTAAACAGTAGGCCTAAGTAGTGTATAGTTGAGTTGCATATTTTCTAAGTGCATTGGGGCCTTTTGTTGTGACAATGCAGGCAGGGAACAGAGACTCAGATGCAGAGAAACACTCAGGACACCAGGTTAGTTAAAAAAAAACAAGGTCTTTAATGCAGAGGCTGGCGGTAATACAAAGGTGATCAGTCCATTAAGCATACAATACCAGGCAGGGAGTGGGCTGAGATCCAAAAGCCTTGAGACGAAGCAAGGGGTCCAAATAGCAAACAATTAACATCAGGAAGGCGTGAAGACGATGTACACACAGGGATAAACAAAGACAATCTGGCAGGAGAACGGGGAAAACCAGGGAGTATATAAACGACGAGGGCACAAACCAGGGGCAGGTAAGTAATTGGGCACAGGTGAGAATAATCAGGGGGGCAGGGACGGAGGCAGGAAGTGAAATGACAGGAGACGTTAGTGTTTCAAAATAATAGACAACAAGAATATACTAACATCAGGATGTTACATTTGTGTTATGTTATTATCTAACATAATAATAAATCTATAGCTATCTGGGGATTAATGGTAAAGTCTGACCCTGATGTTTTTCCCAGTAAACCAGAGTGTATTTCTCCGGTGCTTCCGACCATGATCTGCGACCTGGGTGTGTGACGCAACTATTTCACAGCAGGTGTATTGATCAGGAGCCAAGGAAGCTCAGTGTCAAGTGTGACGCTGTTTGTATGAGCGGTTCTCAGGAAAGCTGTCAGCATTCAGCATGTTCTGAACTGGCACTGCACTGGTGTTTGTAATAACAGCAGGACAGAGAGGACTAGTTTGTTTTTAGACAGCAGAGATTACAGTTTAAGATTTGGAAAAATGACTTTAGAAGAGCGTTGGTGACTTTTACGGATCTGGACGATGTTACTGTGCCTGTAAATTTTCATGGGAAATTTTATGCTAAAAAAATAACTGTTGATTAACTTTGTTATATTACGAGTTTCATTTCCTTATATCAAGAGCTGTAGTGGATGCTAATTTGTCTTATGGAAAGTAAACTCCAGGAACGTGCTTCATTTTATCAAAAAGATCGATTAAAAAAAAAAAATTAATGAGAGATGCTTTAAGTTACAGAAGCTGGCAGAGGCTAGCCTGATGTCACGTCAAGACTTTGGCTCTTTATAGTTACTTATTACATTTCAGATTAATATACATAAAAAAAGACATTTGATAAATTTGTAAAATCCAACATATTGTTAAAGATGAATCCAGCGGTTCCTAACAATTTTGGCTCACAAAAAAGCAGTGACTATAGTTGGGGCTCCTTGTCATATTGTTAGCAGTCAAGGAGTTATCTGCAGCAGGGGTGGAAAGTAATTAAGTACATTTACTCAAGTACTGAACTTAAGAACAATTTTGAGGTACTTTACTTGAATATTTCTACTACTGCTACTTTATACTTTTACTCCTTATACTTTTAGTCCTTATACTTTGTACTTTTTACTCCACTACATTTATTTTATCTATCTTTAGTCACTGGTTACTTTGCAGATTCAGATTATTAATACAAAATATAATCAACAAATAAATGAAGATGTATTATTATAGATAAAGATAGCTTAGTTATTGATCCCTTGGTGAAATTCACAAGCTACCTGGCGGTATATAAAAAAAGAACAATTTATAAAAAAAAAAGAAGCACCTCCTTTACCAGCTGGAACATTAAATCAATGTACACATTAATGCATCAATAAATATAATACAACATAATATGTATTATTCTGAAATGGGCCATTCTGTATAATGAGTACTTTTGCTTTTTGTACTTTGAGTATATTTTGATGCTAATACTTCTGTACTATTACTTAAATCAATTTTGAATGAAGTCTTTTACTTGTAACAGAGTATTTTTTCATTGTAGTATTGCTACTTTTACTTAAGTAAAAGATTCCACTACTGATCATCAGTTCCGCCAAAGAGGGATTTCTCCTCTAAACCTCTCAAATGGTTTAATTTAGACAATTGAGGTAAAATGATACATTATATTTTTCTTCTCTCCTACCCCTATCAACCACAGCTCCCCACATTTATCCAAATGATCTCCAAATGAATGATAATGTTGCTCCGTCACTGCAGGATGTGTAAGCAACTGTTTGCTATCACGTTAGCCATGTCAACTTTCGGCTGGCCCCAAGTGGCCAGAAATATCAGTTACTGCAGGTTTGAGTAGGACGTTTACTCGTAATGGAGCATTTTTACAATGTACTTTTACTTGAGTCACGGCTCTGAATACTTCTTCCACCGCTGTGAGCAGGTAAACCACAACAGGAATGAAAATGAAAAACCAAGAAGTTGCAGGCTACTTACTAATGAAGATGAAAATGCAAACAAACAAAAGCTCTTGAGGCCTGTTTTTTAAAAGCACCCTGAGTCCACGGTGCCCCTGGGTGACTGTGTAATTTGTTTCGCCAGCGGGGGTGCAAGAATGGAGGCAGAGGTCCCTGTGGTGCAGAGCTTCGTCCTGGGGGCTTGTGCGGTGCGGGCTATTGCTTGACCTGCCAGTGGAGGATTGTGGGATAATAAGCTCTCTGAGTTATCGGGCGGGATGTTTTTCAGTAAAGGCAGCGGAGAGGTTTTAAATTCAGTCCTGGAGGAGACAGACTCCCACCTGACCCAATCTTTTACAATTCTATGATGTAACACTCCTACTTATGCCCTGAGCTCGTATTTCTCTTCTTCTTTCTTCCCCCCTTTTAGATCTCTCTCTCTCTTCATCCCACCCACTCTGTCTGCCTCTCTCGTACATCAGCCCTCTGTGGGAATAAACTGAATGAGTGAACCTGACTGTTTGAGTGAGTCTGCTGTTCAGCTCATTCCCCCTCCGTATCGCTCCACATTAGCCTCATTGCATTTCCTCTCCCTTCCCTTCCCCTCTGGGCGTCAAATTAGCCTTTACCCCCCGAGCTTATGCGAGACATGACAACACGATTCACCCCTTCACCCGCCCGAGCCCAACTCCCTGTCACACTCCTCATTCCCATAAGCCCTCTGTGTCCCTGCGTCACCTTCCACAACCCTGCCCTCCACCTCTCACCATCTCTCGCTCTCTGTCTGCAGCAGCTACCTCCAGCTGCACGAGAGAGCCATATTTAGCATAAGCTGTGGAAAATGAAGATGCCATCGCTGTGTGTTAGTGGGTGAGGTTTCCCACTGGGGGCCCAGAATGTGTGTTCTCACAACTACGCGGCTCAAACCGACCAGATGCTCCACGGGGGGAATGAAAGAGCAAGCGTAGCAGTTTCACAGCGCTGCTATTACTTCACGCTTCACGAGAAGAGGGTGAGGAAGGAGAAGTAGTAACACATAGCGCCTTTAGAGACATGGAAACCACAACAATGCTGTATATCAGCAGGGCACCTGCGCAGAGACACAGTACGCCTCTATGTGGTCGTACGTCTTTCCGTGTCTCACCTTGCTACCTTTACCAAAAAGACGTTTATTCAAGTGTGCTATTAGTATACTTCTTTTAAACTTAAAATTAGAAAGTATACATTCAGTTTACTTTTTATGTAGTTATCAGAGATATACTTAACAAAAGTATACATAAGTATACTTGGCTGACACTGACAAGTATACAGAAAAGTCTAATTATACTTGGCTTATACTGACAAGTATACAGAAAAGTCTAAGTATATTTGGCTTATACTGACAAGTATACAAAAAAGTCTGAGTACACTTGGCTTATACTGACAAGTATACAGAAAAGTCTAAGTATACTTGGCTTATACTGACAAGTATACAGAAAAGTCTAAGTATACTTGGCTCATACTGACAAGTATACAGAAAAGTCTGAGTATACTTGGCTTATACTGACAAGTATACAAAAAAGTCTAAGCATATTTGGCTTATACTGACAAGTATACAAAAAAGTCTAAGCGTATTTGGCTCATACTGACAAGTATACAGAAAAGTCTAAGTATACTTGGCTTATACTGACAAGTATACAGAAAAGTCTAAGTATACTTGGCTTATACTGACAAGTATACAGAAAAGTCTAAGTATACTTGGCTCATACTGACAAGTATACAGAAAAGTCTGAGTACACTTAGCTTATACTGACAAGTATACACAAAAGTCTAAGTATACTTGGCTTATACTGACAAGTATATAGAAAAGTCTGAGTATACTTGCCTTAGGCGTACAGAAAGGTATACTTGGCTTGTAGTTGTGCTTACTTTTTGATAGAGTAGCCTATTAAAGTGTGTGCTACTCTGATGAATCCTGCACATTTCTCTCAGTAATGTATCCCACAAAATTAAAGAAGTGGGTCTGGTTTGACAGGAGTTGATCCTCTCCCTCACCCCTCATCCGGAGAGCTGTATAGAGGATCACGCCTCTCAGTGACTGACTGCCTGACAGCTTCAGTCAGCCACAGCACAGTCAATAAAAGTGCAAGCAGAGTGGAAATATTATTGCCCCAGGCATGCTTTTCCTAGCCCCGCAGTACACCCAGGTTATCATTGCCCAACAAAAAAATAAAACATAAAGATAATCGCCAGCGCTGTGAATACTAGGGAGGAACATTGAGGCCAAAAAAAAAAAAACAGCCAATTCCGGAGAGTTAATTAGGGTTCGGATGACTGGCTGCAGAGGGTGTGGATGAGCAATGTGCTGCTCACCGATAAAGACGATTGGCTCTATTTATTGTTGTTTCCTCAGCCTTTTTCCTCCTCAAAAAGGCTCGTTCTCAGGCTCGGTCGGTTAATGATTGCTGATTGCCTGATTGTTTCATTAATCCGATTACTGGCCAAACTGTCTGTTATCTCAGTTTGGATAAAGGACATTACAGGGAAGAGATGCATGCTATCTTGCTGGGGCAATGGTAATTGTGCATGCATGTGTTTCAAATTTGCATGCAAAATAAACTATTGTTAGAAAATAAATCTCAAAATGGTTAATTAGAATTGTAAAACAACAGTAATTCTTTGGGGATCTTCGCAGGTTGATTAGCTTTGTAGACTGACAGTTCTCCCCTCTGCCAAACACAATCACGGGTCAGAAAATTGACACAGTACCTAAGCACTATTACTGACAACAAACTATAAATTTATGATGATGCCAGCACTGACTCAGTCTGTAAATGTAGCAAGACTTTATTTCCTGCAAAGATAATAATGAAAAAATAATGTCTTTCTTCAATCTCATGAACAGAACTAGAAGTGCACTCGGAGAGCGCAGACCTCCGCCAATGCAGGTTTCATGTGCGTTGCTCTTGGTTTTTGGCCGTCGCCATCTTAGTTTTTTTGCACCCAGAAGTGACATGAGAGGGTACAGTTGAACGCAGAATAAGACATTTTTTAGCTGATCAAAATGTCACAATTAACTTTCATGAAATGAAAACGCTGTGAAAGGGTTAAAGTTCTAAGATGAAAACACAGACAAGACCCAGACCAGACAACGCCGTGGTAGTGACCTGTCAATCACAAGGTAGCCACGGCCTAAAGCATACCCTTCTTTATGGTCTATTGGGACTATAAAATCTAAATGGGACCACCATTTACTAAATGAACATCATGCTGTGTTGAAGAAGACTTGAAACTAGCAATTGAGACCATAAACTCATGTTTACAATGTTTACTGAGGTAATAAATCAAGTGAGAAGTAGGCTCATTTTCTCATAGACTTCTATACAATCAGACTTCTTTTTGCAACCAGAGGAGTCGCTTCCTTCTGGCTATTAGAAAAAAATGCAAGTTTAAGTCAATTCTGCATTGGCTTCACTTTTCAGACCTGGAGGTTGTCCACTGGTTTGAATCAAGTCTGTGTAGGGAGGAGGTCAGAATGGATGGATGGATCAGTCATACAAGGGACTTTCACACAAAAGTCAATGTTGACTTATTTTAAATCAACCCAAACTATGATCTTTTCTTTCCTAAACCTGATCAAGTATTTTTGCTGCCTAAACCTAAATTGTTTTCATGGTGGCGACACGTAATTTTAACACATTATGCATCACCACCACGTAATGTGCTGTTAAGAGGTCGTGGTCATTTCATGTTTTTCTGTGAGATCACGTTGCTTTGGTTTGTTGTTTTTTAATGTATTAAAAATGTTTGTCTTGTTTCTGTTATCAAAAAGATAAGATAGGATAAGATAAGATATTCCTTTATTAGTCACGCAGTGGGGAAATTTGCAGTGTACAGCAGCAAAGGGTATAGTGCAAAAAACAAGATGCATCGGCTAACAGTAAAAAAAGAGCTAAACAAAGTGTAACAAAATATGAACCATAGAAGGAAGTATAAAAATAGGAGCAGTATATACAGCATTGACAATAAACAGACTATTAACAAAGAAAAGCACTAACACAAGACCCAGAACAAACTAAATGTAAAGCCCAGTCGACTCCTCCTCATATCAAGCTTGTTCTTGACATTTAAATCCCCCTGTGGCTTGGAGGGGGTCTGCAGGTCTTTGTCATTGCAAGTGATGTTTCTATCGACCCTCCATTCACACTGCAACTAGCCCCCTCACTGGAGCGCCAATCAATGGACGCTAATGCCTCTATTATAATCCATGCCCTCAAATTAAGGTTGCATTGATCAACAGGCCTTGGGTTGTTACAGTGTGGAGCTGCGTGAGGGACTGGAGGGAAATTTCTGTTTAAAGCAAACAAACCCAGAAAGGTAGCAAGAGAGGGTGACGTGAGAGTAATGCGGGAACCAAGTGTGTATGTTTTTTGTGTTTTTTTCATTCTCAGTCTTTAAGTATGCGCTGTTGCTATCGGTTTAGAGTGTGAGAAACCGCATCATGCGTGTCGATCAAAGGTGTGCTGGGTTTTAAATACCGCTGAGCTTTGGGGCGCTCAGTGAAGAAATTGCTGCAGGGTTTTTCAAACAAAACAGAATTGCATCAGTAAGCCCCCGTGAGCATCGACATACATCTATTTTTTCTTGCATGTTCAGGGCGAAATATGAAACGTAGATTTGGACCTACAGGTTCTACAGAGCAGAACACCACAACCCCATGGAGGTACACTTTGTTTTGCAGTGTCTCTGCCCTTTAGCAGCAGTGAGATAAAGTCTTTATTATATTTCATTACCAATAGTATTGTGCAGGGACAAACAAACAACTTTTAATCAGCGGTTTGGGCCCTTTCTTTTCAAGGAAACATCCATTCAACAACGCATATGTACAGTATGAAAAATAAATTAACAGATCACTAAGAAGAGATTATGAGATAGCTGTTACTATGGAAATATGCAGCAATGAACACAAGATAATATTGTTGTCAGCTACCTACTCAACTAAAGTCTCATTTGTTTGACAGAGCAATAATTCCCATGTGTTGATATTCATCATTAGAACGTATTAGATTAATACATGATCCTGTTCTTGTTTCTTATCATGCTCTGTCAGACAGGCAGCCTTGCTCTACATCTGCTTGCTCTCTCTCTTTCTCTCTCGTTTTTACTCTATCTTTCACCTAGAGGCCTGTTATTCATACTGGCACTAGGCTTCCTCACTATTTCCAAGGCTGACCAGGGCAAACACACCTAGAAAATGATAGTAAAACATGATGGAACAGTCAGAAATGCATAATTCCAGGGAGATATGTCAGGGATACACCTGTGAACATTTCACTTGCGGAATATAGAAGTCAGTGTATCTGATAACGTTGTGTAAAGCCTTACTATATGACACTGTACAATACAATAGTATATAAAATACACTCAATACAATAGAGCGTCTTAGATTTTGAATCAATCATCACCAAATTTGGTGTACAGCCTTGTGGGACTCAGATATACATTTCTATTATAAATGAGCAAGATCGGTTAAAAAACATGGCCATCAAGCAAAACACTTCTCAAAGGGCGGGGTTTAGCAGGAAATTAGCCATAACTTACTAACTTTTTGTCCAATCATCGTAATGCAATTTAAGAAAATTAAATATAATGGAATAATACAATTCTATAACTATTACTACTGTTATTATTATTATTATTATTATTATTATTATTATTATTATTATTATCATCATTATTATTGTTTATTTTATAGCTTTTATTTTACTAGGAATATTTCCCATTAAGATTCAGCATCTCTTTTAAAAGGAAGACCTGGCCAAGACAGTAGCATAAAAAGTTTCACATAAAAGAACAAACTAATTTATTTTAATAGACTATACTGTACTAACAGACTTAAAACAAAGAGCAAATTATATCCAACAATGATTTTGCAGTATTCAGTAACAGGACATTCAGGTTGATGCCCAGAAACGTCCCGGACACAGCAAAATAAGAAAATGCAGGCAGAGGTCAGGGTCTCAGACACCACCGCACACTTCTCGTGGGTCATAAGAGATGATTGAGAGGGATTATGTTTGTATGAGTCAATATATTGTTGTTTTTTTTAGGAAACTCCTTGCTTTTCCTTCAACTGTCAAGGACATAAAAGAACTGTATCTTAGTTAAATAGCCTTCAATATTACACTTTAGAGCGAGTGATGTATATTAACATTACTTATTCAGTAGTACTGAATGTCACATACATACATACAATTTGACCTCTACATTTAACCCATCCTCTCAAGCGCTCAGGGAGCAACTTGGGGTTCAGTGTCTCGCTCAAGGACACTTTGACACAAGGATCGAACTGCCAACCTTGTTTTTAAGGGACAACCACTCTACCCACTGAGCTACAGCCGCCCCAATAAATGGAATTGAATAAAATGGAGCCATCGTTAATGTTATTAGTAACACCTGTGCTTTCATGCTAAGTCAAGTGCTGCTGTGAAAAAGGCCTAAATCGCCAAAGCAAAACCTTTTATACAGTGTCTTTAAAAGACAAATGGATACTGGGGTTAAAAGCACTGTATTTGCACACCCACACAGGTGTTTTCACTTATTCTGCCTGATTAACTCTCTTCTCAGGACTATGTGAATATGTACAAACTGTGATTCATTGACATCTCCCTCACTGTGTTAGTTGTCTTGCTCTTGTTAGGACGGGAAAACTTTATTTTGGTAACTTCTCATAATTCCTGTGTGTGGGTGTGCAGGACCTTTAAAAGGTAGCCTACTCATGTGGATAAAAATCTGAAGTGCCGGTTCTCAGTGCTGGTGAGTACCGGCCCATTTCTGGTACTGCGTAAAAGGGGTCGCTGGTGACGAACTAACAGATAATTGTTACCTAACTCTGCTGTTCTCCTCAGTTCTACGCACCGTTGGAGCGTCTTTCAGGTCATTGTTCTCATTTTATGGCCCGCAACTTTGTGTTTGAATCACCCTCAACCTGTTTTTTAAGCTAAAAAGCTCTATTGAAAAAGTGTAAGCTACCTGCTAAGCACGGAACAATAGACAGTTAACAAATAGCTAGTGAACACAGAGGATCATTCAGCAGCTAAACAGCAGGAGAGTGAATACTGGACTTTATTCAGGTGGATAGAAACAAGACTCCAAATAAATGTGATGTTGCTCAGTGTTTGCAGGAGGCATGTTAACATCGTAGCTATCACCTTTGTAAATGAATATGTTAATTTTGAGTTTACAGCTGCTCGATTCAGCTGTTATCAGGCAATTAAATAGGCATTATCAGTCACTATAAGCACCATAGATGTGGGTCATTAGGAGCCTACTACGCCTGCTACATTGTAAAAGTGAAAGTCAGACTTTAAAGTGAAAAGTAAAACTGAATGAAACGTCACGTTTTGAACACAAACAAAAAGGCTTCTTTGGGTTTAGGCAATAAAACTACAACTTCTGTAGGTTTAGGCAAGAAAACTACAACTTCACTTCTTTAGGTTTAGGGAAAAACATCATATTTTGGGTTAAAGTGACTATGAAGACAAAGACAACTACACATTGTTGGTTTCACATGGGATGCAATCTCTGGTCTCCTGGGTGAAAGCCCTGTGTTTTGTGTCCCATCCATTGTCCCTGACCTCCACCCTTCATGGAGTTCCACACTGTCTATACTACAGCACCTGACTTCAGCTTCTGCTTCTGTCATAATTACTACGGTCGCTAGTGTTGTCTTCTTTTGTACCTTCTTTCGGTGATCTACCATGTGAATAGATGATAAAACCTACAAGTGGGTGTAGTAGGCCCCTATTGACCCACATCTATGGGGCTTATAGCGATTGATAACGCCAAATTAATGGCCTGACAACAATCTAATCGGCTGGCTCGTTGGGCTGCCCCCTTAGTTCTGAAACATAAAGTGTAGGTTGTTCCATATACTCTATACACATTCTAGTTAGGTTCTTATGTCCTAGCTATGGCAGAGTGCGCCAGCAATGACATGTAGCGGAAACCACACTAAATTATAGGAATCTTCTCTTTAGCTACTTTAACTTCCCCCCAAAAAGACAGCCCCTCTTCTTGTATTACCACCATTATCTCCCAGTCAAGACATTTTGTCCAACCCTAAATTACATCTTCCTTCTCAGCCTTGCTGCTCATTTGCACTTGTGTCTTTCCATTCTTCTCCCTTTCTCCCTCTATCTTTCTCTCACACTCTGCCCTGCCTCTTTGGTGACATTAATTACAATGAGGAGCAAGTGATGGCACTCATTGCTTCAGCATTACAGCGGGCGTATTCAGCAAACGCACAGCCTGATGAAGTGTCCGCATCACACTTCGCAGTGATTTATCACTTATTTCTGCCACAATGCTTTGGCCGATAACTCTTATTCTACTCCATTTACTGCCTGGACATATGTCTCACATGCAGAGAGCGGACTGTGTCCTTTCTATTGATGCGGGCTCAGTATGTGTGTGTGTGTGTGTGTGTGTGGAATGACCTCAAATGATGGAAGGATCTGTTCTCAAAGAAACCTTATATAACCATTTGAATGGTATGTCGCACAAAAATATGATATAGTGTGTTATATGAGAAGCAACATCATGCACATGACTGGGCTTTTTTCATATCTAAAGACACATATCTATCATGTGCATGTGTATGTGCCTGTGGGCAATAAGCATGTGTATACAGTCCAGTTGGTCTTTATTTCTCAGGCAAAAGTTCAAGGCGAATGCTTCTCTCATACTGCGAGCCAACTTACACTGACTTGAGGGGGGGTTTATTTCGAGCTTAATGCCAGTGAGTCCCTTCATACAGAGCCAGTGACGATGTTCCATCTGTACGTATCATGTCATATGGATGGGAAATCACAGAAGGAGTAGCCATGTGAATGCCTTTATAAGTGAGTGTAAAATATACATCACGGATATCACAGTTTGTCCGGAGGCGTCGGAGGCAAAGATGATGGAGGAGAACTTAAAGAAAAAACAAGACAGGTGACTTCTGACAGAAACAGAGGGCAGGCGAACAACAGAAAGAGAATGAGTGAGACACCGGTAAGAGTGACATGAAGCCAAAGATGCACAAAACAGATTGAGAATTAGACAAAAAGACAATAAGAGGAGGAAAGAAGTTCAGTTTAAATTAGTCTGAACTCCGAGATGGCAGGAGAGTCTCTAATCCTCGCTCCCTTAGGCCTTGAATCACCTGCCATCCACAAAGTCACCGTCCATCCCACAGGAAAACACTCATTACAGGCTGCCATTACGTTTGACTGCATCTCTCTCCATAACCTTGAAACACTGTTCACTCAGCCAAAAACACTTCAATCCAGCGGGAGAGCTGGGTCAATTGAGTCAATGTCGAGTGACTCCTTTCTCCCAAAGGCACCGCAATTGACACACTTTGGTTTTTTGAATGTTACAAGGACAAGTGTAGGTATATCACATGTGAACATAAAGCGGTTGTAAATATTCTCATTGATCTCCGGAAAGCCGGCCGAGGGAATTAAACCACAAATGAAAATGGTGCCTGGCAAAAGATCCTACAGAGTCAATGTCCTTGAAGACATTCATAAAGATGTCCTCTACATGCATTATGTGCTATGTCACATACTAACCAAAAGACACAAAAGTAGAAATCAAAAAGACTCCATCTCACTCTTTCTTTCTGAGTTCACTGTGCGATTTTCTTGTTTGATGCAGTTATTTATGATGACTGGAGATCAGTTGGGACATTAAACCTTTCTCAAGGCATCATTACACCATCTTTCTTCCCCCCTTAAACAATTTCATACTTAAAACAGCCTTGTCTTTAAATAATTGAAAGAACACCTCTCGGCTACTGCCAGTTAAAAATACTGTGTACTCATTTGAAATGCATCACACATTACTCAAATCTGTATCTTATATAGCGGCAAATTATGTAAGCACTCTGCAGTGCTGACCCCTAATAATAAGTCTAATCTGCATTTTTCTGCTGGTTTATTTGTAATGGAAAGTATAGCCAAAAAAATACAGCAGGGAGCCACTGATATCTAGGGAGAAAGATCACAGAGGAGTGGAGCTGTAGCCAATTTCATGCCTTGTATTTTTCTGTCATGCATGGCTAATTCACGGTTCAGGCCGGCGCGATGAAATGCATGCCCTGTGATCTTCCACAGTCCCCCCTCGCTAGGTCCTCGTGTGGTGGAGCCTGAGCTATCTTTATGTGGGGAGGCCTTGCAAATCCATATTACGGTTTGCTTTCATACAGGGCTAATTCAGAGAGAGCCCGATAAAACCAAGGGGGAGACAGTAGTGGCAGTTCCATTTGGGTTCGCTACCCTTGACTGGCTCTGAGATGTAAATGACTATCCACCCCCCACCGTCCAATGTGCCTGGTCTTGCTCCATTTGTAATTTAATACCTTTGACAGAATGCACTAGTTGGATGAATATATATAGGAAAAACCTCGTCATCATGCTATAAAAATAAATGAAACTATTTTAAAGGAATAGTTCATCATTTTTGGAAATACACATCACTTTCTTGCCATGATTTAGATGAGAAAAATGTATGTCACTCTCATATCTGTATGGTAAATATGTGGCTATATAGAGCCAGCAGCCAGTTAGCTTAGCTTAGCATGTTAATTTCTGAGCTTTAGAGGTGCCGAGCGTCAGGTGGATTTTGCTACCTTTGGTCAGAGCCAGGCTAGCTTTTTCCCACTGATTCCAGTCTTTATGCTAAGCTAAGTCAACTGACTGCTGGCTCCAGCCAAAAACCAAACCACAACTTTTGTTTTTTTGGGGGGTTATGATGTGCCAGACTATTTTGGGTGTAAAACGACAAATTTACATTTTTATACTTCAGTTTTTGTGTAGATTAAAGGTGCTAAATGCGAGATTGGGGGCATTTCTATTGCCTCTGCACTACTCTCAACATGGCGACAGCTGCGCCGGCGGCTCGTAGCTAATGTGACTAACAGCGCTAACCAAAAAGAAGGCAACACTGCTGATCTAACATGCTAACCGTGTTAACCTGGGAGTAATGCAGAGCAGCGGCCTTGAGCTAACCAGAGGCCCCTCTGTGGTTTATGCTCACATGCACATGTTCGATGCTACAGTATATTAATGCTCTGGATATCGTATAGAGCACCTTTAAACAAACAAGATGTAACATGTTAATTAGCAGTATTAAGCAAGTTCCCTTTACTCATTGAAAACGCAGTTACATTAGGCTACTTTACAAATTACCCAGCAGAAAAAGGATATATTATATCTATATTTAACATAATGTAGAAATTCAAAAAGACACATTTTGATTGAAGAAGGAGCAAGCCAATTTATAGGGATTTACTAACCATCCAAATTGTTTGCACGCAGAACTCAAGATCTGTCCTCACAGCGAAGCTGCAGGTTCACAAACCCTCCAACTCGGAACAAAACCCGCGAAAATAAAAACATATAAATAAGACAGCTTTTGGAGTTAACAGGAGTTGCATTTCTGCGCTTTTTGTAGAGGCTAACCGCCATATCTCCAGCCGGATTTGGTAATCTTCGTATTTAAGTTTCAGCAAGAAAGCTCATTTCCAAAAATGTTAGAATATTCCTTTAAAAGAACCCAACATTTGACATATGCATTTCTCCAAATAATCAGTCAACATTAAAGTTTTGGACGATGATAATGATGATGAATGATATAACCAAAGGTTTGAGTTCTATGTGCCAACATTATATCATTAAATACCAACTCTACAAGGTGGAACAATCGCTGAACATCGCAGCTGTGTCCCTTCTTCCTCAGGAGACGACGCCAGCTGATCTGCTACCAGGTATGTGTGGGGCACAGCTGCACATCCTACCTCCCGTCTCCTTTACCTGTCGAAAGCGGTTATGGCGGAGTGGCCCCATCGCACCACCCGCTACCGAAAAACATGTCGTCTGGTTGCTGTGGACGATGCAGCTGTCCCTAGGTGGACCTCGCCGGCACTCATTCTGATAATGAGGTCCATTTCAGAACACTGGGTGCCAGTGATGGGGTGGTTAGGTGTAGGGTTGAGGCAGCGTTGGTAGCGGGGGGTGCGGAAAATTGGGGGGTGAACCGCCTCGGGGAACCTCCATGCATAAAGATGAATGCACAGGGGCCAACGTTGCTCCAACAAATCAATCAGACAGTGGTTTGAGGGCGCAGCTGGCCTGGCAGTTCCCAAACTGTGACAAGAACATGTCCCACACATGCAGCTGTGTGTGTTTGTGTGTATGTGTGTGCATGTGTGTGTGTGTGAGTGTGTGAACACATTTGTGTGCACCTATGTCCACTGACATATAGAGGAATCATGCACCTCACCACAAACACACCAGGCTGTTCTATACCTATGAAAAGTAATGCACTGTAAGTCGTATATATCCCACAAAATCAATTTGTATGTAATCCACGTAATCATGAACCAGGAAGTATAAAGAGAGTCAAAAGCCATGTAGGAAGGAGGTCAGGGTGGATGGGTGAGTCAAAAAACTCTGGATTTTTGCCCAGGAACACGGTGTTCGTAACCCATGTGAAACCAGAAGTTAACATTGATGTATTTGTAACACAACTTCCGTATTTAATTTACGTCACTTCCGGAGATATTTTAACCCAAACTACGATTTTTTTCTAAACCTAACTAAGCATTTTTGTTGCCTAAACCTAATGAAGTCGATCTTTTCCTAAACCTAAATAAATAGCTTTGTTGCCGACACCTAACTAAGTATTTTTGTTGATTAAACACAAGTTGTTTCCTGTGAAGACAGAAATTTATTTTGAAAAGACTGGAGTGGAAAATGACATGTGCGTCACGTGTTGCAGGAAAACGCATGAAAATGAGGCATAACTTTTCGTAAGATATCATACGAATCATACAAATCATACGTTGAACACACACACTCACGCTAAAAGGAGTTGTTCTCATCTCAAGTTACATGCTCAGAAACATGATTGCCAATTATTGTTACACCACCAACAGCAGATGCACTATACTAATCTTTTTTCCCTTCTTTGTTGTCAACAACTGATCCGTTTTCTATAAGTTCTCTTATACTGCCCTGTGAGCCTCAAGTGCAGTATCACCTGATTTTCAGTCCACCCTTTTCTCAAACTGAATCGTGCTGAACATAAAACGGAGCACGATGCTTTAACTTGCCTTTCAAATCCTCTGCTTCACTTTGAGGGCTCTGTCTCAAATCTGGAGCGATACATATCTCCACTGCTGGAGACGCTGCTGCTGCTCACTATCAGCACCCCTCATCGAGCGACATGCTCTGGAGATTAGCCCCGTGCGCTGCTGCTCCTACCAGCGCCGCCTGTATCTCCCCTTCCCGTTCTCAAGGTCAGATCAGTACCGAGCGCCACGTGCGCCAAGGCATGAACGCAGCATGTAATGGGGTTTATCAGAGAGCAACTCCACTTGCTTGTTTATTTGAACACACACAGCAGGCTGAGTAATTGCATAAAAAGGCTGTGGATGTGTGCTGAGAGCATTTTAATTAGCTCTCCTTCGCCCTCTCAGCAACAAGCTCTCTCTCCGAATGACAAAGCAATTTTGCTTCGATTAGGAAATGAATGACTTCCTCTAGAAATTGTGAGGCCGATGATGGGACTGCTGGTGGTGCTGATGGGAGTCCACCTCCCCTCTGGCACCGTGAACGGGATGTGCACTGCACATGTTGGAAAGAGTCCAAACACTAGAAGAGGGGAAGAGCATCTCAGACAGCCCGCCTGCTGATGCAAAGAGGCCCTGACTGGCCGCTGCTGGCTCCCTCTCTCTCACCCTCTGCTAATGCTTTCTCTGACGTTCACATAGAGGCACACTCGCACAGAAAACACATACAGTCGCCTACAAAGCTACAGCATCATTTCGCCATTTTAACGTCTGCCTCTTTCTCATGCAAAACAGATGTGGCATAGTAGAGCTCAGAGTCGTGGAAACACCTGCAGGCATCTTTGTTGTCACTTGTGAAAGTGTGTGTGTGCTCGGATTCGTGTGTGTGCAAGACTGACAAGCCAGCTTTGAGTGGTGCTGCCATCTAGTGGTGAATATATCAACTGCAGCCCCCACACTGCATCTGAACTGATGCACATGACATGGTTCATTCATCATATAATAAACCAATGGGTGAATAAACACATTGCTATATCACATACTCATGCTTTAATTTATGAAAAAGGGCAACATGCAATTAAACGACCATTAAACCTGCAGTAGGCAGTATGTTTTTCGCATCATTGGGCAAACATTTCACAATAACCTTTCAGCATATTGTAATTCAAGTGTTCTGAGAGATAACTAGACTTCTGCACCTCCTCATGGTGCGTGACAGGAGACTTTGGCCAATCACAGGACATTTCAGAGAGAGCGTCCTATTGAGCGTTCCCATTGGATGTGCTCCAGCTGGTGGGCGGTGCTTGGTATTTCCTCAACTTAACATTGCTGCCGGGTCACAAACTTTCTCATTTCACAGCTAAACAGTACACTACAAGATGTTTCTGAAAACATTTGAGGCAAGAAATAGGCATTACAGTTACAAAATATTGATTCCTATTTGATCAGCGCTGCCTATTTTGACCGTTTGATCGGAGTTCGAGAGTGATTGACAGCTGCTCAGAGACAGCAGGTTCCAGCTCGGCTCTGATTGGTTGTTTGTTACTGTCAGGATATAGTGACCGTTTTATAAAATCAACTTTTTTTAAATCCCATTTGCTCCATTTCTACCCACTGCTCTTTAAGGTATAGCATTCCTATATTAGGAATAGCTTTACATTATATCCAATTTGGCTAATAGATTGCTCAGTTTAGCTATGACATTTCGATGGAAGAACGTGTTTAACACATGATTCACAACCTCGAGCAGAAATGAAAGAGTATGTGATGTATAAATGTGTTTATGCGGTTTGCATCACTGCATAAACTACGTGGTCATAAACACTGAATCATCCGTTCTGCTGCAGACCTAATCATCCATTCCGATGACCTAATTATGTCCATAAGACAAATGTAGGCATTTAAAAAAGAAATAGCTCAGTGAAACCAAATCAGACTGACAAAATACTGGTACACAAAGATGAAGAGTGACGTTTTTTTTACCTAACAGTGCGTCATGCAACATCACCACCCCCTCCTCCTCCTCTTCCTCTGGGCTCTTATATGTAGCTGCTCCCATTCCTTTCGCTTACGGCTTCACTGGCAGTGCCTGCAGTTTATTTAGCCCTCATAAGCAGTGAAAGCCCTCTGCTGACCTTGTTTGGCCCTGTCTTTCTCTGAACTCCATCCCGGTGCTGGCAAAGAGGAGCACTGAGCAGGAGGGACTCCACTCTGGGAGGGCCAGATAGCATGGCCCCCCCGGCTTCAACAACACTAGGTTAAGGTCAGTGTTAAAGGTTAGGAGAATTTAGCAACCATTAAAACAACATCTCTCAGTGTGCTTCTGCTTCTAGCCCTTCTGTTTTTTCCTTTTTGTGTGTCCATCAGGATTTTTCAACCACATATACTCCCAACAGTATATTTATAGATAGTAGGGAAAGACAGTCTGTGAACGTTACGCACTAATGGATAACCAGTCACAGCACATACAGTAGCTCTCCATACCTGTCCCCTGGATTTACAAATGACATTTTGCCCAATATACAGGAACACACATCCATGTAATTCAAACTGATCCCCGTCATCAGACCAGCTGCGGAGGGGAGCGGTAACGACATTCACTGCGTAACCACATTTGACAAGTAAGGAGTGAATGGAAATAGACTTAAACTAATCTAAGACCATCTATAATCTGAGGTGACACATAGTAAGGAAGCTCTGCGAGACTGTTATATCAGGTGGAGGGCTGCAGTGCAACAATGAATAAGCAAAGTGCCACATTGCTTCACTTTGTCAAACGTGCTGTGCCTCATGCAGTAAACGTCCTCTCGAGCATCTCAATTTGTGTGTGTGCATGCATATTATGCATGCATGCGAGTGTGTGTGTGTGTGTATGTGTGTGCGTGTGCATTCACCAGACTGGGAACTGGCAGGCTGCTGACCCACTTTGAGTTGTTTTCACTTTTCATTCACTCCCCATGAGCAGCCACAAGGCTCTTGCTTTCTCTCCACTTATCTCTTCTTTTTTTCCCCCCCTTCTTCCCGTTCTCCTCCCAGTATTTACCTGGTAATAATTGTGACATGAATCATTTCCGACAGGGAGGAGCTCAGCTTTGAGAACAAACTCCCGCTACAGGAGCCAGTAGAGAGGAAGAGACACTTTATTTTGATTCCCAAAGCTCGAGCAACTGATGGGTTTACAAGGGCCCCCTGTGTCTACCTGTTTACCTTTGAGTGATTTTAGGGGAGGGTAGGGAACATGAGATACTTTATGCAGAGAAAAGACATAACTTTGTATGCTATTTTTTCTTCAAATGAAGAAGATATTATTAAACTAGTTCTCTTTCATGCAAGCATTGCATTTTAACAGGGCTGCAGATGCTAGATAAATGCCGTGAAAAACTGTGTGCACTACGTCAATCGATTGAAATATTCAATTGTGATTAATCGCATGATTGTCCATGATTAATCGTGATTAAACGCAAATTAATCACACATTTTTATTTGTTCAAAATGTACCGTAAAGGGAGATTTGTCTTTAAGTATTTAAAACTCTTATCAACATGGGAGTGGGTAAATATGCTTGATTTATGCAAATGTAAGTCTATATTTATTACTGGAAATCAATTAACAACACAAAACAATGACAAATATTATCCAGAAACCCTCACAGGTACTGCATTTAGCATAAAAAATATACTCAAATCATAACATGGCAAACTCAAGCCCAACAGGCAACAACAGCAGTCAGTGTGTCAGTGTTTGAGTATGTTTGGAGCGTTATTTAGCCTCCTTCCTGACAAGCTAGTATGACATGGTTCCTTAGGTTTACTAGTTTCATATGATGCTAGCTACTTCACTCTAGCTTTAAAGCTGAGCCCGCTACAACCAAAAAATCGCAAGTTGCGTTAAAGCGTTAAAGAAACTAGTAGTGTTAAAACAAATTTGCGTTAACGCGTTATTATCGCGTTAACTTTGAAAGCCCTAGTGTGTACCTATAGGATTCAACTAATCATGAAATAATGTAAGGCTTGGTGGTTTGGAAAGCTATATATCACCAAATGTTATATAATAAAAGAAAATATCAATATATTGCCCAGCCCTAGATGAGCTTATTCAACCTTATAGGGCTGTCATTACAAAAGAGCTGCACTAATTGCATGACATTTTCACCCCCATATTTGAAACTGCCACTTGGATGACACAATATGGATCACACCTGCAATGGTGCATGTCCACTGGCATTATATGCTAGTCACGAGAGCCCTGCAGTGATGCGATATGAGATCCTCTTGGATTTGCTCTCTGCGGACATGTTCTCCGTCTCCTCAATCTCTGATACTATGCAGCTATTTCATTGGTTGAAAGGAGTGAGTCTTGATGCTATCAGTCTTCTCTAGTGGGAAGGAGTACCCATCATGTTATGCCGGCCACAGTGAAGGCACGATGTTCAGTTTTATCAAAACACCTCAAGACCGACTCACCAGTCTAGATAGATTTCAACATGAATCTATCAGAGGTCCAAGGGGACCTTTGGGCTAGAGAGGCTGGAGGTTGAGTATTGTAGAATAAAGTGATTACACACTGTATGTGTGTTTTCCGCTCAGTTCACTGTGTATAACTTATAAGTGTAATCACACCATATCTCTCACAGGGAAATGGTAAGTGTCATCCCCAGTTATTTTCAGGTATTACTGCAGAGGCGTTTAGATTAGTTCAGGCTTAATTTGGTTAGCTAAAATTACTTTTATTTCTCTGTTGTATTGAAGCCCAGGTGGTTCTGTCTTTTTACATTTCAGTCAATTGCCTACAAGTGCAACGTGATATTATTCAGCTACTCCCTATTCCCCATACCTATTTAAAAAAGTGTGAACACAGCACTTGCTTTTTTACCTATGGTCTGGTTCAGAAAATGGACACAGTGCTAGTCCATTTGATGCTTCAAGATGTGACACAGGATTTACAGTCAACCAAGAAAGCAAACAAGTGATATAATTTGGGGTTTGTTATAGGCTGAGGTTGGACATCACAGACACTGGTGAGCACACCTTTACAGGGACAGGTCCCACAGGGTTCCCGTGTGGCCAGGCATGTAGGGGAGACCGGGGTCAATTGTAACATCTCATATCTCCAGTCAAAAACGAGACAGAACCATGAAAGTCATTATGCACATGGTCTGTGATGACCCCTCTCTACCTGCCAAACATGCCACTCTAACATTGCCTGTAAAAACATTTAATGACCGTTAACAAGTAGAACAAAATACAAGTTGCTGGTACCTACATAAAATTGTATCCAAATAGCTCAAGAGGTTTTTCAAACTTTGTTCAAAGTTCAAACTTTGCTTAGTTGTAATTAAGGCGAGGTACGCATCACTAAATTAAAATGGGTTGTACCACACAGACGAATTCTTACATAGAGATTAGTTAATCCTATATATTTACACCCAGGACCTGCCAGGTGTAACTGTTGCATAGCTAACTGAACCAACTGACAGCTTGTTAGCTTGAGAGTGAGGTGTAATAGAGGTAGGCCTTATATGGAATACGGTACACATATCTTATGGAGGACCACAAGAGTCACGTAAATAGTAATAGAGCATTTAATTGCATTATTTATATAATAGCATTTATTTATTTATTTTATTCTTATTTTTCCATGTATTTATTTTATTTATTTATTCATATTTATTATTTTATTCATTTATTCTTGTATTTATTTCTACATTTATTTGTGCAATTTTCTTTTCTTTTTTCTCTATTTATTTATTTATTTACTGAAGTTTGGCAAAGACATTTGTTAAGTTTTAATGGTGCAACCAGATTTATTAAATAATTTGTTAGCTAACTGTTATTAAGAACTCAGGAAGGACTTTGACTTTAAACTTAGTGAGAGATTTAGGCATAGCTGGTGCAACCCGAGCCTTTAAAGGGTGAATGGTGACTCCTTATGTGTCTGTTCATCTTGCTCTCCTTCAGCGTGATCCGTCTTTGCCCTTGTCCCTCTGTGCACTCACTGGAGATGGGGCATAGCCTACGCTGACAACAAGGTACCGCAGAGCATGTGTTGCCTTCCTCGGCCCCACACACTTCTACTGCTGGGAGCATTAACATAGCCAGCGGCCCTGCCACCTCCATGTCGGCTCGCATCAAAGCCCTCTGCCACGAGCACGTGGTTGCCCCCTCCCATTGGTAGTCTGGTCTGACCTTAAAGGGCCAGTGTGTAGCATTTCGGGGGATCAATTGGAATATAATATTGATAAGTATGTTTAATTTGTGTATAATCACCTGAAAATAAGAATCATTGTGTTTTTGTTATACCATAGAATGAGTCCGGGTTCTCTCTTCACTGAGTCTGCCGTGTTGCATGTCACCATGCTCTATCCTTTTGCGTTTTTACATTACCTAAAGGCCACTGTAGTTCTCTGACACACTGTGTCACACAACGCTGTAACGTAAGTCGCATTCACTTGGTTGCAATCTGCAACCTCACCACTAGATGCCACCAAATCCTACACACTGTCCCTTTAAGCAGATGAGTATATTCCACTTAATGCTGCTTCTTAGTCAAAAGAGAATACGTGGTGCAGGAATAAGTCCTAAAACCAGGAAATGAGTCAGCATTTTACCACTTCCGGTTCCCTTGTCTGGAAGTAAGTGGGTTTTTTGAATGAGTTTGTGGTTAGATGCCTGAAATAAGGTCTGTGGTTAACACAAACTCAAGAGATTTTTAATGTTTTGTTCTACGACATAAAATACGTCTGTAAATATCCCACTTGTGAATTTTGAAGCTTTTATGTGTCTTAAAAAAGGAGGCTTTTAGCAAGTGGCTAAATGAGACTACTAAACGTCATCACGCCGACTCGTATGCTTGCAACCTCGTTGTGTATACTCACGCTCATGTGACCATGGTGTAGTTTTTTTTGTAGTACTTTTTACTTCTGCCAACTGCATTTACACTTCAAAAATCAAAAAAGTGGTGTTAATTTGTGTAGATAATCTTGCTGAACAAAATGTGTAAGTATCATAAACGGTTGTTTGTTACAGAGCCTATTTTTTTGCAATAATCCAAAATCTAATGGAAAACTCCTATTGGCTTTTTGTTGAGGGAACCAGTGTAAAGCTAACTTCCTGGTTGGCCTACAAAACTCCTTGATGCACTCTATTAGCCTTGGCCTTAGTGTTTGTCTTTGATTTGTAAACTAGTCAATAAATCTGCTGTTTGAGGAATATGACTATTTAAAGTTTTTACAAAAAAATTTAATTCAAACACCTCCCACCACCATCCTCAAGAAAACACTCAAAGATCCAGAGCGCTGCTTACAAGCCCCCTGGAGGGTGATTTCAGCTGAGTGGTGAAATGATGCCCACTCCATCAGTCACCCTGCAGCAAGTCCAGGGAGGGGCAGACAGAACGGTCTGGAGCTCCTCAATGCCGAATGCCAGGCACGGTCGAAAAAGAGAAGCGCCCAGATGATTGGGTTTATTAAAAGCTTTCTCGTCCCGTGCCACAGCCTGGTGATTGATCTCCTTTGACGTGTCCTTTTACCCTGTGTCACATTAATAAACGACGTCTCTGCTGAGAGACTGACAGACTGCCTCCTCCTCCTCCGAGAAACAGGGGAGAGGGAGAGGAAGGAAGAAGAGAGATGGGAAGAGAACAGAGACAGAGGAGATAGGGAGATGGAAAAGATGCAGACACTCAGATAAAAGCATTAGCAGCAAAAGAAAGAAAAGTGAGTGAGTCAGACGCAGCAAAAAGCAAAGTAGGAAGACCAACAAGTACAACTCATCCACAGCAGGGATGTCACTTTTATTGCTAATGATTATGGCAGGAGATATTCATCACATTCATCATAACAGCATTATGGCAGCATTACATAATCCTCCTATTCCATGGAAAAACTCATTTTGCAAGCATTTATGTTCTCCTTCTGTTTAGTAATCTCAAGTGAAACATATCTTACTGGAAACTGAGAATGGAACAGCTTGAGGGTTTCCTTCTGGCCATTTTAGGATAATGTTTGGCTGTGCTTCCTGCTTATGCTGCTTTATTGCTCTGTACGTACAGTAGAACCAGGCAGAATCAGTTAAGCCTCCAGAAAAATCCAAGCAATGTTTGCACTACGTGAGTAACCCTGGTGTGGAGGACTGCAATCATCAGTCACCTTGAGAGTAGACGAGGCCGTGATCTATTCATCAATGGCCTTCCTTTAAAAACGATATACACTGTATATGGATGGTCACAGCTTGTAGGACACTTAAATACAACAGAGCCATCTTTAATGTTATTACCTGTGCTTTTCCTACAACAACAAATCAAAATGTTTGCTGTAAAATAAGGCCTATTCTTTCACTTTCTATGACGCTCATGTCTGTAATGCATTATAAATATACTTACAATGCATTATAATCTGCTTATAGCACTGTATAATTAGTTAGAAGCACTCATACATATTCATAATAATTTATAACAATAATTACAACACATTATAAATGCATTTTATGTCAAGTATAATACTTCATAATTGCAGGTCACTCACTGACATTTTTTTTTGCAAGAATCACATTGTATTATAATTCCCATAGTTAGAATTTACTCTAAGTGGTCATCATTTGCTTTAAGTAAAGTAAAATAAAATAGATATAGATTTAATGATATTTTTTCCACTTTACTTAAAGCAAACAACTTAGAGTACCCTGACCACTTAGAGTAACTTATAGTCACATTACAATGCATTATAATCACTGTTGTAATGCATTATAATGTTTTTATAATGCATTATAGTCACTGTTGTAATGCATTATAATGCAATTAGAATTTACTCTAAGTGGTCATTGTTTGCTTTTAGTAGAGTAAAAAAAAAAATAGATATAGATTTAATGATATTTTCCCACTTTACTTAAAGCAAACAACTTACAGTAACTTGACCACTAAAAGTAAGTAGTTATAGTCACATTTAATGCATTATAAAAAGATTATAATGTATTACAACAGTGGGAATTATAATACGCTGATCCTTGCAAAATAAAAGTCGGTGAGTGACCAGCAATGAAGTATTATGATACTTGACCTTAAAAGTCATTATAAATTGTTTTATAATGTGTTATGATTATTGTTATAAATTATTATGAATATATATGAGTGCTTATATCTGTGATTACACAGGACGTATAAGCATAGAAAGTGTTACCAAGATTTCCCTTCTAATTCTGTGGATATCTAGTCTGTGAAAGAGATCTCAAGATGAAACAACTTCAAATTACTTTTGAATAAATTATGGAATAATATTAACTAAGAGTGTGTGTACGCAAATATGTGTATGAGTTTCTTGCTGGTTGCGCTCTGTTGCTCTGTTTGCTGTATTACCAGACTCCTCGGCGACTCAGATGCGATTTAACAGACTCTTCAATGAGATTTATCACTTTGGAGAGAAACTACATGCGGAGAAATCTAAACTGTTTTGTTTGATTACTTTTAAGCTTGTCAGGAAACTTCTCCTGACTATAATAGCTGCTTTTTCCTGTTTCATGAAGAGATACATTACATTCCTCCATAGGTACATTATGTACCACTATGTGGTGGGAACCCATAAGAAACACACTTTGGATCTTGCCCTATATTGAAGAAACAACATTTTGGGTTTATAATCAGGTTGGTCAAGAAGTTAGTGATAGTTTGTATTTTTTTTGGTGGAAAAATATATTATTTTACCAGTATGAATGTGATCCTAACACCATACTGTTGTTAGGATCTTTTCTATTTAATTGTATTTTCTCTCACTCAAATAAGCTTTATTGGCATCATTTTTGATGTCAATAATCCTTGATGCACTCTATTAGCCTTGGCCTTAGTGTTTGTCTTTGATTTGTAAACCCCACTCAAGGGACTTTTTTCACATATATTTCATTCAGAGGATCCCATTGGTAATTTAAATCAATTAGTCAATAAATGCTGTTTGAGGAATATTTTTTATTCAAAATTTTTTATTCAAACACCTTCCCACCACCATCCTCAAGAAAACACTAAAACATCCAGAGCGCTGCTTATAAGCTTTTTAGTTTGTATTTTTTTGGTGGAAAAAATACATTATTTTACCAGTATGAATGTGATCCTAACACCATACTGTTGTTAAGATCTATTCTATTCTATTCTATTTTATTTTATTTTCTCTCACTCAAATAAGCTTTATTGGCATACTTTTTGATGTTACATTGTTACCACAGCTACATTTCATATTGCTGAATATTATATTTTAAAAAGACACAACACAATAGCAGAAATATATTAAACAATAAAAATTTAGAATAGGCCTACATAAACTAATACAAAAGGGTAAAGCAATATCTATTCTATTATATATATATATAATTGCTTTTCCCCATGTTGTCCATGAATCTGTTTTTATGTTTTTTATTTTTTCCCACTCAAAATGTTGTTTGGTTACTATTGCCCAGAAGTCATTATAGATATTTAAATCAATATCCTCCTCACAAACACTAACCATACACTTCCACGCAACACAGACACACACACACACACACACACACACACACACTTGTCTTTTTTGATACATTCACTGTATTGTTATTGTTGTTATTATATATATATCTTTTCCTAATTGTTTGTTATCACCAATATGTAGTCATATTATTTGTTTATATTAATCTTGTCTCTAGGTGGAGGCTTCAGATAAGCCCAGTGGGGTTTTCGCCTCTTCCTGCACTTTATATTATTAATTTATTTTTTTGTTATGTTGTATAATCTTGAATTGGGCAAAACAAATAAACAAATATTCTGTTCTATTCCCTCTCACTCAAATTTAAGAAAGAAAAAAATGAAGAAAAAAAAATCCTGAAACGATAAATATATTAAACATTAGAATACATAATAAACCATAATATCATATCACAAGTATAAACTAACAGAGCTAAAGCGCCTCCAGCACCGCGCATGCGCAGTTCACTGCTAAGGAAGAAAGAGGAACATGTCTCTAGCGAGGTGAGGACCAGCGACCTACCAGGCCTTTTGGGCTTTTATCACGCTAAACTCTGTCCTATTTCGTTTCCACTTCATGTTATGCAATGTGTAGATTACCTTGAGTGTTTCAGAGTCATGTTTTTGGTCTTGCTTCTGTCGTTTCCTCGCTTTTTATCGAAGCTAATGCTATCAGCTAATGCTAGTGTATGTCGTAAGCTGAACATTAGCTAGGTAGCTTAGCAACACGCAGTCGTGGTCAATAACGCACGTTTATCAGCAGCTGAGCTACACTGTGCAGACAATGAGACCTAAACATGTGTTATTGTGTGTCCAGCTTCTTACCGGCGCCGACCCAGCTGTCTCAGGACCAGCTGGAGGCCGAGGAAAGGCTCCGGGCCCAGAAGTCCTACTCCACCGCCTTGGTGTCGTCCCGCAGGGAGCCTCCTCCGTATGGACACAGAAAGGGCTGGGTGCCTCGCACTCTGGAGGTACATCACTGTATTCACTCATTAGATCATTTATTTGATCTCAAACATGATCAAACTGTTGGGTTTTATGATTTGTTTGGTGGTAGTTAATAGGGGTGTTTCTTGTCTGATGTCCCACACCTGGATGGCATACTAAATGTATGCACTATACTCATTTTTAACAGTCTCTTCTGCACTATATTCACTTTTTAACAGTCTCCTCTGCACTATACTCATTTTTAACAGTCTCTGCTGCACTATATTCACTTTTAACAGCCTCTTCTGCACTATATTCACTTTTTAAATGTCTCCTCTGCACTATACTCACTTTTAACAGTCTCTTCTGCACTATATTCACTTTTAACAGTCTCTTCTGCACTATATTCACTTTTAACAGTGTCTGCTGCACTATATTCACTTTTAGCAGTCTCTTCTGCACTATATGCACTTTTTTAATAGTCGTGTATCACAGCTGTTGCCCTGCACTATATTCAGTTTTAACAGTTTTCTTCATCTCCTTGTTTTTTTATATCTGGTATATTTTTTTGTACTTTGCACTACTAACTTTTTTACTGCCTTTTTACTAACATGTTTTCACTCTGGAACTGTGATGCTGGAAACTTGAATTTCCCTCGGGATCAATAAAGTTACTATCTATCTATATATCTATGTAGAGGAGTCTCTGCCACAGAGCTACGCAAGGCGAATCAACACACAAAGTCCATCTTCTGATTTTTTGCTTTAAATGTTTTGTTTGTGTAGGACTTTGGAGATGGAGGAGCTTTCCCAGAGATCCATGTGGCCCAGTTTCCTCTGGAGATGGGTAGGAAGAAGAAGACATCCAATGCCCTGGCGGTGCAGGTGGATGCA
This sequence comes from Sebastes umbrosus, assembly GCF_015220745.1. Classification (NCBI taxonomy): domain Eukaryota; kingdom Metazoa; phylum Chordata; class Actinopteri; order Perciformes; family Sebastidae; genus Sebastes; species Sebastes umbrosus. Next base: position 21,009,630 of record NC_051286.1, on the reverse strand, counting down.
GAAGGAAAGGTCAAATATGACGCTATCGCCAGACAAGGACAGAACAAGGATAAGGTATACCTCCTAAATGAAAAATGTATCCATGCTTAACTTGAAAAATCTTAAGCATAGATTAAAGTACAAGACTGGTTTAATTCTGTCTGAAGATGGTGGTTTAGGTCAAAAGGACGATGTGTAGACACATTAAGATGAGACAACTGCACACGTCATTCTATACACTGTAAATAATATGAAGGTTGGCCACAGATATCAGTCTGCTTCATACAACGCTTGCCAGTAAGTCAAGGCCTGACAAAATCCAGCTAGGTTTAAATGTTATGGTTGCAATCTTATAGTTAATACCACCTACGCTGACAATATCTTAAGACAAAAATCCATGATGATGCAAATGTTTTGTGTCCCCTTTCATTTACAGAATACACACACACACACACACACACACACACACACTGTACTATGATACACATTTTCAAAACAATCCATTGCCATGATGCTTGTCATTTCCTGATGTGATTTACAAAAATAGTATTAGTTTGCTAGATGAGTTAGTTATTTCTAATAATTTCTCATCTTTCATTGTTGCAGGTGATCTTCAGTAAGTACGTAGACCTTCTACCAAAAGAAGTTCTGAATGAAGATACTCCAGAACTACAGAAGCCTGATGAGGAGACTGTAAAAGAGGTAAGCCATGCTGCAAAGTGTATGTATGGAAAAAGTTAGCTAGTTAGTTAGTTTGACCACTTAAGATCATATAATGTTATTTACACCATTTACCATAGAAGTCGGTGTTCATGTTATCCATTAGTCACTGCAAAAATGAAGCTGTGTGATCAAAAATATTTTCTACATTTAATCCGAAATGGACTGGTTTTGACAACCTTTTTTCCAGTTACTTTACTGAGTTAGAATTAGGTAAATTTGATAATCGGTCTACATCTAAATGTGGTCATTGTTATGTGTCCTTTTGTAGCTGACGGAGAAGACTCGCAGTGCCCTGGACAAGCAGGTGTCTCAAAAGATTGCTGCTGCCATGCCTGTAAGAGCCGCAGACAAACAAGCTCCTGCACAGTACATCAGGTATGTATTAGAATTGAACTATTTCAACAACATTTTAGAACACAGAGTCATTATACGACTGTGCTTTCATATAATGCTACAGTGACATCATGTGGGATTGAAGGTAGTGATGATACAGACCCCCAGTTATCACATTTGATGTTATAAAACACTTCAGTACATACTGTTAATATTTTATTTGTTTATGTGGATGAAGGTAAAAATTGTATGTATGGTGGTGACACATTTCTTTGTCTTTGTCTCTCCCCAAGATACACCCCATCCCAGCAGGGAGTGGCTTTTAACTCAGGGGCCAAACAGAGGGTGATCCGCATGGTGGAAATGCAGAAAGATCCAATGGAACCTCCACGTTTCAAGTAAGTAAACATGTGTCCAACAGTAATTTGAAGCTGTGTATAAAGCCTGGTTTGATCGATTTATATTATAGAGGTTATTTAATGTAATTAGTATAATTATTAATTCTAACTCACTGTTTGGGGCAGTTTTGAACAGCTATTTTAATTCATTGAGGGTCCATACAAATGCCACGTCTAAAAACAAGGGGAAAACGCCAGCCGTGCCTTTTTTTTTCTTTCCGATGTGCTTGGGAGGTTGCACTCCTCTCGTGCCTGGCATTACAAAGCAACCAAAACCTGCGTGCGTCGATGATGATGATGAAGTTGCGATCATTTTGCAGTAAAGGTCTCATTGACTAGTCAAAACAAAGATAAATGGAATACCAGCACCATAAATCCCTCACAGTAACATTACTGCTCGATTTGTGTGTGTCAATTTGGCTGACCTTTCAACCGGATGTTGTGACGTTATAGGACGGAACGGGTGAAGCAAGTCAAATAGTCCATGGGACAGATCATAAAGCTCTGGGTAGCCCTGCACTAAAATGATTATCTTCTCCTCCATATATTTACCGTAGACTGATATTTACTGAAGAAAGAAAAGATATCTGCCGGCTGTGATCGGTTGTTCCCCGTCACATGACATGCGGTGCACGCTACAGTGTTCCAAAAGTTGAACTATTTTGTCTCGCACCACGAAAAGAGAAGAGAAATAAGCACCGAGATGTCTGATCAGTTTCAAAAGATATATTTAGATTTCTAAGGTTGGCTCCATTATAGAAAGATCTTGCTCTTGCTTAAAGAAGTAATTTTGGACCAAAATGTCAAATGAAACTTGACAGTTACATTGTCAACATTTGCTGTAAATATCCTTTGACCCTTGACAAAAATGCTGAAGAAATTTGATGGGTATGTTTCAGGATCAACAAGAAGATTCCTCGAGGACCTCCTTCTCCCCCTGCCCCTGTCATGCATTCCCCAAGCAGAAAGGTATAGTTGGCTGAAATGTTAGAAACATTGTGCTTTTAAGTACTTTCATGCTGTATTGAAAAATTTAAATAAAATTGCTTGTATTGTCCAAAAGATGTCGTGTTTGACAGTTTCTCTCCATTTGTTGTAGATGACAGTCAAGGAGCAGCAGGAGTGGAAGATTCCTCCGTGCATCTCCAACTGGAAAAACGCCAAGGTAATGTGACACCAGAATGAATTAGAATGCTTTTGCTTTTTTGCATCTCTAAATGTCAAACACATTGTGAGTAGGTCATGCAGGCATCCGTTTTCCAGGCTTATTGTTAGTTTAATTTTTGATACATTGCATAAATATTAGATTTTTCCAGATCTTGTCGTGGTAATTCTAGTTTAATTGCCCTACTGCCTTTTTTCTTCTCATTTCTTTCTCTTTGTGTGCTTAATATCTTTCAGGGCTACACAATTCCTCTTGACAAACGTCTGGCTGCTGATGGCAGGGGGCTGCAAACCGTTCATATCAATGAAAACTTTGCTAAGCTGGCCGAGGCGCTCTACATCGCTGATAGAAAGGTACTCCACCATTGTCCCTGATCAATATGTGGTTCAGAATTGTTGCATTGCCTAAAATATAAATCTTTTTAGCCTTGTTTAAATTACATATCGAAATGCTGATTGTTTTCATAGGCCAGAGAGGCAGTGGAGATGAGAGCCCAAGTAGAGAAGAAGATGGCCCAGAAGGAGAAGGAAAAGAAGGAGGAGAAACTGAGGGAACTGGCCCAAATGGCTCGAGACCGCAGGGCAGGGATCAAAAGTCACGGGGACAAAGGTGAGTCCTAAAGATAAGGGCCAAAAGAAGTAATTTTGTCTGTTTCTTATTTTTTTAAGCATATGTGACTAGCCTGTATGTGTGTGTTTGTGTGGTTTTCTGAGCGAATGGAGCAGACACTGTTGTCAGTGCTGTTGCCAGCTCCAAATCTGGAACAAGAGTGGCAGAAGCCAAGACAACATTTTTCACCCTGCCAGTGTTGACAGGACCAGTAAGCTGTGAAATGGTGTTTCTGCTTCCTTGCTGATAATTCACATGTATTTTGAGAAGAGAAATCAGCGTTGCATGGCCTGTTTTTGTGCATGCTTTTTGGATACATCACATTGAATCAGAATGCAAAGTCTGAATTTACAATATTTGTTATAAATTTCCAAATCTGTCAGCTGTGTTTTTGTTTTTGCAAGATTACTGACAAGTTTCTCTTCATCTCATCTTCCTTCTCCCATTGTGTATAAATCCCCTGCCTGGCTGCCTCACATTTCTTCCATTCCTATACCATCTATTTTTTCCGTTATCCCTCCATCCTCCAACCCGCCCTCTCATTTATCTCCCTCTCTATCTTTCTTTTCACCTCTGCTTTTCTACTGCACCATTTCTTATCTCCCACTCCTCTCCTCACGGGGCTTTATTTCTTTTTTTAAAAATTCCTTTTTTGTTTCTTTGCACCCCCTTCTCCCTCTCTCCATCCGTCCATCTCCCCCCCGTCTCGCGCGACAGGTGGCGAGGACAGCGAGGTCAGGGAGCGTGACGAGATCCGCCATGACAGAAGGAAAGAAAGACAGCACGACAGGAACATTTCCAGGGCTGCTCCTGATAAGAGGTGCTGGACACGCACTTTAAACACACCGCATGTGAACTCACTCACTCCTCCTCTCTGTATACACACACACACACACACACACACACACACACACACACACACAGAGATGCACTGCTCACTGCTGAATCATTCATGGGACCAGCAGTAATACTGAACAAACGCAGCAGGATCCAACAGAGGCAGTAGTCCTCGTCTGCAATGATCCACACACTGTTTGTGTATGTGAGATGCGTGACCAGTGTGTATTTGTGTACTGAGTGTGTGTGTGCACTGTCAGGTTGTCAATTGATGGAATTGTGGGTCCCTGGAGGAGTGGAGGAAGTGAAATTCAGAGGAGAGCTCATTACAATCACAATTCCAGCTGTCAGAAAGCAGAAATCTTGTTATCTTGAAATTACCTTTGACTTTGAGATGCTGGAGGACAGTCGAGATGTTGAAGTCTCCAAGAACTTTTTCACACATTTCGTCATAGATTAAAGCTTTAATGGCAAATTCCTAGTACTTTTTTGAAGTATAATTTTAGAAGTTACCTTTATATTATACCCATAGGCATACATACAAATTCTCCAATATCTTATTATATATTGTGTAACACAAAGCCGTGAAATTACTGTTCCCTTGTGATCTTTTGATGCTACAGCACTAAAAATATATCATTTTTTGTTTAAACATAATATAAATGGAACTATATTCTTTCAAGTTTCTAGCTTTTATTTTCCTTATGTTTTTTATGTCATTGTTGTCTGTGTGTGTGTCATTAGTTTTGCCATGAATCTTTGCTAAATCTCAGACATTATTCTCTGCCCCAGGTCAAAGCTGCAGAGGGACCAGGACAGGGACATTAGCGAGCTCATCGCTCTGGGCGTGCCCAACCCTCGTTCCGCCAGCGAGGCGCAGTATGACCAGCGGCTCTTCAATCAGAGCAAGGTGAGAATATATCATACCTTCTTTACTACACCTATATTAGAAGTTTTGTGTTGACTGGACACAAATATCAACATGTACAAGACTGAATACCCAGCTCTGCAACACGAGGAAACATTTGCAAAATAAAGTTACAGTTTGTATTAGGGGTGGAACGGTACGTGTATTTGACCCGAACCGTTCGGTACAGGACATTTGGTTCGGTCTGCGACATCCTTTCGCCATTACCCAAACAGCTGTTTATGTCTACTACTCGCACGCATGGAACAGAAACTCTGGAGCGTGAGTTTTACCCGGAAAGTTTTGGCAGCGCACCAGGAATGGTAGCAGCGCTGTCGTGGCGCAGTAGCTCATGATAGTCGAGCTAAACCGACAACGATTTGTGTCAAACTGTATGCCGACACTGTTCAACTGAAGTCGGATTTATATGTGGACACTTGAAACATTTAATTACGACGACATCACCCGAATGTGTCGATCAGCCGAGCGAAATAAAAGCAGACTGGACGGAGAGTCCGTTCCCCCACAGCATTCAGGCAGCCTCCGACTGCAGATTCACACCGTGCCAAAGTAATATCCAATGCTATAAGAGTGTTTATCGCTGCATATACGACCACACTCAATCGTAAACGATACAGAATTAAAGCATATGGTCAAAGTGCGTGAGCCTTCACGTGTGCCTGCCCTGTATAAACTAGCATAAGCAGCAGTTGAGGATTTACCAACAGCCTTAAGGAGGAACATTACATTTACATTACAGACATTTGTGATTTTATTTTTGTAATTTATTTTTTCTTATTGACAATATGTCAGTATTTGAGTGCCATAACTGTTATAGTAAAAATTATGACCAATGAGCCACTGTTGAATGAGTGGGAGATAAAAAACTACGTTTTGCAGACGTGCCCCCTTTAGTGAGAGCCACACAAGTGAGCATCTCTCTGAAGCACTGACACAAGCAGCGATAGATTGGAAACTGGAGAGGGGCAACAGCACAATCCCTGTAATGTGTTTTATATGTATTAATTATTTTTAAATAACACAGTGGCACAGAAATCCAACCGTATTCCTTTCCAAATACTGCACTTTTTGAGTGGAAAAACTAATCTTTCAATTAAGAGCTGATAATCAAGGAATTGAGACATATGTTATACTGTTCTTTTTTTTAGCATAGTTCTGGTTGAGTTTATGCTTCAATTTATGGCCTGCCAGTTGATGGCCTTAGTCTATAATTTCATCATATTTATATGAAATTAACAAAGCTGCTTTTTTTGTTTATACTAATTACTATAGAAGACCTGTTCTTTCAATTAAGATTTGTCAATGAAGAAGTGTTCATGTTCCTTATGTAAGCCAAACTTTTGTTAAGGCAAACATTTCTTAACTCATTTATTAATAAATGAAAAGCATGTTGAAATCAGAAATTGATCTCCTTGCTGTACCATAAATGTACCGATCCGAACCGAAAACCGTGATACGAACCGAACCGTGAATTTTGTGAACCGTTCCACCCCTAGTTTGTATATATGTAAGGTAAGATAGGCAGAGTTACTTTGTGGAGTTAAGGTTCCTCAAACATCTGTTCCAGTCTGCATAAAAAATGTTGAGTTTCACCTTCAGTGTTGGGCTGAGGTGGTACAGTCTACAGTGGTTTGTGCTTTGCTGGATAGGGGATTGAAAGCCTCGATTGCAAAACAACCTTGATATATGATTTAATTTTCGTAATATTACACTGAGTAATTCGATACCCAAGTAATTGTTTTTTATCTTGGATACAAAGGGAAGCAAAAGCCAGTTAAGAAATCACCTAAAAAATTTAAGCTATTACCTTGTTGTGTATTTACATCTTTTTCTAAAAGTCCCTCTACCTTTCTCTCCCTGTCTCTTTCAGGGTATGGATAGTGGTTTTGCTGGTGGTGAGGATGAGACGTACAACGTGTACGACCAGCCGTTCCGTGGCGGCAGAGACATGGCTTCAAACATCTACCGGCCCAGCAAGAATATAGACAAGGACGCCTACACAGATGACTTTGACACGCTCATGCACAACAACAGGTACTATAGATTACTTGGCTTTTATTTTATTAGAATTAATTCAGTAGTTGTTTTTCAGAGAGCCATGAAAAAAAAATTCTCACATGACCAACACTAACAAATGAAACACTACTGAGCAGAGAAAAGACTTCACCAGTTTATGAAAAGGCCAAATGGTTCACATACAGTATAACGCACTAAGTGTGTAGGATTAAGTCCATTCAGGAATATGCAAGTTTGTGTTCACATCTTATTTAATTTTTTAGAAACATTGTGCATTATTACATATTAATGAAGTAAATATGATGTGAACCTTTATTATAACTATGCTTTCAGATATAGTGTTAATGTTAATCCATAACTTAATAGCAATTTAAAATAAAGATGCTACAACACAGCTTTCCCTACATAGTAGGTCATCTGAATAGAGTTAAGAGTATCTTGCCACATGATACATGTTAATAAGGAAAAACATTTTTTTTTTAACTTAATTGCATGAATCAAATTATTTGCTTAATTGGCTATGTTTTGATGGTGATTATCACGGGACATCAGCCATATGAAGAGGCTCTTCCCTCAGAGGGAACAGTTGATTTAAAAAAATAAAGAAGAAATATTATTTTTTTTCCTGGAATATGGCTAAATATTCCCTAAAATGTTTTATTTGAAAAGGGGCAATGTATATTAATCAGGATTCAAACAAATGTAAATGTACCAGAGTTAGCTGAGAGGCTAGATTTCATCGGCAGTCCCATTGCCGGATGTTGTTAACTTGTTAGTATTCCTTTAATAATAGAAATTATACAATATGTACAATAGTTAAAAACATTCTACATTGTGGTAAAAAGCATATCAATACAGTTACTTGAGGGGATAAAATCCACATACAAGTACAGTATGAGTAGCCTACAGTCCATGTTAAAGGATAAAAATAGCATCAGTGTCGACATTGTTGGTTCCCAACAAGCCATTTCTTGACAATACACTTATATGTATAATATGATGGAGACTCTAATTGATTGTGGTATTGAATTCCATTGATGTGATGCTCTGAAGGAAAAGACAGCCTGGCGAAATGCAGTATTTCTGAGTGGGATTGTACAACCCATAGTGGATCCCAAACTTCATTGCTGGTTTGAAAACAGTTTTATCAAATTTAGGGCTTCTATATTTAACAGAATTGCTGAAGTTTTAACCTTCTCATTTATTATTATAAAAATAACAATAAAAGCCTGAATCATTTTGAGGTCATTCCGGCTTTATTCAGAGGCACGAGGCTAGTGAGCACATGATGTCCCAGCAGGAGCCCTTGTCCTTGGGGCAGCAGTGCCACACTCTACTAGCCGAGCATAGCCTGTCCCATATGTTTAGTCACCAGCTTGTCATTGTCCTCTAGGAATGCTTGGCTGGCTGCAGGGAGTTACACTATTGTGCAAAATATAGAAAATCCTCTAGCAAACTCCCTGAGACATACAAACATATGTGCCATGGAATAATTTGATATTTTGGATACCAGTCCTGTATTTCTTCTCATAGAAAATTAGTTTGAGCAAGGAGCAACTTGCTAGCAGTTAGCATGTAGTTTCAACACGTAGTCCCCTTTCCTGCTTTAAAACTTTATTAAGAAAGCTCAATGCAGTTGTTACACAGAGTATACATGTTCCATTTTCTTATTTAAAAAATTGTAACCATATTTCACAGCATAAAAATAAAATAAAGTATACAGCAAATAACAAAATGTAGGGAAATAATAATAATAAATACATATAATAATTTAAAATCAATTAATAGTCATAAATAACATATAATAATGTATTAATAATAATAAATAAATGTAATAATAATCAAACAACAAAAACAAACAAATAATAATGAATAAATAAAATATAATAATAATTTAAAAACAAAAAATAAATATAATAATAAATAAATAAAATATAATAATTTAAAAAAACAACAACAACAGGGTCTGCTTTAAGGATACTGAAGGATAAAAAAAACATGCAACAAAGAAACTAAAATTGTCAGTGAGCACAGTTTAACAACATCTCGGTGAGAGAAACTACGATTGTAAAGCTCTTTTCATTTCCAACAATCAGATTCGTTCCAGACAAAGAGTTCTCAGGTGCCGACCACGGGCAGAGGCGGGAAGGGCCGGTGCAGTTTGAGGAGGATCCCTTCGGTCTGGACAAGTTCTTGGAGGAGGCCAAGCAGCACGGCGGCTCCAAGAGGCCGTCCACCAGCAGCCGCTCAAAGGACGACTACCACGACAAGAAACGCAGGAAGGAGTGAGAGCGGCCAGGCACCGAGTCCATGCAGGGCAGCTGCTAGCGTGTTGGAGGATTGGGAGGTAGTCGGCACCCTCTCAAAGGCTGAGAGGTGTTTTAATATACTCAAGTCTCTATCAGGAATGATCTGTCAGATTTTTGTTTCCTTTCAGTGGGAGAGAAGATTTTTTCCTCCTCTTTTTTCCCCCACATTTGTTGTTTACTCCGCTCTATTCAGAGTCGTGCTTAATATGACGAGTAAACACGTTACACATAGCGCAAGTGGAGCCAAACTGACCTCTGCATCTGAAAACGTCTCTGTGCAGTGCAGCAAAGTCATTTCAGATGTGACAGACAGTGATATGTTGGCCCTAGAAATTTGTAGACTTTAGTTTTGCTTCATTTTTTTTTCTTTTTCCATGTATACGGAGTAAACTCAGCAGGACCTGTTCATATTTTCTCTCATATATCCCCCACATTCCCCCCTTTGAGTTTTTGTCAACTGTTTTATTTAAACCCAGGTGTATTTGTGAGCCCAGTTAAAGCTCGTATTTGATGGCAGATATGTACAGCAGTATAAATTTATCTGTAAGATGTGAAGCAAGCCAGCTTTATAATTCTTGTACATTACTACCAGTGGAATAAATTTCATATCGTGTGTAATTGGCATCCCTCTTGTGTTTCTTATTGAGCAAACAGTTTTGTATCGTATTTTAGAAACGTCAGCTTTTTTTTTCAATCCAGTTCAGAGCTGCTTAATCTAAACTTTTACAACATAGTGGGAAGTCCATTAGTTGTGTAATTATTATAGTTTTCTCATATATTTTAATCACTTCCCGAGTAATGCATCCAATTTACATCGATGATTAAATGCCCAAAATGTATTTAGAGAAGCCATCTATTACAAAGTGTGAGTAGTGACATTTTTTTTACCAGACAAAACTGGTTCCATTAATTATGATTCATGCAGTCTGACAGTTTTATTTTCCCGGGCTTTGGAAAATAATCAACGCAGCATTACACAGCCCAGCAGACTCACAAATCTCTGCCACTCATGCCTGAATAGGGCTCCAACAGTTGTTATATGCACATGATTTATGTTTTCTTCAATGGGCAGTGTTTGTAGTTATGGCGTCCTGTATTAGTACAGTGTTCTGGACTTGAACTGTATGTTTTATTGCTGGTCTTGTACAAGCATAAAAAAAAAAATGATAGCCTTAGAACTGAGAAATAATACATTGAAGAGCTCCAAACCAAATGAAACTGAATTATATTGAGATATATAGATTGCATTGGCAATTTTCTGTATGTACTTAAGTTTATGTTCATTACAATTGTAAAACTTAAGGCCACCTTTGATTGCCAGAATATAAAAAAAATGCCATTTTTAGTGTCAGAATGTTTGGAAGATATGTGGCTTGCTAAATATGGGTCCAATATTTACTTTGGTGACTGATGGGCGAAATAATCAGTCAAAAATCTGTGTTCACGTGCACTTCTCCCATTGGAGTTAATAGACTCAGGACATGCCGCTAGTCTCCTAAAGGAGTGGGGCAGTGGCGAGACCCAGGAAACTGTCTCTGTTCAAATCCATTGCGGGAATGGCGGACCCTGCCACTGAAAGTGCAAACTACTATGTAGAGAGATAACTAATGAGCGCATATAATGACAATATCAGAATAAATGGTGTAAAACATTGGGTTTAATATGGTGAAAATTATAACTTTTAAATGAATTTTCCTCGCTGTTTGAGATCAGAGCTCAACACAGCTCTCACTCCCTCACCTCCCTCTGCCTCCCATCTGCAAACTGAGGAACCGGGGCTAAAACACATTAAACCCTCTCTCAATTACAGCAAAGTGGCTCTGATGTGATTTAACATTGACCTATACTCATGTGGAGAGGAGCTGACATTTTCAGAAGTCATTTGATTTCTTACCAGCGGGGGGGAAATGCGCTGGTTTGTCCCTGTCTCCCTTCTGAACCTGAGGAAAAACAGGCTGACACACAACACGAAAGCATGACTCCGTGGTAGGAGAGGGATCTCTGATGTAATTTAACACTGATTGTCCTTCATCACGTCGAGAAGCGGATCTATTTTTTATTCTTACCCAGAGGTCTTCCCACCCTCTTCTGATTGTCTGCCTGGTCGTATCATTCTTCTATAATTATCTGTACAGTCATGACTATTTTATCATATACATACAGTACTTTTTCTGCTTTGTAACAAGGACGTGAAAGGTGGAACGCGATCAAGCGTGTGTCTTATACCCCCTGTGCTTGAATAAATGTTGAATGGATGGAAAGTCACTCCGCTGCTACCAGTGTGAGGTGATTTAAGGACAGCGGGGGTTTATTGTGAGGGCCTGGTGTGAGTGTCACCGTGAAGAAACTCATCTGACATGCACCAGCTTAGCGTAACTGACTCATGAGGGCAGTATAATGACTTTAGTATGTGGTTTTTGGAGGCACATTTATGAACAAAACAAAGCAAAAAACGCTAAAGTCAATACAATTAATTCAATTGTTTCAATCCAGCTCCAGCTCCTATCTCAAAGCAACAGAAAAGATGTGCTTCCCTCAGCCTGCATTTGTGCTCGGACCATTGTTGAAGTGTTAAGGACAGGTTGATAATAGGTCTCCACTCAGCTCTTGTCCGCCTTTATAAATGTGCACAGAGGAAGATGAATGAGATTCTTATTCGTGAAGGTAAGAGGAAATTGGTTCCTTGGCATTGCTTTTGTGTGCTGTTGGATGTAAACGGTGAGCATATTGTGTTGGTCCACAAAGGAATCCTCAGGTCGCAGACAGAGACCATGATGGATAGCTTCTTATCTTTACTCCACAAGGTAACAAACCCAGAAATAATAAACAATATTGAGTTGTTGCAGCGCATCTTTTCCACTCTTTTGGACTTGACTATAGGATAGCTTCTTTGTTTTGTGCTGCCATTTGTGGTATTTCTCCCTCCTTCCTCTCCTCAGTGGCAGCAAAGCAATAAGTTTGGTGATAAATGTCCCCACTGCTGCAGTTGACCTGTCGAAGACGGTGGACAGAGAGAGATCTTATCTCCCTACATGAGATTTGCTCTTTTCTTCCAGTATTGAAGGCTGCTGATGTAACAGAGCAGAGGCAGCCTTTCGGTTTCAGATAAACATACTCGCATCCAATGGAAAACAATGCTTCTATCTCCTCTCTGCCAGTGACACTATTTTTCATCCACATGGAGATTTATATAAAAAGACTGAATCACAAGGGCAACAATGTCTTACTCCCTGTACACTGAAATGTTAATGTTAAACTAACCACACCCCAAATAGTGCTGACACAGCAGCAGGGGTTTTCCATAAGCTATCAGTAGCAAAGTTTCTGTTGAGATATCAGTAATTGGTTGTGGAGAACTGTAGAATTCTGGTCTTAATCATTTCTACGATACGATACGATACAACTTTATTGTCAGTTTGCACTGAAATTCATTTTGCATCCATAGGCAGCTCAGTTTGAGAAAAAGTACACATACAATAGACATACTGTTACCATAGACAGACAGACAAGTAAGACCCATCAGACAAAAAAACAAAACACATCACAATTATTCATACACAACCCATTACAAAATGACCATCTGTCTTCTGGATTTACATGTCTTTAGCAGCACATTCATTATTATTTAGCAACAAGATGGACTGATGGACAAAAGCATTCTTTAGCCTGATGCAGGTAAAATGTAGGGACACTGAATCGCCTCTTGGAGGGCAGAAGTTGATATTCCCCATTTAAAACATGCAAGTGATCAGAAGAGAGGCTGTTGGCAAGTCTGAGCACAAACAACAAACAAAATCTTTTTCGATGTAGTTCATTTAAGCAAAAATCGTATCAAATGGGGGTCCGTGAGTGTGTCTATTTATGGGTCTTTGACCCTTGAAAAAGGTTGAGAACCACTGCTCTATACAATATTCAGAGCATTAATATAGTAGCAAATAACTATTTGTTATGTAAATATATAGTGGACTTGGAAAAGGCTTACAACCTCCTGGACGCCTCCCTTTGGAGGTTTTCTGGGCAATTCCAACTGGTAAGAGGCCCCGGGGGGTAGACCCAGAACACGCTGGAGAGATATCTCATCTGGCCTGGGAACACCTCAGGGTCCCCCAGGAAGAGCTGGAAAACGTTGCTGGGGAGAGGGACGTCTGGAATTCCCTGCTAAGCCTGCTGCAATTTTTTTGTTGGAACAATGGATCAGATGAATACATGTAATGTGGAAGGGGTTACTCATGGTGACGAACCCACAGAGAATTATCACCTGACGCTGCAGCTTCCCTCGTCTCTACAGGATGTTTTAGCATCCTTTAGCTCACTGTTTTGGTTATCACGCAACTTTATTGTTTCGGTTCAGACCCGCCGCTCTTATGAACCCTTTTTCTAGTCTCAGCAATTGCAAAAGTTTCACTCACTATACTCTACCTGACTAGCACAGAATGGCAGACTTCAAAAGTTAGCAACTAATAGGGAGATAGAATAGGAAGATGACTGAATTGTACACAGATTTTTTTAACTGATTATATGTATATGTGTTTTTGTATGTGTATATACTGCGTGTGTGTATATGTGTATGTATGTACAGTATATTTGTATACAGTATATATATATGTATATATAAATAGATTTGATTTGATTTTATTGTTTTTAATTTTATTTTTTTTACCTGTGTATATTCTTTTTACTTATTTATTTATTCTTTGTAATATAATTTGTTTTTCTTGTATCTATACTGGCTTATTTTATATTAATATTAGGTTTGTTAAGTTTCTTTGTACCGAAAATGTTTGGGAATGTTTATTCTGTTGTTTCGAAATGAACCAAAAAACAATAAATATAATATTGAAAAAAAGTTAGCAACTAGCTAGTAAACATAGAGGAGCATGTGGCAGCCAAAGAGTCAGATATCATTTTGTGGAGACCAAAACAAAGCTAAAAGGAGAGAGAATATTAGACATTCTTCAGATAGCTCCAAATAAATGCTTATGCTGCTCCGTGTCAGCTAGATATACGCAGCTGTGTGCTCACATGTTAGCTATCAACTTTATAAGGTGATAATTGTGTTTACAGCTTGGCTCCTGCCCCCAAGATGAATTAATTAATGCCGCTTCCACATGTATAACATCAAACATTCATGTAGTCAAACGTGATTTATATGCATATGCATATAGAACATGTCTGACAGCTGTGTGAGATTCTTTTTAAAACTAGTTCTTGCTTATTACAATCTGCAGATGGCCTTCAGGCATATAGGCATAACTATGTGGTTATTTATATATGCACTGTTACTCTAATTCATATTGTGAATTTATAGTGTGAATACAATGTACAAAGCCACAAGAGTCTGCAAATCAAATCTGTCAAACTGACATCCACTATTAGCTGCACACACCTGAGCGACCTGTCTCTCCTCTGTCACTCACTCACCTTCTTATCATTAGTTCCTCCTCTGTACATATTTAGGCCGGAGTTCACTCATCATTATACCAGCGAGTCTAGAGTCGGACAGAGTCTACTGCTCTCTGGAAAATGGTCTGCCTGTCAATCTGTCCGTCCTGTCGGCCTCACCTGAATCCTGGAGAGCACAATCCATCCCCTCGTCAGTGGCTCCCTCTGTGGATAATCTATTATGTTGGGAAGACTTGGACAGGCGTAACAATCTCTAATGGTTGTGTCAGTCAGAGGGTGGCCTACCTGCAACACGCCGGCGGCAGGGCCCGCCCAACCGTGGCGCGAGTGCACATGGGCTGCTCTGGGATTTGCTGTGACAGGAATGCCTAAGCCAATGTCTTCATCTGAGGAAAGAGTTGGGCAAGATACAGTGGGGTTTGAATGGAAACTTGCTGGTAGAGTTGGATATATTGCTCAGATGTTGATGATGCAAGAAAGTATCATCTAGTCATTCTCCACATTGCACTTGTTTCCATTATCCCCCCCTTTAAAGGTGCTATTGATAACATTGATAATATGCTAATAAATATATACTAATATAATAATAAAGAAATATCTTAACTTTCCATTTGCAATGTCAAAAGCAGATGTGCTCTGATTGACACTTCCATGACTTTTAGATGATTTTATTGATTGCAGGAATCATCAGTCAGCTCCAGAATGGCTCATTGATTGGGATGTGACTTGCACCCGCTCTGTTTGTGCATGAGTGTAGTTCCTAGCGATAAGCATACGCTCGTTTATACTCATTTATATGGTTACTTTTGTACTATTGTGATTTCATCATTTGTTATCCGCCACATTTAGACGCCAGTGAAGTATGAAAAATGGCTGCTTGCCTAGACTTCCTCTCTGGCAGCGTTGGGTCTTAATAGGCTGCCGAGGGAATAGGAGGAGAGATTGATTCTCCTGATGATTTCATTAGATGACATCAAAGCAGGGAAATTGCAACAGAGAGGGGAATACATCTTCAGTGAATAGCAAATCATCTGTCATTTGAATGATACTGTGAGAACATCAGCAGTGACATGTAACCTTGTCAGTGGAGACGCAGTAATTAGGATGTTTTTCTCAATAGGGATATTATGTTGGGGCCTCACATACAGCTAGGTAGCCACATTCAGAGATTACTAATAGGCAAGAAAACAGTTAATTATAGATTCTCAGACCCACTGAGGAATCAATATATATATATATATGTGAATAGTTGCAGTTGCATCATATCCGTGTAAATGCAAGTGTTCAGTCATCCAGGTCATGTACAGGTGTGGATTAGTTTTTTAATTGATTGATTGATTTCTGCCCATGGGCATCATTTTGCTATAAGGCCTGCACAAAAGAACATTAAAAGGGACTTATTGGGCGGCTGATTAGCTCAGTCGGTAGAGCGAGCGCCCATGTAATGCCAAGGCTCAGTCCTAGCAGCGGTGGACCCGGGTTCGAATCCGGCCTGTGGTCCTTTCGGCATGTCATTTCTCTCTCTCCCCCTTTCCAACACTCTATCCACTGTCCTATCAATAAAATGCTTAAAAGGGACCTATTCTGCTTTTCTGCTTTTTCCCTGTCTTCAGTGTGATATATTGTTCTTTGTGCATGTAAAAGGTCTACAAAGTTACAAAGTCTACGCCAAAGAGAGTTATTCTTGCCCACAGAAACACTGCTCCTGAACTGCCTTAAAACGCCCGGTTGAAGTCCTGCCTTTTCTTTCGTAACGTGGTGATGTCACCAAGTATCACATTTGCATACAGGTTAGTTTGGCACTCCCTCAAACAAAGCTAGTTCGATCGGAGTTGGAGTCCAAAGATTTTGGTTTGGTTAACCAATCACAACAGTGGGCAAGCTGACCAATTAGAGCATACTGGGCTTTTCGGGAGGTTAGTTAGGGTGCTCAGTTACAGAAAATGCAACAGAGTAGCCTATTGTATTTCATATAATAAAAGGTCTTGTTTGATACTTCAGATCTCCCTCTATCTTTCCCACATGCACTCAAACAGCAACGCATTTAGTGGAAAACAAACAAGCTTTATTTTTCAAATGCGGTTACAGGCTGCTACTGTTGTTACTGTTGCTAATGAACAACAGCATAGACAACGATGTTAACAAGGCCTGTAATTCGTTATCCATGTTGTATTAAACACTGGTAGTCGGGTAGTTGCTGAAGTCGTTTGTTTTCTTCTGGAAAAGTGTCACATGATAAACGCAACCCCACAGTTTTAAAACTAAAAAGGGGTCAAGAGCGGCTTCAAACATCTCCGTTTTAGGGGCTCAAAAACGCCAAAATAGTGCGGACGCTAGGCATAAACGTAGTATAAAAAGTTATCTGTTTTAAAAACAAAAACATATTAGTTTGGATGTAGCCTAAAGCATGTAAACATGTTCTAGCAGAAACCCAAAATACAAGTATGCACCTGAAAATAAGCATAATAGGTCCTCATAAAAGTGGAACTGAAATTTGGATTCATCTCAGTTTTTTGTGTAAGGAAATCTTTACTATACTGCATTACTGCAATTTTAAATTCTTTAAGCGCATAAAACCCTTTGTTTGTTGACATATTTGTGGAAACAGCATCTCAGATTCAAGTCTCGCTTGCTAAAAAGTGAATATTGGTCTAAAATTCATCAGACGGCCAGAAACACGACTCTAAATGAATGCTGATGTTGTTTTGTGTTTGCTGGATATACAGTATAGGCAATCGTTTGCTAACTCTGTTTGCTATACCATCTTTATGCAGTGATAATATATTCCTCCACTTGAAAAAAAATGGAAGATAACCAGCTTGCTTGTCATTGGCAATACAATTTGGACCAAATAAATGCACAAGCCAAAACCACCACTGATTTCTTAGCAAAAATATAATTCCACTCCGACTTTTCGATCACACATTGGCTCAGAGGACTCCCAGACATTTACAGTGCTTCTTCCAAAGCCATTTGCATTTTATCAAGTTGCCCAGTTGCCTAGCCTCGGTCACGTGATATGTAGCAGTTGTAAAACAAGCACAATTATGTTATCAAGACTATCTGAGAGATTACATCAATTCCTTGTCACTCCCATCAGAACTCACAAAGCCCTTCAGATTATTGATGAAATGTCTCCAGTCCAGCTGCTCTTGTTTCTTACATGCTGTATTATTATTACATATCTACTCAGTTGAGAACAAAAATGCAATAATTGCCAGCAGGCTTTCGAGATCACATCAAGAACATATAAATTGCTTATTCGTTTGAGGTCAGTCTGATTTTCACAGACTCATCGGAATGAATTCCAATCATTTTCAAAGCTCCTTGCTGTGTCTGTATCAATGAGAGCAAATCCTCCTTCCTTTTAACCCTGCCTCTGATCCTATTAAAGCTGGATCCTTATCACCTTTATCAGGTTTGGAATGGATGGGAGCTTAACTGCCTTTGTGCACACTGGCAAGAGCTGGACGGACTAATGTTTCATTATTCCACATTCAAGGTTACAACCTTGAGAGGAAACAAAAGGGAACGGCTTGGAAATTGATTAGAGAAGCAAATCATCAGATGCTATCATCAATGTCTTAATCACGGATGTCACAACCTATAGGAACACTACGATGCACACCTAACGCTGAACCCATGGCAGCAGTTCTAACCTCTGATTGTAGGTGCGTCAGGGCTCAACCTTTGTGTGGCCCAACAGTGCCATCTAGGAGGATGAAATAGGAGCAGGTTAATGGAACTGTAGTGTTGATGTTGATCTCTGCATAGAAATCAAAACACCCACAAACACATGCAAATAGTGGGGGAGGGAGGGGGCTTTGTAATGCAGCCTTACATGTGGAGTATTACACAAACAAGCATAGCATTATCTGAAATGCATGCAAACATAGCAGGAGCCGTGCTGAGACCATATTTACCAAAACAGGAAAAGAACAGGAAGTTCAACCTGAAGGTCCTCCGGCAAAATCCTGGACATGACTTCAGGAAACTCTCCTATTGTTTCTCTCACATACACCAGAGGTCTACTCCTCCTCTCCATGTACCTGAAATATCTATACTAGTGGTCGCCCTTTGCCCTGTAGTGTAGTACACCATGAAGTAAAAAGGCCATAATGCAATAAAGTCATTATGTGTCATGAATTCTTAAATCAGTTTAAAGGAGGATTAAGCCATTAGTTCATGCGCCGTGAGATTATGTTGTTTACATAGCCGGATGGGGTCAAGATAAAGGGCCAAATGTCACAGGTTGCACTTTAACACCAGGGTCATAAACTCATCAGCCACATGTTATGTGTGTTGTATGTTAATGGGCAGTTAAAAACAGTTAAATAATCCACTCAAATGTTGCCAAAAACAAAAGCTTTGGGACATTTTTATTACTAAAAAGACCAAGATGTTCCAGTGCAAGTGAAATGTTTGTGTCTGCAGGCATAAATACTTTTCAAACTGTATTAAGAAATCTCATGTACAAATTTATATGCCGGCTTAATCGATCTGAGAATGACATAATCTTGCGGTTGTCTAACATCAGATTTAGAACTACACGGTACCAATCACAGCTGTGGAGGCACTGGTATAGTTCTTTATATGTAAGACATTGATGTATGTATATATTTATATTTTTAATATCTTTTAATCATGACTTTTTATAGTGCTTCCTGTATTGCAATGTATTATATGTAATGTATTGTTGTTGTTTTTTCTTTTTTTCTTATCTGGAACTTGAGTCTGCAATAAAGTTTGAGTTGAATAGATTTTCCTTAACTGCAAAGTATAGACTTTTAACCACCTGATGTACTACATGGGTGGAGACTGGCCTATGTGAATCACCTTGGAGATAGCCTTGACCATCTTCCCAGCCCAGGTGAGAAATAGCGTCACTGGAAAAAGGTATTGTTACGGAGCTGACGCCTAAGCAAAGGTTATTATGGGTTATTTCCTCGGGCTGGGCTTCAGGACGTCCCACGCTGAAGAGAGGGTGACGCCTAGCAAAGAGTGAGAAGTGGGACAGGAGCGCTCACACTGTTTAACATTAACAGATAAAGTACAGAAAATGTTAACCTGTCACCAAAAATGTCCTGAAGTGTTTCTTGAATTTTTCAGATCTAATTATCAAGTTAATGTGGAGGACCACCAAGAGTCACAGAAATAGTAATAAAGCATTAAATCGTTTAATAACTAATTGTACAATAAAAATAGGCATTAATACATTTGTTTACAAATTAATTTATCAATCTATGAATAAATGGACTAAATTACATTGTAATTTATTATTTGACATTTTGATGAGCAATAAAAAGAAGAATTATAGAAATGTAAATATTAATCTATCAAACCCATTAAAATGTCAAATAATTAATTACTTTGTGATTTAGTCCATTTATCCTTACATTAATAACTACATTTAAAAAACAATTTATGAATGCCTATTTTTATTGTAAAATGAGTTCTTAATCAATTAAATGCTTTATTACTATCTCCGTGACTCTTGTGGTCCTCCTTACATTAATGGTTTGATTATTTTGTACACAGAGCCTGCAGAAAAAAAAGATCAAATAATATTTTACATACTTTTGCAAATTTGAATTCCTAAAATGGTCGACAACTGCTGGCAATAAACTGATGGGGAATGAGTGAATCTGTTATTCATTGATTGGCATAAAAGTAGCCATATTAAACATAATGAGTTTTGGAAATACAGCGTTTACAACATCTACCATGTACAAATCTTTTCTCGTAGAATGTAAACTCCCCCTAATTGCTAATAGCCCTCAAATTCTTGATGAGAGGTAAATACAAGACATGATCGGTGTCTCCAATGTCATACAACCAGGGTCTGAAATTAACCTTTTTCCTCACCTGCCACTGTGGCAGGTCACTGAACATTTCTACCGGCCACTCATTTTTTTTTGTCTGCCACTTCTGAAATCTAGTTAGAACGCTTTAAAATTGTAAACACTGAGTCAGTGGTACCGGACTGTAGAATTATAGAATATATCATGTAACCTTAATGCATGACTATATTTGGTAACACTCATTTTACAGGTCTGCAAATTTCATGATAATTAGGTGATAATTAGCATGTAACCTATTTGAAATTTCTTTGGAATTACTGCCAAATTTCCACAAATATTGATATATTATTAATTATTATCTATTTATCAGCAGACATGGGAATAATGCATATCAATTAACTTTGTATTCTTTTTCCTGGAAATGTATTAAATGAATTACCAGTTACTGAGAAATAGCGGAATATAATTATTAAATAATGTTTGTAATAAAGTAATTTTCAATACATTTTGAGGTAAATATTGGGGTTAATTTGGCAGTAATTCCAAAAAAAAAATTCAAATAGGTTACTTGCTAATTATCACCTAATTACAGTGAAATGTGCAGACCTGTAAAATGAAGTCTTACCTAAAATTTAATTTAGGCTTTAGAATTGCTTTGTAAAAATAATATTGCCATGGTGGCACCTGACTTTTTTTGTTTTTGTTTTATATATATATATATAAATATATATATATATCTTTTTTTTCTTTTTCCCATTCTTTCTTTTCCTCATAAAAAAAATAAATAAAATGAAATGTGGATCAAACTAAATGGAGAGATAAAAAGAAAACTTTAAAAAAGCCAACATAACTGGGCAAGATCAATATCAAGGGACTGTGTGTACAGTGTGTGCGCTTGAGAGGGTATGAACTTGTCCACTATAGACGATCTTTGTACTGGAGTAACAGCATTAGCCAATGAGACTCCTCAGAGGGGGCGGGGACTTCCGGCAGACTGGTGACGTCACACAGAGCAGAGTGGGCGTTTTGATCCGTCTCCTCCTCCTCTAGCTCAGCTCATACATACATGACTTCACGGTTAACATTACACAAGTTGGGCAACTTCAAACCGTGAGATTTTAACAGTCGCAAGTCGGCACGACAAGACAAAAGATGACGGAAAGCTCCGCGAACAAGCTGCTGAACGGAGACGCCTGTCACCGGACGACAAGCGGCAGAAAGACAACCAGTAAAAATGGCTTCGTGAAGAACCACTGCCTGTTTCTACAGCAACAGAAGTACCGTCGCCCCGGCAGCCCCAGGGACAAGGTAGGGCCCAACCGTCAACTAACGGCTCGATAGGGAAGCACCATAGTTACCACTGGTGTGTTCAGGTACTGTGGGAAGAGTTTGAATTAACAGTTTAGCTCATGTGTTATTAGTTAGTTTGTTTTCGTGTTGCTATAAATGCTATGAATTCTTGTTTTGAAGTATGTTTTATTTACAGGCACACGTAACGTCACCTCACATGTGAACTGTGTATTATTAGCTAATGCAGCTAATTAGTTTAGCTTCTATATAGTTTATATAAGGGCTTGTGTTTAGCATTGTGTTCTAGCTTAGCCTAGTTTGTCCCAATGCGACATGTTTATCAAGCTAGCTGTTACCAGGAATTATATTTCTGACACTTAGCTAATTCTTTAATCTCGTGGATTTCAAAATACTTAATATTATTAACACTGTGGTTTTAAAACGCAAATTTAGCTTGTAACCAGTAGCAGCAGCAGTAGCACATACTACTGGTTACATACTAAACATTAGTATGTAACCAGTAGCACATACTACTGGTTACATACTACTGGTTACAAACTAAAAACTAGTATATAACCAGTAGTATGTGCTACTGTTTACAAGCTAAACAATAGTATGTAACCAGTAGCACATACTACTGGTTACAAGCTAAACAGTAGTATGTAACCAGTCACACATACTACTGGTTACATAGTACTGTTTACAAGGTAAACATTACTATGTAACCAGTAGCACATACTACTGGTTACAAGCTAAACATTACTATGTAACCAGTAGCACATACTACTGGTTACATACTACTGGTTACAAACTAAAAACTAGTATATAACCAGTCGTATGTGCTACTGGTTACATACTAAACAATAGTATGTAACCAGTAGCACATACGACTGGTTACAAGCTAAACATTACTATGTAACCAGTAGCACATACTACTGGTTACATACTACTGGTTACAAACTAAAAACTAGTATATAACCAGTAGTATGTGCTACTGTTTACAAGCTAAACAGTAGTATGTAACCAGTAGCACATACTACTGGTTACATACTAAACAGTAGTATGTAACCAGTAGCACATACTAAACAGTAGTATGTAACCAGTAGCACATATACTACTGGTTACATACTACTGTTTAGCTTGTAACCAGTAGTATATGTGCTATGAAAGCTGCACTTGTTTTTTGCTGTTTAAACTTCTTGTTTAGTAGTACATGCCACCTGAACCCAGGGAGGATTGTAGTGTTGTAACCTTACACTCTGTTGTTGTGAAGACCGGTCTCTGTTTACACTGACTCCAGTGTGAAGAGGACCCGGGCCCTGTAGTGTTATTACCAGATAAGCTGTCTTGTCCGTCTCCCTTGGGAGAGGAGGGGGGCAGAGTCAGAGTGGGCCCGCTTCCTCATGACACTTTAGCGGGAGAGGAATGTCTCCAGGCTAGGGAGGGTGTGGTCCCTCCGAGGGTGGAATGAAAAGCACAGAAAACAAGAGTCTATGGGGTGAAGGAGGGGTACACACACATGTCTTTGTTTTTCAGTTATTTAGGTTCACAACACAGAAGAGAAAATCGTCTGAGGATACGGAAAGAAATGCATCTCTCTCATATGCTGTATGAGAACATCAAATTGCAACGGCATAAAGCTGCTGATTTCAACACAATTAGGTCCTGATGCTTTGGCTGTCATACCAATGAAATCCTTATGCATTTCAATCTTGCCAGAATTTAGAAGAAGCTGCAGGTCATATCGTTGCTGCTGATAATGCTATCAAATATTTGTCTGATTCCCAACTTAAACAGGGAAATACTTAACTTACTTGTGTTAAGTATTTGGAGCAACAAGACTAACAAATTACTTTTTTTTTTTTTTTTTTACCTTGGATGATTTTATATCTCTCAGATGAACTAGGCCAGAATGTTGAAATTTTTTCAGTGATATCAAACAGTGTGATTGGGCCAACCTGAATGATTATGCACAGCAATTACCAGTATACTACTTGAAGGTTAGGATTGCTATCAACTAAGGCTGACCCGAATGCTTTGACTGTTGCCATGGTAATCAACCTCAAAATCAGTATAAGTATGTAATAATAAAGTATAAATCCCAAAATAGCCCATGAAATAAGGAATAATCCCACAACATTATTCATTATTCATATTCAACATTCATTATTATTAGTTGTTCTCAGACGGATATTTAGTTACTGTACGTGTAGAGGTGCGTGTGTGTACAGTAGTGTGACAGCGGCACTGTCCCAAAGCTTCGAATACCTTCGAATGTACCCAAAAAATGGTATTCGGGACAGCCCCACTATCAACACTGAAAAAGTGACATCATGCCATCCTGCTGTGATATGAGCTCTGCTGGTTCTTGATAAGGCAACTGAAATTGGAGTTAGATGCACATAGAGCTAAGAGGAACCAGGGTGTAGAGGAGCACTGTGTCTCTTGTGGCTGTACCTTCAGTGTTTCTTAAATCATCTGGTCAAACTGACTGGCCTCTGTCTGTCAACTAATATTAACAAATACATTATTTAGATGAATTTGACAGTATGCCTGAGACTCAATCTTTGACCAGTAATTAATGTCCTCCTAGGTCTGTGTCCGTAGCTTGAAAATGGATCTTTCCTTATCAAGCTAGCCACAATCCCCATATTGAGAATATAGGGAAATGGTTGGAAGTGGGGTTTTTTGTGAGCAGGTAAGAATAAATGTACTCGGCTTTCAGCTGGGATGGTAGTGTCAATAATCAGTCTGTAAAAAATAAGCTGTAACTTGAATAAGCAATTGCCTTTTCAATTAGCATCGAGAGGACTTACCCATTTATTTACTCTGTTTTAGGCCTAATGCAAAACATACACCATGTGCAAGATTTTCCTATTGTCTATACACAGTGTAATACGATCATCATCTCTCGAATTGCACAGCAATCACGTGAAAGAGCATGAGTTTGTGGGTCCTTCTGGGGACAGTCGCTGTGCTGTTCAGCTTTAAACGAACGGCACAGGTCTACCTCTCCTCAGTCCCTGTTTGTCCACAGGTATAAAAGAAGATGAAGCAAATATGACGTCAGTGAAACTGTATTTAGCTGCTGTGGTTGGCATCAGTATGAAACAGTCTCTTTGAGCGGTGTACTTGGATGTGAATTTGTGCTCCATGTTTGACAGTTCACAAACTATGGCTTCTGACCTGCTAACTTTAGAGAAAGGAACCTGTTTGACCGGCTTTAAACACACACAGTGCAGTGCTCTCCCGTTCCCTGGCTCAGAGGTATTTCTTGGAGAAGCATGACTGGTCACATGAGCTATGGTTGCTAAGCTGCAGGGCAGAGCCTGTAATGAGTGACCACCCTCATTTGTTTAGTGTTGGTTTTGCAGACAGCCAGTCCACAGTCCAGCTCGAAATGATGCTCGTATTTTTTTTTTTACTTTTTGTGGAGCTCCTCCGGTGTGTGACCACATTTTATGTGGTCCCATAATCCAAGATCAATATTGCCATTCATAAAACTCAATGAATTAGAACCGTGGGTTGATGGCCATTTTACTGCTCACTGGTCCACAGGGACCTGGGCATGGTTAGGTCTCCGTGAATTAATGCGCTTATTGTAGCCTTTATTAGGTTTCTAACTCTTTCCAACAAAAACACAGTTTTATCAAATCAGCCCTGCTGTCGTCTAGTGTGTGCCCAGCTTATACTGGATTGGTCTGCTCTGCTTTCTAGTGCAATTTATTGGGCTGCCTAGTGGGGCAGCTTTAATGAGTAAACAGACTTGAGGCGTGGATAAACCATTACCTTTTTAAAGGAGAAACCACCAGCTGGAATGATTTTTTTTCAAGTTGTAAGAGTTAGTTAACATTATTACTCCTAAATCTGTGCCTTGGTCTTAGATTTGTTTGGGGGAAAAGGTCTTTGGTTTAACTACTTTTTAATTATAATTGTAACTTGTAGAGACATGTAATTACAAATTATTTTACTTTATTGTCTCCCCAGAACCAAAATGTCCCACACAACTCCAGCCTGTACAAGAAGCCCTTTGAGGAGTCTTTCGAGGAGACTCCTCTACTGGTGGCCGTGCTCACCTACATGGGCTACGGCATCCTCACCGTCTTTGGCTACCTCCGAGACTTCCTCCGCCACTGGAGCATCGAGAAGTGCAACGTGGCTCGGGAGAAAGAGGAGCAGAAGGTAAAGTAGTTTGTACCCCTTTGAGTGCTAAAGGTGATTTAAAAAACAAACTGAATGCAAAGCCATTCAAGGTGAATTTGGTGACAGAAAAGTTCAAACCATTGCTTTAGTCATACCAATCGTTCCAAGACTTTCTTTGAAAAACTGCTTATGATACCAAAGACGCTCTATAACTAAAACTGGGAACACAACACAACATATTTAGCATTATGAAAATGAGTTAGCTAGGAAGTTTGTGAACATTAGTTGCCAGATCTCGCAAGAGCGTGTTGATGAGACGGAGAAAGGTCTTGAACAAAGTAAATTTCCTCCTGATTTGTCTGTTTGAAAAATCCAATTTTAGTGTCAGAATGTTTGAAAGATACGTGGCTTGTGAAAAATGGGTGCAATATTTACTTTGGTGACTATGGGATGAAAGAATCAGTCATAATCTGTGTTCACGTTCACTTCTCCCATTGGAGTTAAGAGACTCAGGTCATGCCGCTGATCTCCTAAAGGGGCGGGGGGGTGGCCAAACCCACGTGACACAGATACAAGAAACTTACTCAGTGCGCTGTCACTGTCTCTGATAATACTTATACGTTTTTTCTGTTTTGGATTTGTAAGCACAACAGATAGAGCTTCACTTTTATTACAGCCCTGCCTTCAAGGTTTCATATTTTGATTTTCAGATTTCTAATCCTGGATAAGAACTCGTACAAATCATCTCCTGCCACATTAGCTGTCACACAATTTCAAGTCTTTCACACTCTCTGTCACACTTATTATATCTGGTTCAACAGTAATCATTGACTGTCGCCCTCATTTGCCGCAGAACAAAGAGAGCTCCCTTGGAATATAATGAACTGCCATTAAGAAATCACCCACACTTTCCCATTTCCCCCTGCAGGATTTCGTCCCCCTCTATCAGGACTTTGAGAACTTTTACACCAGGAACTTGTACATGAGGATTCGAGACAACTGGAACAGACCCATCTGTAGTGTCCCTGGTGCTAAGATGGACCTGGTGGAGAGAGTTTCCCCAGACTACAATTGGACCTTCGAGTAAGTTGCTGCACTGTTGTGCAGTTATGACTAAAGTTTAATGTTCCGTATCTGTATGTGCGCAGGGTTAATTTAGAATCAAGGCGTTGTCTATGACGGCCATCACTCCCCCAGGGGTGTGTTTCTGTGCCACTGATCCTTAGCTCAACAGGAAGTTCACTGATGTGCACTTTAAGTCACTGACCTCTTATTTCTGATAATAAGCGTGACGTAAGCCATGCTTCAGATGTTGAAAGCTCTAGTATCTGTCACATGGTACTGTACAGAAACACTATACACTAACACAGCCCTAAACACACAGTCCTCTATAAATGACAGAGGTAGTGTAAATACAATCCTTTCGAGACTGCACAACATTTTATTGAATGGCATATAATTGATTTAACTTTGTCCCATTATCTTAATTTATTCCCTGTTGTTACCTAAAGGTAATTGTGACTCACTGTTTCACAAGAACTGCTTGAGTTCTGTGATGTTTTAAAACAGAAAAATACAGTAACATACGCCAGATAACAATGAAGGTTGTGTCATATTTTTCCTATTTATCTCATTGGTATGTACAGTATAATATGAACCATTCCAGCTGAATTCCCTTGGGACAATAAACTATTGTATGACTGCCAGTTATCATGCACGTTGATAATAAAGGATAACATTGAACAGGAAACGGTTGCCAGGCAACCAGGGCAGCCAGGCACACATGTTGAAGATAATTATTTTCCATTAACCTAGAGTCAGGGTACCATTTGTCTGACTTTCTCTGTCTCTGTCAGGCACACAGGCAGAGTGGTGAAGGACGTCATCAATATGGGCTCATACAATTACCTCGGCTTTGCTGAGAACACCGGGGCTTGTGCCGATGATGCTTTGGAGGCCACGGAAAAGTACGGTGTTGGCGTGGGCAGCACTCGCTGTGAGATGGGTAAGGGTTAAAAAAAAGTTAGATCTGTTTTTTTTTGTTTTTTTAAGCTTTCATAATTTGTCCTCATCTAAAAGTGCATTTATCATAGAAATTGAGTCAATTCATGATCAAATGGACCCCGGCTGGTAAACAGCTGCTCCCTCTTTTGTCCGTTGCTCTTTCAGCGTACAACAGAGGCTACAGGCTTAAGTGGTTTTGAAGGACTGAAAGGTTGAATTTGAAATACAGTGAAGTATTGTGAAAGCTTTGAAGTTCAAGTCCATTTCAGTTCAGCACATTGACGCTGGCAGCTGCTGATTAGTTTGTCACATTTAATCTTGTAATCTTTAGCAAAAGAAAAGCTGAGGTTCGTGGTGTATTTAGCTTAAAGGGGCCCTATGGAGTTTTCTTTCAAAAAAACAAAAGTTATGTTTACATTCAGTGGTATTCACCAAAATATTTTGTATGTATGATCCTTCCTTGAGGTCTACCAAACGTATCCTTCCTCATAAAACATTTGCAAAGCCGATTTATGGTTTTGATGATTTAAAGTATTTTAAATCCAGCATTGTTTACATCCTAGCTTGCATTGTTTGTCTTCCTTACCTTTGCTGGCGCTTTGCACCACGTCTTGGCATGTTGCCGCCACCTGTTGATGAGTAGAATAGTCTGACATCACTGGCAGGACTGTGTATTGCGTTACGTATACAAGTTCTTGTGCACATACACAAGATAAACACAGGGACCCATCCGTAGAATAAACGCTCCATAGCGCTACTGGAGATCAAAAACTCCAAAGGGAACCTTTTAAGGAAAGTGGACTGACCTCACTGTTTGTTTAACAGTTATAAGAAAACAAGTGGGACTTAAACATTTCTCCCTTAAGACAACTCTGCAAGTCACAGTACACTGATGGGATATTGTACTTAAACTGAGATTATGTTGTTTCCAGGAAACCTGGACATCCACGAGGAGCTGGAGCAGTTGGTTGCCAGGTTCCTAGGTGTTGAGTCATCCATGGCTTTTGGCATGGGCTTCGCAACCAACTCCATGAACATTCCCGCTCTCACCGGGAAGGTATGGAATTTCATTCACTTCCTCTGTTGTTGTTTTTCCTCTCCCTAGAGCATACCGCTCTTCTTGATTTGATTACTTTTTAATTTAGTTTTCTGTGTTTTATAGTTACAATGGCCCCTGCAGTGTGGGTATACTGTAATTGTATTTGAGTGCCATTAACAGTTTTATTGTTATGAAAAAAACACTGTTTCCCTTGTAAAGTGAAAACACGCTACGTTTTCAGATGTATGGCCAAGTTTGAAGAGTTCAGACTGTTCCACAACACACTAGTTTCCTGGCCAGAGTTTTCAAAACATGTTGAGTGCAGGGGGTTGGAGATTGATATTTGACAAGTCCCAGCCACTGTTGTTCTAACCCCAACAAATCACAGTCTTTACTCGCCTCCTTACTTGCCTTCTTCTTCCCGAGCCAATTTCACTTGAACAGGAAGTAGAACTCTGAGCTGACAGGTGTGTGTACCTTGTGAGTCAAAGAACACTGACAACCACATGAGTGAAAAACAGACATGTAAATGGACAAAGAGAGAGAGAGAAAGAGAGAGAGAGAGAATGACGGCAAGACAGTTAAGATTTGAGTCATTGCCACTGTCACAAGGGTTCATAAATTCTTAGCGATACCCGTCACTTTTCTGCTAGCTCACATCCTTATGTGACGGCATGATTGTGTGTTGTGTAACAGGCCCATTTATATATGGCCAGAGGAAATGGTGTGACCTGTCTGAACGTTTGGGCGTGTTGGCTTTAAGAGGTGGATAAGGTGTCAGCAATATTTATGATATAATGAACAAAATATTTCCATCCCGGAAACATATTGCCTTGTTGTGATCAGTCAAACTCTGAGAGAAATCTTAATATGGCTTTAAAATAACACAAGTCTTCTTTTATTGTTTTCACAGTCGGTGCAAACTTCACACAGGGTTATGGGTCCATTTCAATTCCAATATTTGGGATCATTATTTCCCGATTTATTAAAATTTATAATTGGATAATAAGTATTATTTGACAAACAAGAACGTACAGGGTACTTTTTTGCCTTTTCACGCTTTTCTGAGGGAAGAAAACACTATATGGACATTATTGTGTTAGTGCATCTATTGATGGTAGTAGGTATACTTAGTCACACACAGTATTAAAGGTTCATGCGAACAGCGTAACTCGAACAAGCCTGGATCATTGGCCACGCTTCGGGTATATTCCAGTATTCCTCAAAGAGGAATGCTCAGAGGCTGGGCTAGAAAGACATTGCTCAACACAAACACTCCCAGCATGTGAAATCCTGGTCGTATTAAAATTATGCAAGCAAAGCTCTAAAGAAGGTTGAGCTTGAATAGTTTTCACTGAATAGTGTTTGCCTCCCCTGGCTAATTGGGCTAATTGCAGCACTCCTGATGTAGAAACTAAGATCATCAGCTAAGAAAATCCAAACTAGTTTAAAAAGACTATCTTATTTATTCCCCTTCACTTTTCTTCTTGTTTTTAGGGTTGTCTCATTCTGAGTGATGAGCTGAATCACGCGTCGCTGGTGCTGGGTGCTCGCCTGTCTGCCTCCACAATTCGGGTCTTCAAACACAACAGTGGGTGACTTCCAATAATAAGCACATTACAGGATTCTGACCTGGCATTAACATACGTCCTGAGTGATCCGATCACAAGTGGACAGCTTTAAATACGTCAGTTCACACCTGGCACTAGAATGCGTCTCCAGATGCGTCTTGAGTGACCACTTGTGATCGGATCTCACTCCCCCGATCTAAATTCCCATTTATATGCAAATAAACACGTAGTAAACACATGGATGATACAGCAGACGTTGTGATGTAATAATACAGGCATGTCAGTAGTAATGTCCTACATATTTGTGAATTTGGGTACATTTTATTAACATCAAAATAAAAGGTTATTGTCTACCGGCGGTCCTCCATACCACCAACGCCGTCGCCTCTGCCTGGCAACAGCAGGGCTTCAGAGCCGGGGATGAGAGCGAGCTGGTGGGCAGGTGTCAGCTCTGTGCAGAGCATCGGAATGAAAACACCATCATATCACAGACTGTATGCTGCACTTCCTGTGCCTAGTCCGATATATATGTAGCTTATAGATAAGATATATTTTAATAAAATACAGTTGTACAGACAGACAGTAGAACACTGAGGCCGTTTCCATGTCGCAAGGCAGACAAGCACTCGCGTCTGCCTGTCTATTCACCTGAGGAGCACAGTGAAACCCTGCAGATCCCAGCGGGACGTCAGTTGAGTGGGCGGTCCTTAATCTGGCCCAGGACACATTCGCGTACACACTGCTAAAAGAATGTGGCCATATGTGGCTCAGACCACCTCTGAATATGGTCTGAAAGATCGGATCTCAATGCGTCTCGAGTGCGTTCTCAACTGTACATAGAGCTGTCTACTTGGGTGGGATGGGATCACCCAGGACGCATGTTAATACCAGGTCTGAACAGGGTCTTAGAGTACACCCAATGTCTTTCAACACTATGAGACAGGATTTAGCTATAATCTGCTTTTCCCAACAGGAGAGCAAATACATTTAACATTGGTGCGAGTTACAGCAAGTTTCTTCACTCGATGCTATTTTGTTCTCTTAATTTATTTATACAGGGTTTTTTTCACATTTAATTAACTACCACATTGCCTACCAAATTGCCTTTCTCTTATGTACTGTATTGAATTGCACAGAAGTAGGTGTGGTGTGATTGTTGAGGACAAACACACACATATACACACAGTCACCACAGATCCTGACTTAGTGTTATCCAAGCTCACACTCGCCAACCAGGAACCAGCCGGGTTGCCTGCTAAGAAAACACGCTTAATGCTTCAAAGGGGTTGCGATCATAAAATATTGACACTCATCCATTAATTAAAGAAAGCTCTCGTATTACTGTAGGGGAATAAAATCTATCCTTAGACAACAAAAGTTTTTGTTTTCTTTGTGTTGTAGACATGCAAAGCCTGGAGAAGCTGCTGAGGGACGCTATCGCACACGGGCAGCCGAGAACCCACCGACCCTGGAAGAAAATTCTCATTGTGGTGGAGGGCATATACAGGTATACACCATGATCTTCGTCTTTCTGTCACACACATGTACACACAGTATATGCTTTCTTGAGCTAGTTATGCACTAATTAAGTTTTATTTCTGTTTTTATTGGTATTTTTATATCACTGCTGTATCACATGACATTACCACATTGTTTACAGCCAATTACTTGACACCCACAGTTTTTCTGGGTGAGGACTCATTAATCTTTATTTAGCTTGAATGGTAGTGCATGTGTCACTTTATTTGTGAGGAGAAGCATGAACACACCTTCAAACAGATAGTAATGTGTAGTATTTCGCTACATTCTTCCATGACATTGCCGTTGGCGTGTTGGATGCATACCAGTAATTGGAGTGTTATGTGTTTAGGACCTATGACAGGCTTAGTAAATCAATACTTTTACACACTGTGACACCGTAAAATCTTATGATATGTCACTGTAGTTGCAAACTCATTTGTAGTAAAACAATGAAGCAATATTTCAGCAGGTTAGAGTTCAATGTAGGAATATTTCTCTGCTTTTATTTCACATGATGCTACTCATACATGCTGACTTTGTATGAAACATACTGAACAAAGACATTTTCTGATGGGACAAAGTGTGAATACCAATTTCACAATTTCAAGTTCACCTTTATGGCAGCACTTCCTTATATCACTCTGTTTAAATATAGAAAATAATGGCTTTTTGGAAGTGTGCCCAGTCTCCTTTTAAGCATATTGTGTTCCTTGTTCTTTGCAGTGTACTTCCTATAAAGGCAATCAATCCTGTTGATCGATAGGCTTCTCAGAGAAACATCCTCAATGCCCTGGCCTGCACTAATGCAATGTTAATGATGTTTCATTTCCACTGGGATTTTCAAAGCAAAAGCTTCAACACCTGCACATATGCAACTAAATGAAAGTTAAGCAGCTGTCTATAGCATCCACTGTTCAGACGCTCCCTCAATTACACAGCAGCTGTCTGATGTTAGGCTTCGATTGTTTATACTGTATTCTCCATAAAGGAGCTTTGGGCAGAATATTGATAAGGGAGTGAGAAAGCTCATCACATCAAAGAAACAGTTTATTTATTAGGTCTGAGTATGACATTACTACAGACGAGTTTTTGATATTTACATTATTTTCTTGTCCTGAAGTATGGAGGGGTCCATCGTGCGTCTGCCAGAGGTCGTTGCTCTGAAGAAGCGCTACAAGGCGTATCTGTACCTGGATGAGGCCCACAGTATCGGGGCCCTGGGTCCTAACGGCAGAGGAGTGGTGGACTACTTCGGCCTGGATCCCAAAGACGTCGACATCATGATGGGAACATTCACCAAGAGCTTCGGTGCTGCCGGAGGATACATTGGAGGCAAAAAGGTCGGTGAACTCTTACACAGATAAAACTCAGGCTGTGAGGTCAGACGGTGGAATATGAAGCCGTCTGTGTTGTTAGGAAAATTCTGAAGCGTACTGACGACAATAGCTGGAGCACTTAGTCATCCTCTTCAGGGATTATAGTAATTTCCCAGCTGCTGATACCCGGCACGTTGTGTGTCATTCAGTCTTGGTATTGGTCAACACTGTTTACCAGAAATTAGTAATGTAGCTTTCTTTTCTTCTGAAAAGGAACTGATTTAGTGTAAGCTTTCATTTTCAGCCTGAGTAGGCTGAACAAGGCTACTTCAGTTGGCCTAGGTTAAGAAGAATATACAAATACAAAGATGATACAAGATGGACTTAAAAACAGAAATGACTGGCTGAAACACTAATTTTTCACAGTTTGAAATATTGAACAGTTGCCATGCCCAAAATTCCCAGATGATGGTGCATTAACTGAAATATTGTTTCCTTAAAAATGAGGAAACCCAAACCCCAAGTTGGAGCATTTACAATATTTCAATTCTAAAGCTGCTTATATAACCAATTATTTACATTATGCATAAGAAATAATGTGGTAATAGTAGTATAGTATTTTTAAAAAAGAAAATCTAAACTCTAATAGAGACAAACTGCATTAAAAATATAGTTTTTCTCACCCTCATTAATCAGCAGCCTTAATAACAAACTTTGCATTACTTGGATTTCATCGTCTATCCATGATAGAAAGATTATGTTCTTACAGAAACAACATAAAGAGTCAACAAAACAAGACCTGCCAGTCAGAATTGTATTAATACTTAGTGATGTTATCCATCGGTGCTGCTACATTGGAACAATTGTCTCTCTCTATAATTCATGTCCTGTATGGTGCACCTGTCTTCTGTGTTGTCACACTAACCAAATTGAATGTATTGCGTCATCGTTGTTATTGTAAAATAAAGTGACTTTAATGTAATTTCTCTGTCAGGAGCTGATCGACTACCTGCGACGCCACTCTCACAGCGCCCTGTACGCCACCTCCATGTCCCCTCCTGTGGCCCAGCAGATCATCACCTCTATGAAGATCATCATGGGAGAGGACGGGACCACACTGGGTAGGTGCCAGAAAATGACACCAATCACTTAAACGTGCATCTCTGTTACACAGAGTACACATTGTAGTTACACAGTACTGACTGTATTTGGCCTGACCTTCCAATCAGTGACCACAAGATGGCAGTATAAGCCTGTGTTTCAGCTTAATTCATTCCTGCAAACCAGTCCGTAGCAGAACTGGCTGACAGATGTTAGTTTCTATAGCTATATAGTTTCTATATATATATTTATATATTCAACTCACATAAGCTTTGCCACCTTTTGTACTTTGACTCCTTCATACCGTGTGCTTGTTTACCTTGGAAATGTTTCATTCCCAGCAGAGAGATAAAGGCTACTATCTATGGTCAACTGGCAATTATTTACCAGTAAATAAAGGTGTGTTAGACCGCCTTATTAAACTGTGTGGCATGTATGAACCCATTCTAGATATAATGAAAAATGCCACAGGGGTGTGTTAGAGTGACAGTTGGGGATTTCTCTCCAAGTAAAAATGTATTACTTGAGAAAAAAACTATTTTGAAATGATTTTCTAATAGTTTGAGATGGTTACTTCACATTTTGAGGACAACTTTTGTAAACTGAAGAAAAGTGATTTTTTTTCACTACCCAATCTGATAATAGCACGATAAAACCTGCAGTTTGACTCTCTCTTCAGCATGGTTTTCTATATTTGAAGGTCTCTCTGTAGTCCTCTACAGCAGCTTCCTCCTGTCTTTATCTTTTGGGATGTGTATTTTTAAAAAATGATGTGTGGACAGTTCCCTACCTCTGTCCGATTCAGCCCAGGCTGATGTAAGGTCTTGAAGTGGTGGTATGTTGACTCTTCTACCCTCTCCCTTTTATGGCTTTCAGATGTGTGTTTCTTTGTGTGTGCTTCTTTGCCTTCATGCTGGGTACAAAGCAGCATGGTGCTTAGAGCCAGAGATCTGTGCAGATCAAACCCTGTTGGACTCATCTCCTACACACACAAACAGGTCACTAAGTCTTGTTTTTGTTGCGGGGCGGCACCCCTTTACTCTTTACGAGGCTTGATTGATGCAGCCTCCCTTAAAATGCTGACTTAAGATCAGATTACCTTACTCCCCCAGTCATTCAATCATTAGTTACAGGAAGAAACACCTTGGAGCAACCTTTTATAGTATCCACAATGTCATCCGCTCTTTCTCCAAACCATTTCTGAGAAGAGAAAGCCGGGCTGGCCAACCTTACAACATTTCCTTGTAGGACAATGACAGGCTGATTGGTTGCAGGCCCATCACTGTTTGAAATTCAGGCCTTTGAAGATTCGGACACTGACACAAAGTCGGAGTGACAGTTGAGCTGCCTGCACACATTTTGTTGCTGCATTCAAGTTGCTGGGGACGGCGGCTCGGGGTTCTCGGCACAGGCCTGCATCAAAACGAGACATTTTCTGTTTGAAGCTTGCATTAATCAAATATGTAGATGAGACATAAAAGGGTTCAGGACATGCAAAGCTTTTCTTCAATATGAAAAGAACGCTTTAAGTGCTTGAAAAGCAAAATGTCTGACTATCATGTGCTACTGTCTTTTGCCAACTGATCACTTACTGCTGAGAACAACTTTGGATTCCCTTTGACCGTGGAAAAACAATGTCTGGATAAATATAATGTCAGACTTTGTTGTGTCTCAGGGTGCTTTGAAGCCGTGGTGCTTCTGCTCTGTTTTTTCAGCACAGCCGGGCAGATGTGTGTTGCTGTTGGCGCTTCGTGCCATATGGTTGTTTGTTTGGTTAAGACGCTATCTCTGGAGGCTCAGCGCGATGTTTCACATAGTGAATCCACAGTGTGCATCAGACTGACACGTGAGGATTGATGCCTGTTTAGTTTCAGCCCCTTGACCTCGACCTTTAAGAATCCCGGTCATCTTCAAAGGCAAGTGGCGTAGCGCTGTCTGCAAATAAGTGTAGGACTTGGTAAAAGACATGTTTACTGATGAGGTTTACACTCATCCAATGGTTTCTTCTTTTTTTTGTTTTCGGTTGATATGGTTTTGTTACTGGGGCAGGACTTGGCTCAGTACAAGTGACTTCTAACTCCACCATGGATGCGTTTTATTACCGAATACCATTTTTTGGGCTCTGAAGCTCCCCCGCACATGCTATTTCAAACAAAAATGTGTCATGATGAGTCCATGAGTGCTGCTCGTGTGGACCGACAGGGCGATCCGTCTTAGATCGCCCTGAAGGGGTTTCTTTCACAACAATGACCCGCTAGCTGTAAATTATCCCGCTCATTACACGGCTACTTAAGAAATTAACAATTTAACACGAAACGGTCCGCCAGAGTCCGACATCAGAACTGCGCCCATAGCAACACTCTGCTCTACATAGCAACGGTCTGCTATAAAGAAATAAGAGACCGTAGAGTGCCGTGATCAGAATCAAGTATTCAACAAAGCCGTGTAATAACTAATAATAATTAACGCTGAATATGAATAATGTTGTGGGATTAATCTTTCTTTCATGAGCTATTTTGGGATTTATACATTATTACATACTTGTATATAAAAACAAAACAAAAAACAATGCATTCGAATACTGATTTTGAGGTCAATTACCATGGCAACGGTCAAAGCTTCAAAGCATTGCCCGGCTGTAAGTCCATGCATCATGCAGCCTGCGGAGGCTTCCACTCAGCCTTTTCGGCCCTAGCCTCGCAGTTGTTTTGCTCCGACATAAGCAACGGCGATTCCGACATAAGTAACAGTGATCCCGACGAGCCAAGCACTCGGCACTCAGCCAGACATTCTCCTTTCTCTTCTGAGATGAACAGCATAGTGCTGCAACACGTGTCTTTAGGTTTAATTTAAGGCATTCATTTTTATTCTGTTATTCTACAGTATTGTTATTTGCAATGTTACTGAATAAGAAGCATTTTCCAAAAGGTTTGGTGTGTTTTATGCATGTTTGTCATCCTGCGGGGGTTAAAAAATCGAAAATCGAAAATTGAAAATCTATAACCTACCCAACGAACAAATAACCGGATAGTCGAATAAATAAATAAATAAAATGCACAAATCATCAATAATGGATGACTCTGCAAAAGGACATGCTGTTTCCTTAGCTTGGCCTCTGAACAAGAGCTGATAATACCGTTTTATGAGGCTTACAAGCATAACAAAAATAATAAATAAAAAGTAGTGTTGTAGAGACCTGCGTACACCCACAGGTGTTTTCACTTATTGTGGCTCTGTACAGGTTGCCTGGAACTGCGTGCGGTCACCACATGAACTAATGGGAGTAATAAAGGTGTAAGTATTTGCGCTCTAACAGGTGCAACAGGGTGATGATGATCAGAAGAGGTATAATCAGGCAAACAAAGTGAAAACACCTGTGTGGGTGCACCAGGGGTGAGAGGGGCCTTTGAACAAAGAAGTTAAGAGATGCAAACTGGTAGATACTTGTTACCAAGGTTGTCTAATTGCAACAGAACAACTGTTTTAATATATTTTTCTCATCTCAAATATAGTCTTCGTTCATGGTTAAGAGCTCGGGTTACAATAAAGTCCACCTAACGACCTATTAAGTATACACAGTCATTTAACTGTTGTCCATCCAAGTTACCAAAACAAGCTTATAAAATATGTATGCTCACATTGTGAAATATCCCTCTGTTTGTCTGCCCTTTCCAGGTGCTGATCGCCTCAGACAGCTATCAGAGAACACCACCTACTTCCGCAGGAAACTCCGCGAAATGGGCTTCATCATTTACGGCAGCGATGACTCGCCCGTAGTACCCATGATGCTCTATATGCCTGCCAAAATTGGGTATGTGATTCTCCTCCATTTCATATTATTTGATATATTTTCAATGCTTTAAACATCAAGGATAATTAGGATGGCTAATCTCCCAAATGATTTCACATTTGGAAAAGACATAAGGGCTCTAATTTAAATGACTTTTTCTTACTGTTCCAACCCTTTTCCAAATAGAGTCTGACTTAATGTGTGGAAAACTGTTTATGATTTCAGTTTCACACATTAAAGAGAACACCAGCTAAGATGTGGTGATGGTGGCGGTGGCGGTGGAGAGATCACATCATCAGTTGGATTTACAAAGTGTTGCCCTGCGTCTAATGTTGTCATTACTTTTTTAAGGGCGTTTGGTCGGGAGATGTTGAAGAGAAACATAGGCACGGTGGTCGTCGGCTTCCCAGCAACACCCATCATCGAGTCAAGGGCGCGTTTCTGCGTTTCGGCCGCCCATACCAGAGAGATGCTCGACACAGTAAGTCATCCAATAATAAGTCCAATGTCTGTCTGAAACACAAAGTTAAATAATGTATCTACAATTTATTTATCTTAAATATTAAAAATAGGTAAAAAAAGGAATTTCCAGCAGAGACATCCCATAGGTTTACACTTTTATTATAATTTTTCATCACTACATTGAACTATGGCTCATGATGGGTGACATAATCAGCAGTTCCCTTACATTTCCTTGCCATTTGTTTCCTCTCAGATGTCTCGCCATAAAAGGACTGTCTTTAAAAATGGTGTCGAAAGTTTCCACTTGCAGTGGGAACAAAACAACTTCAAAAGGAGCATGAAAATCACTTTAAAAACGGTCATTAACACGTCAGCACAAACTGGAAAAATGGCTCTAAGAATATTTGCATTTGCTCCACTGTCATCTCTTATATGCATCAGTAAGATGATCACCTCTTTCTGTGTTGGGGGAGATGAGTAAAACTAGTTTCTTGGACAGTCTGGGCTCTTATGTTTTTATTGAATGCTGCCACTTCCAATATACGACTGACATTCGGTCTGTATTTATCATCCAAGATGTAAAGAGAGAGTGTCTGATCAGTCTGTCCTCTTCACCACTGGATCCAGTTCAAGGGATAATGTTAGAGGACAGACTTTTATTGCTCAAAACTGAATCTTATCCCCAACATTAGTTGAGTTTGTTTGGATTCACGGATCCAAGCACTCAGTAGCCTTTTCTCAGCTGTTGATCAACCAGATCTACCTGACTGCTGACTTAAGCTGGGCGTACACTGTGCGATTTTTAGCCTGTTTCTGGCCCGAATTTTGAGCCGCAAGATTCATGTTAGAGACGGACCGAATTTCAGCTTCTTCGGGCGTTGTTTTCCGTGCAGTGTACAGGGTGGACCGAGGAACAATTAACTCCTCCCGACCGGCAGTCGGCGAGTCGGATGAATTTCTGACAAGTCATAAATTTTGGTCGGCCGTCCACAGGCTCTCACACAGTTGAAGCAGAGCCACGAGCCGATTCCCCAACGTTAGTGCCTTTTTTCCTTCTTACAGTAGACATACTCAGAGTAATCGGAGCGTCTAGCGTCGCTATCAAGATAACACTGTAGGCTACAATACATACTGTAAAACGTAGAAAGCTTATCTCCAATTCTCTCTGCAAAATGGACAAACTATACTATCCACGTCTTCCTAGCCACCTGCGCGTCCATATATGCCGGCGCCTCTGTTTTTTTGTTGGACCTTTCAGCAGACAGGGTGGCACGGATGATCAAGGCAGCACATTTCTGCCTTGTTAGCAGTGTGACCTCTGCTAGCTAGCAAAACAAACTCTACCTGCCTCTGAGCTTTAAAACTAATCTTTATTAACTGTCAACAGCCAGAACGACGCTCAGGGGCCAACTGACAGTGTTTGTTTTTCTTCTATTTTACACGTACAGTGTGAGCACTCAGGTCGTGGCTGACGACCGGACTGTACACCGTGTGCACATAAATCGTGAGCTTTGGCTTTACATAGCAAACAATCTACACGTACAGTAGGAGTAGGTATTATAATACAACATTTCTAAAATTGTACAGTGTATGCCCAGCTTTACAGTTTTGTATGAGTGTGTGTGCGTGTGTGTGTGTGTGTGTCTGTCCACATACTCAAAATGTGCCTGTTGAATAATTAAGGCTCCCAATGTGTCCTTTATTATAAAAAAGAACTTGGAAGGCCAAGCTGCCTCTGAGAATTACAGCGTGGCTCAGACGGAGACTTTTATTTGAGCTGCTCTGTCTCTCCAAAGACACTTCATTCATCTTACTGAGGAGCATGTCAACACCGTTTGTAATAGTCCATTTAAAGGGCATCAGCCTGCCTTTGTAGAGCACTTCGAGGAGCCGCTTTTTCCGTCTTTGGAGCAGCCAGCTCTCACTATTTCTCAAACCATGGAATCAGAGAAAAAAAGGTCAGGAGGAAGGTAAATTGTTTCCAGGTGCCCTGCAGTGTTGCAATGCTGATACAGCCTCTTGTGGAAAGACGTGGAGGAGTTTCTGTTCAGTTGTGGTTTACGTAGGGAGCCTTCTGTTTCACCTTTTGCTTTCGGAGACCCCTCTTCTGCAACACTCTGACATGCTTAGTGAAAAGTCCGAGTGTGATTTAGGCTTATCACTTCATTTAGCGCCGACAAACCTCTTTCAAGTTGTCAAGCTATGTGTGTAGTGTGTTTGGCTGTCTTCACTTCATTTTGACTGACATATGTTAGGGTTGGGAATCAAAGATAGAATAGCAGCCGGGCCCACCGGTGGGCTGTCGGATTGTTAAGAGGTCAATAGATTATATAATAAATAGGGCTGTCAATCGATTAAAATATTAAATCACGATGAATCGCATGATTGTCCATAGTTAATTGCGATTAATTGCAAATTAATAGCACAATTTGTATCTGTTCAAAATGTACATTAAAGAGAAATTTGTCAAGTATTTAATACTCTTATCAACATGGGAGTGGACAAATATGCTGCTTTATGAAAATGTTTGCCCCCAA
The DNA here is from genome assembly GCF_015220745.1 of Sebastes umbrosus. NCBI lineage: Eukaryota > Metazoa > Chordata > Actinopteri > Perciformes > Sebastidae > Sebastes > Sebastes umbrosus. The sequence goes on along the minus strand of NC_051286.1, from coordinate 20,968,355 downwards.
ACTGCATGTGATTATCATGAAGTGGGCATGTCTGTAAAGGGGAGACTCGTGGGTACCCATAGTCCCCATTTTCATTCACATATCTTGAGGTCAGAGGTCAAGGGACCCCTTTGAAAATGGCCATGACAGTTTTTCATCGCCAAAATTTAGCATAACTTTGAAGTGTTATTTAGCCTTTTTCGCGACAAGCTAGTATACCTAATGGATTCCTTATGTTTTTTAGTTTCATAAGATACCAGTATCTTCACTCTAGCTTTAAAACTGAGCCCGCTACAAACTCAAGATCGCACGTTGCGTTAATGCGTTAACTGTGACAGCCCTGATTATAAAAGATCGATACCTGATGTCCGTGCATCAATACAATATTGCCATGTAAAATATTGCGATACCATGCTGTATTGATTTCCCCCACCCCACCGCTAATATATAATGTCTTCTTGGATTGAGATTAATAGCATTCCTCCTGTTCTTTTTCCAGGCGTTGACGGCCACCAGTGAAGTGGGCGACCTGCTGCAGCTGAAGTACTCCAGACGTGAACAGCCTCTTCCCTCGCTTGGGTGGATGGCCGAGGAGAGCCTGCTTCAGGATTGAGCCACATCGTCCCCTTCCTGTCATATCCAACTCACCCACAACTCACTGTCCCTCCGTTACTGTACCTTTTCTGGTCTGATATCCCTCATTTTCCTCTGAGCCAGTCTCTCCACCCCACTATATCTCCTCACATCAGACTCCCGTGGACTCACTAGAACCAAAGTCTTTCACAGGTCTGCCCCGTTTTGAAGCCTGCACACCAGCACCACTCATTCGCCTGTGTGCAGTCTGTGACCTGGACCAAAAATCACCCACATCTCTCTGTACGTCAACTTCAGTCTGTCCTAACTTATTGTGACTGCTTCGGTCTAACGTCAAGTCTTAATTCCTGTGTGCACATCGAATGTGTATCTTATTTGTGCAATAATATCAACTTCTTTGCAATTCAAACAACCTAGAGCAAAGTAGACCAATTTTGTTTTTGGCACGAGTTCCCTACTCGTGCACTTGGAGAAAAAGAAATCTGATCGTAGCTGTTGCTACGATGAACACAAGAGGAAAAGATTTTATATGTAAATATTATTTATCCCGAAGTTGGTGATGCTTCCTTAGGGTAGCAACCCAAACCTCAAAGAGAGATACATTATTTCACAGGAGTAGCATATGTGCTCCATATGTATTTATCTGATGGCTTTGTTTTTTTTCCTAATCACTTTTACTTGAACTGAGAGTATAGAATATTGGGTTCTTTCCCTAACCAAAGGATGTATATGTATAGATATGTTTTCTACCTTTTCTCTTAAAAATGCAAAGCAAATGTTCCAAAAGAAAACATTTAACAGGGAAAGAATCCCAGGGAGCAAAGACTATAAGGAATATTTTTTACTGCTTATTTTCTAGAAAATATTTTTCAGCCTCATTTACTGTTTACACCTGCGCTCAAAAACTTGAGCACAGTGTCTTTAACATTTCTATAAGCTAACGAGCTACATGTGTGATTTTATTTTTTTTCGCTGAATCCTTCTCACTCAAGTGCTTTCATGTGAATCAGCGCCGACACCGATCTCCGATCGCGATGACGCGCTGTAATTTAGATCTGTACGTATGACGATGCCGCTCCCACGCCCATCCGATTTACAGACCGCTTTATTTATTTATAACGTTGCCTTTCTGCTATCATATTTTTGTGAAAAAAATATTATTTTTATCTGAAAGGCAGCTCCAAATGTGTCCCCCAACACGTCTCGACTTCAGTGGCAGCACTACTGACAGGCATTGTATATGCACACATGACGTAGTCACTGAAATGTGCAAAGATTTGTGCGGGCATGCTTCAAATGTCGTAGTTTTTTTCTTTATAATTTATCGTTTGTGGTCATCTTCTGGAACGACATTCCATATCAACCTGCTTACAGTGCTTTGTTTTACTGTTTTTGTCTGACTTTTCCGTGTGAGGTCACCCCCGAACATGGCGTACATGCCACTGTTCATGCGTGTGTGTTTATGTTTTACCACTTAATTGATGTGAATTGGAGTCAGAAAGCTGGCCACCGTCTGGCAATGTGACCATTCCTATAAATGTTCATCAAAGTGATTAAACTCAACCCAAGTTTATAGAAGCTTTTGTTGATGTTTTTGGCATTTTCGCACAGCACGCCAACTTGTTGGGGTCTCTTTTAACTTGTACATCCATTAGATATGAATCGCTTTGAGTGAGTCATTCCAATATTGTTGTTTTTATCACAGAAAATGGCTTTAATAATAACTCTGCTTTCAATAAATGTAGTATGAAAGGTGGAACACATGACTATGATCTGGACTTTGCACTCTTCAGAAATGTGCCCTTGACATAAAAAATATATATTCTCGTCAAAGTTTCCTCTCAAGCTGTCTTGCAGCACCGTGCAGTATGTTAACATTTCTGTCTATGGAGGCAAAAATGTAATTGCAAACAGCAACGTGACCGTTTCTCTCGGCCAGGTTTCCCTCATTGAAACTGAGGAATTAAAGTCGAGAGAGATTATCAAAAACGTTGGGAGTTGCTCGGAGCTCTTTGATGTAACGTTTTAACGTTTTCCAACCGCAAATACCTGCAAAACTGACCTGAGGTGACCACTGGAAAAGTTGCTTATCAGTTTGCCCTTGGAGTTGTATATTTGAGCTGAAGATAAACCACTTTTAGAGGAGTTTGTAAAGCCGTGATGTTTGTTGACCATGCTGTTGGAAACAGTGCCGCAAAGATTAAATCACTTTCTTTGTATCAAGTTCTGGATTGGGTTTTGTGTTTATTTACAGCACTCACACACACACACACACACAGACTGCAGTCACAACTTAAAAGCTCATGACAAACATGCTTGAAAGCCTTTTTGACTGATAAGTCACTGACATCCTGCCATTACGCAGCATTCCACACGGGCCAGTCATCCACTCCAGTCTTTTTAAAATGGTATTTTTGTGAAATAGTGGGGACGAGATAATGACGTGTTTTTCCCAGAGAGTTTAGAAAATGGCAAAACAAGCCTTAAAGAAAATAACATGTCATTTAAAGAGATTGTAGTGAACAAGTGGAATCATTTCTCAGGGCATTGGTGGAATAGTTCACTTGGAAGTCTTTGAGTATTTGAGTCCATGTGGTGTGTTGGGAGGTTTCTGTGTAAACTAAACCTTGTACCTTATCAAGAACCTCAGTGCCTCCACACACACACACACACAGCTGTGAGCAATAAGCCTCCCACCCCCCAACTCCTTCAGCATCAACCTCCTGAATGCGTGCGTAAAAAGGCAAGTTTACCCAAAACCGGTTGGCTGGGCGGTGCACACACACACACACACACACACACACACACACACTCGAACCGGTGGATGAACTTCAGCTGGATAATGGATTAACGCATCAGACGACCAGATAGCTACAAAACGCACAGCACAGCGCGCTATGAACTCCAGATGTCAATGTATTGGAAGAAAACACCCACCCACACACACACACACACACACACACACACGACGAGGGATGACTCACAGGTTTAGTTGAATAAGCGAGCTGCCGGTGCGGACGGGGAGATTCTGCGTGGGGTATTTCAATTCTTTCTGGTACTTAAAGCTTCTCCCAACTTGTGCTTTTTTTATGGAGAAGAGAAGCCACAAGGACTGACAGTTTTCGCGCTGCGCTGGTACCAGATATGGAGAGCGCGCTGGAGACCTCCGGACGCTGGTGCGCATCTTCTTCATAAAGTGCGACACTTCGACACAGGACGGGGCCTAAAACTTGTCTAAAACTTTGTCCCCAAAGTCAAAGTTGCTGATAAACGGAGGACAGTTTGAGAAACTTTAACACAATCTTTTCCCAGGAAGCTTTGAAGATGCGTAAAGAGGTGGAGAGGAGATTTCACACGCTGCTCGCGGTCTGCTCGATACTTCTCGTCGGTTTGGGGGTTTCAGGGTTTCCTACCAGACACAAGAATGTGGCCCACAAGGTGAGTTGTTTTTTTTTTTTTCACTATATTGATTATGTGTCGACTCTTTTTGAAGTTTAGCAATAAGTTTTAAAAAGTTGCAAAAGTCTTAAAATCACACCTGCTGCTACAGCTAAACGACTTTGTTGTCCAAAAGTTGTCTATAGCTTTAGTGCTCTGGTGCATCTCTGCTCCTTTTTATTGCTAAATAAATACAGTAATGTTAGACTCATTTCATAGTCTTACTTTAATAATATCCTTAACAGTATTATAGAAATATCACAAAACAAAAACCGTGTTGCAGTGTAAATGAAAATAAACTAGATTCCCATGCTGATATTGGATATTCATAGTTATTGGTATAGGGGAGACCAGGGGCAATTGTAACATTTCTTTTGGTTTTGATGTCATTACTCAAAAACCTCTTTTGAGCTATTTGGAAATGTATGTAGGTATTTGTGTTCTACTTGTTAACAGTCATCATATGTTTTTACAAGCAATATTAGTGCATCTCTGCTAACTGTCTGTTGGTCCTTTTTATTGCTAAATACAGTACAGACTAATTTCATAGTCTTACTTTAATAATATCCTTAACAGTATTATATAAATATCACAAAACAAAAACCGTGTTGCAGTGTAAATGAAAATAAACTAGATTCCCATGCTGATATTGGATATTCATAGTTATTGGCAGCCCAAGTGTTATTGGTATAGGGGAGACCGGGGGCAATTGTAACATTTCTTTTGGTTTTGATGTCATTACTCAAAAACCTCTTTTGAGCTATTTGGAAATGTATGTAGGTATTTGTGTTCTACTTGTTAACAGTCATCATATGTTTTTACAAGCAATATTAGTGCATCTCTGCTAACTGTCTGTTGGTCCTTTTTATTGCTAAATACAGTATAGACTAATTTCATAGTCTTACTTTTATAATATCCTTCACAGTGTTATACAAATATGACGAAATAAAAAACAAAAAAAACGTGTTGCAATGTGAATGAAAATAAACTTGATTCCCATGCTAATATTGATTAATAAGGTCATTGGTAGCCTAAGTGTTATTGGTATAGGGGAGACCGGGGGCAATTGTAACATTTTTTGGGGTTTTGATGTCATTACTCAAAAACCTCTCGAGCTATTTGGAAACCATTTGTATGTAGGTATTTACTTACTTTAACAGTCATCAAATGTGTTTTACAAGCAATATTAGAGTCACAATATTGATTGAAACACTATAAGTCAAATCTCCCTCCATGTGCAGGGGCGATTGTAACAATACAAGTAATACCTTCATATAAATACCAAGGATTACAATAAACTACCAAGAATATACATATAGTTCAAACTATTTAATATCCATTCAAAAATCAACTACGTTCATACTCGTAAAAAAGTATGAGACATCAGTTTGTCGTTTGGCAGGCAGAGAAGGATCATCACAGATAATGAGTTTCATGGTTCCGTCTCGTTTCTGATTGGAGATATTTGAGATGTTCCACAATTTTTTGGAATACATCCTAAAATTAACCAGAATATATCCTAAAAATAATGAGGATACGTCCGAGAGCAAATGAGAATATATCAAGGGACCATTGTTACAATTGCCCCCGGTCTGCCCTACGACAGACACTAGAATCAGGTACCTTTAGGGGATTTTGAAAAATATTATAAGCAAGTAATTTCTCTTATTTTCAACGTATAATCAATGTTTATTTGTCTGTTTAGTAAAATTTGAATGTCATAGAAAAAGTGGAACAAATGTGCTCTTTTTCAACGTCAGTTTCCATCAAATGATTCAATCAATTAGAGCTGAAATGATAGTTTTCTCCTCAGTGCTTTCTTTTGTTGCACTTCTCTCTCCAGGTATAGTCAGGTTTGCTATCACTGGGCATACGCCCAGCTGTAATAAATCCAACTCTCTACACACACACAGTGTGTGGTGTGTCTATGGGAATGTTTGTGTTACACGCGGACATATTTGGATATCAAAGCCTGTTTGTGTGTGTTTGTGTCAGGGTTCAGTTTTTGCCTTTGAACTCTCCGTCTTGTGTGGCCTCCCGTGGATGCCCTATTGGGACTCTCTCTCATCATCTGTCTGATTGATGTCAAAGTAAGAAGAGACAGAGAGGGAAAAAGAGGGAGGGAGGGAAGAGAGGAGAAGGGAATGATTAGTGAGAAGATGAAAAAATGTCACTGTGGCTGTTCATTTCATTCAAAAGACTACAAATGTGCGTCTTCGCTCTGTGACCTGCTGGATGCAGACCGTACGTGGTGGATGGAGAGGAGAGATTAGCAGAGGAAGAGAGATGGAGGAGGAGGGGAGGCTCAGTAAAAGCGGGTAACGAGATGCTTATGTAACCAGAATAAGGCGAGCCCTCGGCATCTCTCGCACCAGAGCTCGGGTCAAGTGTCATCCGTCTGATTGTTTACATTGGCTCTTTTTTGTGTTAATGTGGAATTTCCTGTTTTTGGTTTTACCCCCATCTCTCAGCGAAGAAGACGAGGAGGGGTTTGTGTTGGAAGTGGCCTCGTTTCTAAATATTGGGACCTGTTTGCCCCGACTGTTTTGTACCCCCGACCTCCACAACCTCACCCCGAATACACCAGGCATGCATTTGTTGTTCCATTTGCAAAAGACGGCGATCAAAGCGCGTCCATAGTTTATTGTTCTTGTGTAATGGTTTGGAAACAGCCAAGTGCAGAGGCCTTTGATATCTGCGGGCACATAAATCAGGGCTGCCACACCGCCTGCCTTCCCAGCCTGCCCCCCCAACCCCACCGGATCCCGTCCAAGCCCCTCACCTCAGCCCCTGCTGCCCCCATCCCGTCTCCCGACCTCCTCCTCCCTGACCTCAATGTGTGTCACCATCAGCAGTAGCAATGACAGTAGCCCAGAATGGATCCAGTCTTTTCAATCTAGTAAGAGGAGGACACAATGCATTGCTAAAAAGAGTGGATTTGATGTTTGTCTGAGAAGAGACCAGACTGAGGTCCCCCACTGCATCCAGATAGTCTCCCTGTTAAACACGCTGCATGCCATCAGCCATCGGGCCTTTGATCAGAAGCGCCCCACTACAGAGAGGAGGAGAGCAGGATCAGAGAGAACGAGGGGGAGGAAGAGAGGAGGAGGAGGAGGAGGAGAGTGATATACAGGGCGAAAGAATACAGGATCCAGATGTGTAACAAGACGAGATGAGGAGGGTGTGAAAGTATGTGGCCTCTCCTCATGACTCTGGACCCTCTGTGTCTGCGTGAGTGTGAAGGTGTCGGAGCATGTGTGCGAATGTTGGTGAATATTGTCACTGCTGCTCAGATCTGACAGTGATGCGCTCATGCTGCTAATAACAGGCTAGTAATGGGGTAAGATGGAGAACCATGCCAGAGGATTGCGTCAATAAAATCTTATACGAGACACCAGGCGTTAGGTGTAACAGAGAGAAGATGCAGCATAGGTCTGTTGTTGCTTGCTATGCTCACATAAAGATGAATGTTAGCTCTTTTTGGTATTAATTCTTTGTCATTTCTTGCCAGATTAGAGGTATTAGCAGTGAAAATTTGGTATTGGTGCATTCTTATAACAAGAAATAGATTTTTCATACATGGGAAATGCACAAAGAGTTGGTTTTTCAAGTTAGCCTGTTACTTGGAGAAATAAAAAAAAAACTAAGCAAGTAATTACCCAATGCAACTTTTAAACATTATTTTCATTATCAATTAATCTGCCGATTGTTGTCTCCATTCATCAATTAATCATTTAGTAGTACTCGTGCCCGTCCGGAATGGACCAATTGCTTAGCCCCCAGAAGTTACCGCGACATACTGTACATACCGTGGTATGGCTGCTTTTACACGCCAAGTGTGAAGTTGATTGGATGAACGCGTCTGGAGATATGCACAGGGCAGTCATACAGACAGAGAATTTAGTTAGATGATGTCGTTACAGCGCCACCTATTGGCCAAATGGCACCAAATTTGTCATGTTCACCAAATGTGGTGACAATAAGTGTTTAGGCGATATGACATTTTTTGTAATATAAGCTGTGCCCCCAGCATTTGAGCTAACTTTGACGGCCAGCTATAGCAAAACAGTATGGATCATCAACAATCGTTAAAAGTAACTTTTTCCGCCTTGGTCCAGAGATGTTCTGTACCAAATTTGGTGACGATTGCTCAAAATTTGTAGGAGGAGTAGCAAAAAATCTGATTTGGATAAAATTAAAAATGGCGGAAAATCAGTCAAGATGTGTGTGGTTTATATTTATAGATTCATCTGGACCCACAAAATCCAAGAAAAAAGAATTTTGTTTCTGAAACTTACGGTTCAAAAGTTACAGTCTAAAATGTAAAGTTCATTTCTATAGCGTCACCATATGGCCAATTTGCACCACATTTGACACTGAACTCCCTTGAGTCCTGAGCGATACACCCACGAAGTGTGAAGTAGATCATATGAGCGGTTCTCGAGATATGATAATAAAAGGGAGGGACAGACAGAAAGAGATTCCTCACTTTATAGTTAGATCTATGATTAATCTGCTGATTGTTGTCTCGATTCAGGCAATAGTTAAAAAAATGTCCATCCCAGTTTTCCCACAGACCAAGGTGACGTCTTCAAATGTCTTGTTTTGTCTGACCAACAGTCCAGTTTCCAAAGATACTCCTTTTATAAAGATGTTAAACAAAGAAAAGCAGCACATTTTCACAATTTAGAGGCTTTATCTGTGGATTTTTAAAAATCTCATGATAAATTACTTGTTTATTATCAGAGTAGTTGCCGATTTTTTTTCTGTCAATCAGTTAATCGACTAATTGTTTCAGCTCTACTTACTTTATATCCGCTGCTGAAGACAGGGCCAATTTACATAAAACAATAGCAAAATTAAATGTGTTCCTCAAAATCTAAAATCTCCTAAATGTATGTTCAAATTGGCATGTACTATTCTGTTAAATTGTGCAATATTTTATGTATTAACAAGTTAAAAATCCCTGTAGAGTGTTTTCAGCAGCATTGCTATAATTGGTCTGTTTTCATGGGATGTTGAGTTTCCTTGGCACAAAATGTGGTAAATGGTCAATTTGTATTTATTGCAATATGTGTAATATTTACTTACAGTATTCAATTACAGAGAGAATTTGGCTAAAAGGTTATCTACTTGTCAGCACCAGTTTACAGTTTATATCTGGGGAGGGGGCCAACTTCTCTTCATCCATCATTTATCATGCTTGATGGGCTTCTCCTCTAAACAGGCATTATGTGTTCACATGCTTGAATTTGACCGACCACATGACTTCTTTATGGGACAATCGCAGGCAGCCAGTGAAAAGTACGCCCCGTTCTAGAGGCCATACGTATAAATCATCAACCATTTGGTCATTAATTCCGACATTTCTTCTCCTCTTTAGCCCTCCAACTGCAACCGGTTTGTTCTGAGCAGACCGCAAACTGGCTCATGTCAAATCTCAAAGTCCGGTCCGATCATATGTTTGAGCCAATTTAGCATATTCAGGATGCTATAGACGTGAGTGAACAGCAGACAAGGGTTCATTAGAGGGTTTGGATTTTGGTTTTTGACCAGTGTCAGGCATGAAATAGATATGAGTCCTATTAGACATGAAACACTGGAGATGCAGGCCAACAGAAAATCCATTTTCAGTGACTATATTCCACATACAGTACATATATCTTCAATTCCTCCTGCTGGGGCTCGGTAACTGTAAAACCTGAAAGGTCAAATTAAGTGGCGTCCGTAGTGGCGGCAGCACAGCAGGTTCAGACACGCTCGCACCAGCCCAGGGGTCCCACGCCTCCCAGGCCCTCTCATTAAAGCTAAAAGAGGATCTCTCTGGCACAGGCCCCTCTTTGTCCACGGCCTGGATGCCATGACTGTTGTGGGAAAAAAACAGAAAAGAATGAAATGAACGAAGGCTGGTTGGTTGGATGCCTCGGGGGCTTTTTGGAATTGCTGACCAAGCTACAAAGTGGTAGATGGTTTCAAGGTTTCTTCCTGGAAACAGAGCACTAATTGTTTGTATATTGATCAATGAGTCACTATATGTCTCAGTCGTCCTTGTTCTTTACATTATTCAAGGTTTTAAGGCATTTCCTGCCATCCATTTTTCCCTTAAGTCATTTAATCTCTTAAATCATCCCGCTAGATTCTTGTTTCTGGTCCAGATAAGCTCTTTACGTTGCATCTTTACTTGTACTTTCAGGGTCACGGCCACCCGATTCACAGCGGTGGGGTCCAATATGCCACTGAGGCTTTGGAGGAGCAGAACCAGGTTCAGAGTCTCCTGCCTGAGCCACACGGCCACCAGAGGAGGTGGTCCCACCCTCAGCACCGCTCCGTCGGCGTTCTTCCACAGCCAGAGCCTGAGGAGGAGACCAAACCTTTCATCCTGGATCTCAAGAACTTTCCAGACCTGGCCAACGCTGACATCAACTCACAGAACCCCAACATACAGGTGAGTCTGGAGAGGGGAGTCGCACACATTTGGGGATATGCGGTTTTTGAGTTTCCTAGACAGCCTTATTTATTAAGTGATGGCTTAAATTAAAACCATTTGTGCAAGGAGAACATTTAACCTTTTATTGTGTAAAATTATCTGTAGCAAAATCAACAGTCTCTCCGTCTAATCTTAGCGTTCCGGCTGCGTCTTTTTTTGCTACTATTTCATTAAAGTGTAATAAAGGAAAACGGGCTCTGTAATCATAATCGTCAGCCATTACGTCCTCATCATCTCCTTCTAAATTGACCCAAAATTTTCAAAATGTTGCTCTGTTTAACTTATCTCAGGGCAGTTATCCTCTCCAGCTCTGGTCACTGTAATCAGGATGTGGTTAGAGGGACATAATGATGTCTACATCAAGTACAGAAACCGATGATGACTTTTCATGTAGCATATAGACCAGATGTACCAGATATAGACAAATGAAAACATTTCCAATCCTCATACATCTTTCCTAACTGTGAAATTAATTTCACAACAGTTACATAAAGATATTCCCCGTAGTCTCACTGTTGCCTGGTCTTCACATCAGCTGAAGTGGGCCCTTGGAAGTGCTGTAGCACCGAGGATGAGTCATATTGAGGTAATGAGAGGTAGTTATCCAGAATAAATGCTCACATTCGCTCCCCGAGAGGATCGTTTAGTTGGCTGAATGCTCATGCTCACGTCTGGCTGGCTGACTTGGATCCGGGGAGCGGGTTCGCCTCGCTAAAAAGACTTCTCCGCCGATTTGAGTTAGTTGATTTCTTGAGAACAATTTGTAACTCAAGCGCTAAAAAGTTTTGGAGGTACTTGACTTTTTTCATGACACATAACAGGAAAAGCAGAGTTAACACAGCAATCCTAGACAGTTCAATCACCCGTCATTGTCTTCTACTCACCGTTATTATGCCAAGTTTGGTCTGCCAATCACGCTACAATTTGTAGTCTGGTTATGCTAGTTCAGACTTTTAGGTGAGAGTTGTTCAGCTTCACAAATATTGATGCTGTTCAAGATCATATCAGTAACACAGATGAATGTGTTCATGGGTACTTCCATAGAGTAAGAAGTGGATGTAGTCACCGTGACGTCACCCATTGGTTTATGGACTGCCGCTTTGAAGCCTTGAGTACCGCATTTTGATTGTCGCAATCTTGTTTTTTTGCAACAAGAAGTGACACAAGAGGGTGGAGCTAAGTAAAACAATAAATAAGACATTTTTAGGTGTTACAATTAACATTCATAAACTGAAAAACAACACCCAGATGGGACAACGCTGAGGTAGCAACCTGTCAATCACAAGGTAGCCATGTCCTAAAGCATCCCCTTCTTTATGGTCTATTTGACTCTAAATGGGACCATAATTTACTGAATGAACATCATGCTGTATTGAAGAAGACTTTAAATTTGTGATTGAGACCATAAACTCATGTTTACAATGTTTACTGAGGTAATAAATCAAGTGAGAAGTAGGGTTTTCTCATAGACTTCTATACAATCAGACTTCTTTTTGCAACCAGAGGAGTCGCCCCCTGCTGGCTATTAGAAAGAATGCAAGTTTAAGGCACTTCCTCATTGGCTTCAGACCCAGAGGTTGCCTGCTGGTTACTTGAGATTGACAAAGACCCTTTGTTTTTTTTATGTAGGTAACTATTGAGGTGGTGGACGACCCCCAGATGGAGGTAGAGATGGACCTGGCCAAGGAAAAAGACTGGCTACCCTCCTCTTCCTCCTCACCCTCTTCCACGGTGGATTGGCTCGGAGGCAAGAAGCTTTTCTGGCCCCTTTTCTGGAGTTACACTGACGCGGACTCCAGCGAGGACAGCAACAGCCGGTCGGGCGTGGAGGACACTGGCGAGGAAGAGGAGGAGGAGGATTACTCCCTGGATTACGGCAGCGAGGAGCCCTTACCCAGCGGAGTGGGCGGAGACTGGGATACGCGCTGGAACGAAGGCTGGGATCCAATGCAGAGCTACTATGGTAAGGTTTGCCAAGTGGTACGCTCGCTGGTACAGCCACACAGCTCTTTCAGATATGACTTCATCACACTGATTATGGCTTTTAAAAAATTACCAAAATTTATCCTGTGGGTTTTACCAAAAGAAAAAAAATGTAAAAAGGGAAAGTATGGGAATGTAATTAGTGAATTTATCATATCAAAAAAAGAGATAATGTCTGGGAGGAGAGACAGAGAGAGAGAGAACAACAGGGCGGCTTAGGAAGGCTGCATGTTAACTGTCTTCACAGTCAGAGAACCAAACGATGCCAGCATGCGAGGCAGCATGAGCACTCGACCATCAGGACATTGTGGGTTATGGGCACTTTGAAGTCGACACTGGTCGTGCTGGTCGCAGAGGCCCGCCTTTTGAAGATGGGTCCGATGCGCTCGCTAATGGCAGCGTGAGGCCGGCACTGTTCCCTGGGACAAAACAGCCCTCTGCTTGTGGACAATTAGAGGGCAGATTTGGAACACAGAATGACAGGGGCCATTCGGCCGGCTCTTTCATCCTTTCCCCGGGACCCCGTGGGCCCCCCCAGACCCTGGCGGCCCTCGCTGCCCTCCGCGGCTCGGCCTTTTGAGCCAGTTCAAGAATTTCGGGGGGCTTTCAGGGCTCTGCATAACTTTTACAGCTCTTTTTCCACCCTCTTAATTCTGCCTTCCTCTGGTGGGAAAACATGTTGTGTCTCAGCTTGCACAGACCACTTATTCATCGGTGAAAATAGTAAATAATTAGAGAGAAAGAGAAAGGTGTATGTTGTGATTGAAAGGGAGAGAAGATGGAAAAGAGAGATAGAAAAGGAAAGAAAAGATGGGCTCGGCAGCGGGTAGGCCGATGTGTGCGAGTCCTACTGTAGATCAGAGGCTTACCACAGCATAAGGCTTTCATTCTTCAGAAATTTTCCCATAAATACAAATCAGTGCATGATTGATCTATTTTGTTTTTCTAAGGTTTTTGAAGGTTGCACGAACCTCTACTGCTCTATTGTAATCTCAAAATGTTCTAGCAGGTGGCTAGCATTCACTCTTTAACTGTTCCCATATCCGTTATACAACCCAATATATAGATTTGATGTGTTTAACTGTTGTGCATGCAGTCGAGCCAGCAAAGGGCAACAATGCCTATTAAGTGGTCACATCTAAAGACGCAGCGAACATAAATCAAGGATGTCTGCCTTAGCTTCTTCTGTAATTAAGACTCTCCTGAGACCTCATTCCCGTATGGCCACATGGCGAGCTGGCAGCGCCCACAAAGTCAAATTTGGGTGCTCGCTACACCCAAGCTGGTATTTTTGCACCCACCTCGCCTTTAATCAAGAATGACTTGTTTTCAGTGTTATTAACACCACAAGGAAACATGGTGCGGAGGCGGACAGCCACAGCACAGCTTCTCTCTCTCTAATTTGACTGAGGCCTGCTTAAAAAGAATATGGGTTTGCATGGGAAAGGTTAAACCAGGAGAAAATTGTCATTTATATGGACGGTGACAGTCCAGTGCTGGATTCAGCTGTTGAAACACATACTGAGTTCACTTTAACACAAAACTGTAAGGTGATGAAGCTATGAAGCTTTTTCTTATTAGTTTGTTAAATACAGTACATCTAGTAATTGTAATCTGTGCCAGAAAGCATGATGTAGAGCTCCTGTAACTGTACATTTAATTCCATGCTTTCATTTAGTATTCCTCTCATAATCTTCGATAGTTTTTGCAATATGAATTATATTGTGCTTTTATCTTAATAGAATCTGAGTTTTCATCGTAGTGCAAAGTAAGTTGTAGGACTTCAGGCTGAGTTTGTGACTCTGTTTGTTTTCCTTTCCACAGAGAAGGAGACAGATGAGTGGACTCCCTGGTCTCCCTGTTCAGTGACATGTGGAAACGGTGAGAGGAAGAGGACCAAATCCTGTGGCTACTCCTGCACTCTGACAGAAGCCTCTAAGTGTGACCTGGAGCCTTGTCCTGGTGAGATTATGTTTCCCTTTTAAGAGAGAAAACCAATAAACTGAGGCCAGAGTGTTTAGATATTTTTATTCTGCTTTCCCAGCTGGTTTTTAATCTACTGCACTCTCCTCTTTGTAGGTGATGTCAACACTGTGGTAGAGCCTTTCCCTTTCGAGATGGAGAATGGCACAGAGCCGTTTGGGACAGGTGAGTTTTTTCTAATGGGAAGTTCTCCATAACAGCTTTCATTAGCTTATATCATCATGTTTTACCATGGTTGAAACCATTAACCGCAAGCTTATTTATTTATACTGTACAGTCTACACTTTTACAAAGCATACTCAGTCAGACATATACTGTAGTTGTAGGTATATAATGGTTCCTCCGTGGCTAATGGATTATGGCAGCATGCCACGGATATGCTGTCACAAGGGAATGTGGAACTGGTTTGCTCAATACTTTAACATAGATGTTTATTAGGGCTATCAATCAATTAAAATACTTAATCACGATTAATCGCATGATTGTCCATAGTTGATCGCGATTAATCGCAATTTCATCGCAATTTCATCGCAATTTCATCGCACATTTTTTATCTGTTTAAAATGTACCTTAAAGGGAGATTTGTCAATTATTTAATACTCTTATTAACATGGGAGTGGGCAAATATACTTGCTTTATGCAAATGTTTGTATATATTTATTATTGGAAATTAATTAACAACACAAAACAATGACAAATATTGTCCAGAAACCCTCACAGGTACTGCATTTAGCATAAACAAATATGCTCAAATCATAAATTGACAAACTCAATCCCAACAGGCAACAACAGCTGTCAGCGTGTCAGTGTGTTGACTTGACTATGACTTGCCCCAAACTGCATGTGATTATCATAAAGTGGGCATGTCTGTAAAGGGGAGACTCGTGGGTACCCATAGAACCCATTTTCATTCACATATCTTGAGGTCAGAGGTCAAGGGACCCCTTTGAAAATGGGCATGCCAATTTTTCCTCACCAAAATTTAGCGTAAGTGTGGAGTGGTATTTATCCTCCTTCACAACAATCTAGTATGAGATGGTTGGTACCAAAGATTTTTGGTCTAGTTTAATATGATACCAGTAGTATTCTAGCTTTAAAACTGAGCCCGCTACAGCCTAAAATTGCAAGTTACGTTAATGCGTTAAAGAAATTAGCGTTATGCGTTAACGTGTTATTATCGCGTTAATTATGACAGCCCTTGTGTTTATAGATGCCAGACATAGAATTCAGACTTGACTACAAAGTAGTACCTACTTGACTACCAGTAGCGCTATCATGAAACAGTAACAAACAATTTCATGTGGTATTACTGTCCTCTTTCCAACAGATGTGGACAGCTGTGAGAAGTGGCTCAACTGTAAGAGTGAGTTCCTCCAGAGGTACCTCCACCAGGTCTTGTCTGAGCTGCCCAGCTGCCCCTGCTCCTACCCCTCTGAAGTGGGGTACACTGTCGTCAGTGTCTTCGATGAGGATCACGACCGCCCGTTCCGCTGGCGTGATGCCAGTGGCCCCAAGGAACGCCTGGACATCTACAAGCCGTCAGCGCGTAGCTGCATCCGCTCGGCGCTTTCCAGCGACTCGTCTACGCTCGCGGCGCAGCACTGTTGTTATGACGATCGCGGGCGGCTGATCACGCGAGGGAAGGGCGCAGGCACGCCTAACCTGATCAGCACCGAGTTCTCACCCGAGCTGCACTTCAAAGTGGATGTGCTGCCTTGGATCCTGTGCAAGGGAGACTGGAGTCGCTTCCATGCGGTGCGGCCACCAAATAATGGATTGAGCTGCCCAGAAAACCCCCATGAAGACGTGTTCATGAATGAACTGGAAGAGGCCAGGGAGTACTGAGGGACCACAGCCAAAACTACCACTTCACTCAGAGAGTCAGAGGGCCCAATCCTAATTTGAGAGGAGACTGCCTACTTTAAAAGCTCATGAAATATTACATCTAAACCATGCATCATGCATTGACTTGGAGCAAATGCACATTTGTGATTGGGTGTTTAGGTATGACGGTGAAGTGTGGCTGTCTCAAGTTAGGATTTGGCACAGTGTCCTGATATCAGGCTCGGCTGAACTGAACTGAATTACAAGAATGGAAAAAAAATGCAGTGTTCTCCCATCGCTTGCCAACCTGTTCCACATCTGGCGTAACATCAAGCTCTCTCTCTTTATATTCAGCACACTCTCCTGGGTGCGTGTAAGCATGATGTCTACCTACTGGCTTTTTTTGATGGTGTCCTGGAGCGCTTGTGATTGACAATAGCAACATATGGTAAACATCCTGATCATGCTTCTTGTAGGTTTTACATTAGGAAATGTATGAATGTGGGCTGGTTATATTGATGAAACAAACACATGCATGGGAAGAGTCCAACAGATGAGTATCCCAACTATGCTGCTACATTATAAAATCCTTCAGGTTATACAAAGGTGTTAAGGGGAACAAGACATCAGTAAACCCAAAAGATGCCACATGCATTCACAGTAATGTACATTTCAGCCATTCTTTCGGGACACTAAAATCAGTAATGTTCGAAGAATTTGGGATCTCAACCAGAGAAGCTAAAAAGGATTTGAAACAAATTATCGAGCTTGCTAGTGAGAATCATGAGAATAGCCCAATAGAGCAGCACATTTGAAATGTTTCGTCACACAGATTGATTTCATGCGTTTCCTCACATTTTCACAACCAGGAAGATATATGATCTGGGTGCCAAAGAGTTAAAAATCAGACTGTTGGTGCCTGTGTAAATCCAGCCTCCTAAGTCTCTACGGTGCAAATGTAGGAAAACAATTAAGTTCAACAGTGAGTAGATTGTGCTCATAGATCTCTACAATGTTCTCAGGGGACTAACTGACCATGATAAACAAATTTGTTCATTTACCTCGACAGCGGAGCACTATTGGAAGTGTACTGGGGTAAAGATTAGCAGGAGGGTATCGGATGTCTAATCCAGATTGTAATGATGAACAGATAATGCTTTTTGTGCAGTTTCAGAAAGCAGTCGGAGCCCTTATAACTGAATAGTTGATGCATTGTGTGTGGTAGAAAGATGTCATTGCTGCTTAAGCTGTTGGCTTAGGGTCTTTGGGTTTATGCACAGAACTTGATTGGATAGAAAGGACATTCCTACACAAATAAACATTCCTGAGAGGTCATGTAGTTGGAGCCCTTACCCTGGCTCACATAGGAGTACAGGTAAAGGCAACATGGAAGTCAAAAACCCATAGTGCAAGGGATTGAAAATATGTTGAACCATAATCAGAATAGTTTTTAGCATTGTATCAATAGCTGTGTCAAGGCAGTTATGTTAAATTTACGTAGAAATACCTTAAAACTCCAGGAATCGCCCTTTCTATCCAGTCTAATTCTATGGATGTTCGCTCCAAACCTTTTTTTCAGGAATTCTGCTTCCAGATGTGTATATGCAAACACGCATTTACATTTTGGAATCACCGATCATTTTAAAGGAAGGCACTTTATTTAAGGTATATATTATATATACAAAAGATATATCAAAATGTACTCATGTTTGCCATTTGTTGTGTTATTGTGAAGGGAAACTCGCCAGAAATGCTGCATTGTTCTATGAAAGTGCGTATATCAAGTGTTCTGTTGAGGAAAGCATGATCTTTTTGTGATTTCTGAATCTAGTATTACATATATGGTGTTGTACAGTATTTATTTGTCTATTCTCTTTTTTTTAAGTTTGCTGAAGCTTTGAAATGTCTCTATACTCAACATGGTGCACTAATCTGACTGAGAAATGAGGGCACCCATTATCAAAAGGGAAACCACTTGCCTCATATCACTTCATACAGCAACATCAAGTGTCTGTTTCATTCTACTTTGTACTGCAGTGCTCTATGAATATGTTGTCGCAATTATGCTGAAGAAATATATAAAAACCTTGCATTCATCATCTGACTTTTTAATGTGTCCTTTTCTTTTTCCACACTTTAGATGCTGTGTAGTGGAGCCAAGCATAGCATAGTAGCCTGCTGTAGAGCAAAATTCCTTAAAACTCAACTGAGTAGTTATACGCTTTTATTGACTGACATACCAAATGTTTCCGTACCTTTCCTTTCCAACAAGACAGGTACAGTGCAGCGAGCATTCCTTTAAACTGCAAACATGTCACTTCCTTCTTTGCAGCAACCGGCTAAATATTAAGACAGCCAATGGCAGATACTGTGCCAAGATCACACATGTTTGAAACTTCCTTCATATCAGAATATTTGCAAAGAAGAGTTTAATGTTAAAAGAATAGTTTGACAATTTTGGAAATATACTTATTCCATCCACAGGTAACAAAATCTGCCTACCAGCTAAGGGCGGGTTCACAGGTTTGGTTCCTGAATCAAACTAATGCGAGGATGATACTTTGTTTAAATTTTCCAACTGGTCCAGTTTGCGTTCACAAAGGCAAAACTCAAATGTTCCGGAAAAAAAACATCTGCATGCACCAGACTTTAGCTTCAAATCATATTCCCCAAAATGTCAAACTATTCTTTTAAAGGAACAGTGTGTTACATTTCGGGGGATTAGCAGAAATGGAATATAATATTCATAACTATGCTTTCATTAGTATTTAATCACCTGAAACTAAGAATTGTTGTGTTTTCATTAGCTTAGAATGAGCCCTTTATATCTACATAGGAAGCGGGTCCTCTTCACGGAGTCCACCATGTTGCTCCGCCATGTTTCTACGGTAGCACAGAATGGACAAACCAAACACTGGCCTCAGCGAGAGGCTTTTGTACGTTACCTGAAGGCCACCGTAGTTCTCCGACACGCTTGTGAAACTGCGGTAACGTGAGCCGCGGAGTGCAAAACCGTGGTACCGCCAGCCGCCGTCTGACTTCCCTTGCTCCTAAAGTAGTGTTATTGTGGAAAGGATGGCCTCTGAGCGAGGCGAACGGCGTTACCACGGTTTTGCACTCGGTAGCTCACATTACTGCAGTCTTGGAAAGGGAGGAATTGGAAGAGAGGTACTCAGTTGCAATCTGCAACCACTCTTCTTTGCTAATATCCCGATATGAATTCAGACACAGGAACATTCCCCCAAATGTCAGATTTCTTTAAATGTTCATTCCCTTTAACAGTCGAATACGAAGTCAGACCATCAAAGGAAGGTCCCTGTATCCAGTGGTCCTGTCCACATAGCTGAGCCGGTGGAAGCTGTGATGCTAAATTGTTTAATAATCCGTAAATACCATTTGTGGTTTTGTGTGTTAGCGTCTTGCCTTGATGAGAAGTAATGTGTTGCATGTGGCTCTAATTATTTATCTACATTACCTTTTCCACATTTAACCGATCCTGAACACAGCGATGACAGGATTCAATTAGGTATCACGCATGAGTTCTCCTGCTAGCACATGTTAGCATTCCCTCAGTTTACTCTGGTTTTATCGTCTCTCGATCTAACATTGGTTTTCTTTATAAATTGAGTTCATGTCTAGAAGTCAAGTCCTACTTTACATTTTCTGCCAGACTTCTAAACAATGAACCACAGCCTTTTGAAACCATGAATGCTTCAGGATTTACAAATATGTTGTGGGCATTCTTCTGGTGATTCACGAGAGTGACACATTTGACATGAATACGACTTTCAGTTGTGGTTTTAAAGTCCAAGCGTGAGCAAGAGGGATGTCCGTGTTGGCTAGAAATTCCCGTAAATTCAGATTCCAGAAGCTGCATAACAAAATCATACAGAAGGTTCCTCTCAACCAGACGAAAAATAGTCCTGCTAATACATAAATGAAACCTCTTAAGCCCCTGCATGCCTAAACTAACAGCCACCATCACTGTCATCCATCTCCGCTGTGGTATCTAGGCTGATCTATTTCTCCCATCATGTTGTCCGAGGCTATACTCTTTCCGGAGGATTAAATAACATTGAGATTAAAAGTTCAAAGGTCGGGGTAATGCAAATCCATAGGCTTAGGCAATCCCAATACTCCATTTAGATACTCTAATTCCTGTAGGTCATGATCCTTCACTTACTGCTCTCATTGACCCAAGAGGGGGGAAAAAGCCTGGTTATGCGTCAACACAATAGAACATTAGGTCAAAAGTGGGCCACAGTTAGCAGAGGATGTACTGTTATGTGTATAACCAAGGAGATACTTGGAAATCCATCTATCCATCCGTGTGGCGAGTATCCACTGTTGAGTGAATGATACGGAGCTTGGTGGGTCTACCGTGGTCCTTCAGTGACTCCTAAGTTGACTACAGATGAGTGCTGCGTGGAGGGAAGCCAGACACATGTTGACCACATTGCTGCCGCAGAATAACCGATAAATAACCGCAGATGTGTAGACAGAGGAGAAAGCAGGGAGAGAGAGAAAACAAAAGAAAGATGAAAAAGGAACACAAAAGAGAGGGGAGGTTCCAAAACTCCACTGTGGCCAGAAGATGTTATCTGAATTATTGAATGAAGCAAGAGTTTCCCGGGCGGATGCGTGCACTTCACAGTTTATGGAGGGGCATGTGTGTCATATCACTGAGGGAGTGCACTGTGGTTATACAGAAGTTCGAGCCGACCATTGTGTTTCAATTCAGCGATGAATTGTTTCAAAATGTGAAAAGATTGCATTACCATCTGAAATTCTGAATGCACGCTTCGCCGTGTACTTAGCCAGTGAACGTGTGTGTGAGGTGATTCATTGCTTTAGTTATAGCGCTGGTGGCCCAGGCCCGGTGCCAGCGCTCGGTGGTGGTTACGGATCTGTTTACTTTTGTAGGCTGGCAGGAACATGAGATTTCCTCTGGGTGTACTGCGGCTGGTCGACCTGCAAACAGCACGGCCCTTCAAGTTCCTCGCTGCTCCCGTTACAGGCTGCCTCGCTCCTCCCCTCTTTCAGATCACTTGTGCTGAGGGTAACCCCGGCCCATGCCGACAAACACACACTCACACAGAGAGGAAAAACAGCCATCACGGACACAAACATTGCATTGAGGGTAACAAACATATCCTTGTCTGCACACACAAACCCGTCACACATGCTTGAGCTGCTCTCCCGTCATGACTTAGAAGAATGCCAGTGGATCTTAGGATCTTATGGATTATCTGGAGTTTGATTTATCCCATTCCTTGACCAGCCTGACACAGAGGAAGGCCTTGTTCTGAGATGGTCAACAAGACTAATCTCAAAATGGAGCCTCCACTCATAAGAGGCAGAAATCCAAGAGCAAAAGAGCAAGAATAACACATCACAAAAAAAAAAATCACAAGTGTGTATTTCCATTTTTTTGACATCTTTCCTCTAGCTGTAGTTGATACAGGTGGTTCATTTGTGATCAAATAACAAGATTAAAGCTTCAGTAGGCAGAATGTTTTGGGCATCATTGGGCAAAAATCCCATAATAACCTTTCAGCATATTGTAATTCAAGTGTTCTGAGAAAAACTAGACTTAATATATCTAGCCTGTGACGGCCTTTGACCAATCACAGCTCATTTCAGAGAGAGATCGTTCCTATTGAACGTTCCTATTGGCTGTGCTCCGGCTGGTGGGCGGTGCTTGGTATTTCCTCAACTGATCTCAACATGGCTGCCGGGTCACAAACTTTCTCATTTTACAGCTAAACAGCACACTACAAGATGATTCTGGAAACATTTGAGGTGAGAAATAGGCATTGCTGTAACAGAATATTTATTCATATTTGATCAGCGCTGCCTAGTTTGATGGATTGATCGAAGTTTGCGAGTGATTGACAGCTGCTCAGAGACGGCAAGGCTCCAGCTCGGCTCTGATTGGTTGTTTTCCTCCAGTCTGTGAAATCTTGCAGATGCCGTTAGGAGCACCGGAGGACACAGATGTACATGATTTTTTTTCAGATCACCTGTCTCATGCACTACTGACAGGATATATGATCGTTTTATAAAAATAACTTTTTTTAATCATAAGTGCTCCAAATCTTCCTACTGCTGCTTTAAAGGTAGGATTGGTAAAGATTTTAGACATTTTGTTTTGATATATTAGTTGAAATTGTCATTACATCCTGACGCAATCAATAAATCAAATGCTCTGACAAAAAAGTGGTGGAGCCGTTCCCAGCTGACATTGGGCGAAGGCAGGGTACACCCTGGACAGGTCGCCAGACTATCACAGGGCTGACACATAGAGATAGACAACCATTCACGCTCACATTCACACATTCACAATTTAGAGTCAACACCTAACCTAACCTGCTTGTCTTTGGACTGTGGGAGGAAACCGGAGCACCCGGAGAAAACCCACGCTAACACGTGGAGAATAAACTCCACACAGAAGGGCCCCAAGCCAGGTTTCAGCTTGCGACCCTCTTGCTGTGAGGCGACAGTGCTAACCACTCTGTTTCATCCAGTGCGTCTGAAGTGAGTTATTCTTTAAGGTTTATCACTTTAATTAATGCCAAGTCTTTATCTGTTCACTTTGTAACCAAGTTCCCGTAACTGGAATATTGTTTGTGTTTCAACACTATCTGGCTTTGAGTTTTTTAATTACAATGAGTAAATGCATGTGCAATGCTGTTTATGTCATGCATGTCCCTTTGTTTTCTGTCTTTAATGCAGATACACCATTTGATGATGTTAAAAGGGAAGTTCATCTGGAATAAAGTCCTTTTTTTGGTGGAATTTCTTGGCTCGCTGTGCCTAATTCTGGTTACCTCACGTCCAATGTCTAAAATGTCCCTCGTCTCCAGCCCTCGCCAATTTGCTCACCCAAACATTTATCATAAACCAAAGTACTGGACAATGTGGAATGAGAAGGGATAACCAAAGTCAGTAGGATTCGAACCAATTTAATGGCAATCCATCCAGTAGGTGTTGAGATATTTCAGCCTGCAAAGTGGTGGACCGACACACACTGCCATCCATAGAGCCACCAGCATGGCTGAAAACGTACCAAAGCTATGACTGTGTACATTATTGTTTTAACATTACCTTGCAGGGGCTGTTGCATGTAAAAGGACAATATGTCTAGTGTCAAAAATGTCCTTACCTCTTTCATATTTTTCCTCAATCTTGCAGACAGAGTATAGGCAAATTGTTTTATCAAGCAAGAACAACATTCAGCCCAATAATCCCAACACTGGACATCAATATCCTCCGAGGAGTCTGAATAACTGACATTCTTTGGACGAACCAGACTCTACAAACTTTTGTTTGTTTACTCATGTCCAGTGGGAGTCTTAATTTTCCCCCCCTCTCTCTCTCTCTCTCTCTCTCTCTGTTGATAATATAATCACAAGAGCAGCCAACACAATACCTTTGGACATGAGAGGGGCCTGCAGATCTAGTAGTACTGAGGCGGCAGACAGCCAGCCATAACAACATCAAACAGCCCCTAGCCTCCAGCGTTTACACAGAGCCAAGACCCTGGACCAAAAATATGAATCGCTTGTTCTTCTTAAGATAAGAATGCAGACAAGCTTGAAGGTTATTGCGAACAATATGTACAGGTATGAAGTGGCCATAGTGGTAGAAGTGGATGGTTTGTAGCAAACAAGTAAGAAGAAAGTAGTACGTAAATTCAGATTGGATGCCTTAGATCAGAATGTAAGATCTGGTCTTGCAATGAATGATGGAGACAAACATGGACAGCATTCTCATTTAAATGTGCAATGTACAGGCATGTTTTGACATTAGAAAACATCATAATCGGTCTTGTTTTCGTTGTGAGTCCACACTTCATGTTCTCAGAGAAAAAGCAGAGATGGGAGAATACTGGAAAGTGAAGAAACTGACATAGAGCACCACCTGCTGGTCACCACAACTAAGTACACAGGCCTTAGTGAGCATCGGATCTCCTGCTATTCTGTCTATTCTACAGCTGAAATTACAGTTTTTCCTCGATTGAAAAAATGGAAGAAACCTCAGGAAGAGCAACAGAGGATGGACAGATGTGCAATAGATGTCGTGTGTACAGAGTAACAACATGAAAATACAACATAGACAATCCATATGACACATGAAATTAATATATATAATGTGAATATAAGTGGGAAGGTGGATCCAGGAGGATGTCATGTCAAGCAGATTCCCGGCGTCGCCAAGCAAATAGAGCCTGAGCAACACAACCTCCTCTCCACGCCAAATAGATAGAGCCTGAGCAACACAACCTCCTCTCCACGCCAAATAGATAGAGCCTGAGCAACACAACCTCCTCTCCACCATGGAACCTAGAGAGAGGACCAGATTTTTGTTTTAAATTCACAGTTGCTTGGTAATGTAAACGTATGTTTACAATGCCAATAAGTCCCCTTGGACTGAAGTAAACAGTATTGGTCAGGGAGAACATTGGTTGTGATGTTGATGAGGTGCTGTGGCCAGACTGAAACAGAAGACAGGATGCATAGGAAGCCTAGTTTTCTTTTTTCCTTACAGTATAATGCAGAAGGCTGATTTTGTTTTTACCTCCGTCAAGGAGGTTATGTTTTCGGTGCAGTTTGTTTATTTGTCAGCAGTAGTATGGAAAAACTATTGGTCCAATTTTCATGAAACTTGGTTAAAGTGTGTTTGGGCCAAGGAAGCACCCATTACAGTAAGTCACATATGCCTGAGATCTCAAGCTTTGTTCGCAGTCGTATTCAGAATAACATTATGTCATAATTGATGAATAGTTTGTTCCATAGAATGTAAAATGACATTTTCCCACAGACCATTTTCAAATGTTTTGTTCGACCTACAGTCCAAAACCAAAAGATATTCTGTTTATTATCATAGAAGTCATTTTAAAAGTTGGAGCCTGTGAATTTGGAGGAATTTGCTTAAAAAAACAACGTGAACGATTAATGGATTATCAAAATTGTTGCCAATTACTAATTAATGAATCACCTAAATGTTTTCGTCATCAGTTCGTCTGCAGGGTTAAATAAAGATGATCACTAATACATCAACATGAACACAAACTCCTGATTTGTCCTATATAGAAATAATGCTTTACTTCCAGCATGCCCATCTTCGCCTTGAAATAAGTGGACTGAAAAATGTACTACATGTATTTTAAAACAGGCGCGTAATGTTGGTAATTCTGTGACTCTGAAAAGCTATTAACAGCCTGGTTTACCATGTAAAAATAATCCTATAGTGTGTGCATATATCACCACCCATCACGGGCTGAGATGAAGCTCAGATTAGTGTGCTGTTCATTTCCTCCGGCTTCGTGTCAGCCTAAAGAATGTTAAGTAGGTGAGTGTATGAGTTTGATAAGAGGACATGTTGAACTTTTGGGGGTTTTATCTGTTAAAATGACAACAATATTTGATCACCAAGAAGACTGTAGTCGCATTTAGAGACCTAAATTAGCTAGAATCAGTCAGAAATATATATATTTAATCATATGGATCATTGTATTTCTTCTACAAATAGGATGCACATGCGTCAGGAAAAAATAGGGAATGAATCAGATGCAATCAATTTATGGTAGTTTTTGCAGAATAATACATAGCTGATTCTAAATGTGATGTAAATTTGGGACTTTCATGCTTACTTTGTCACAGCCTTTAAGCCCCTCTTAGCACTGCAGAATGTGTTTAATGATGAGCCAATGTATTTACACGAGCAAACATAAGTGCGCATTTGATTCACAATGTCCATCTGCATCGCTAGCCTATCACTTCTGTAGGCATCTTTTTATTATGTGAGTCAAATATTGACTCAAACAATTACCCTGCTATGCCACTGCTCCTGGAGACGAGTGCAATTGTATAAACCGAGGGCGGGTTTCCCGCTTCACCAGCTGAGGTGAAAGCAGGCGGGATCTGAAGTGTGAAGTGCATCTATCTACGTAGGTGCATGCTCCGACTGGCAACGCTGGTCCTATTTTAAATCATGGAGGAATTCCCTTGTCCTTCCGTGCTGAAATTGATTGGTGAAGGATGAACTCTGAGGTGGGAGGCAGCACAGTTTGGTTCAAAGTTTTGAAGTCGTGATAACTCTAACTTGCCTCATGTTTATCCTTACAAGGTGCAGTGGGTGCATGACACATATAGGCCTATTTCTGCTTCATTAATGGTACTGTTTGTAAGAATCAGAAATTGGTTGTAACAGCGATATCTGTGGCCTTTAAGTCAACGAAAGTCAGTGTCCTGTTGCTCGCGCTCGCCCGTGTATACGCGCTACGTGAATGTGAGCGATTATCCGTCAAAGCAGTGAGGCGACACACTTCAGCTAAAACCACAATATCACTCTATATTTCACCTGCTTGGCAGTAATGTTAGCTGACCAGATGAAGGTCTCTCCATGAATCACTGCTGATCCTAGTGTTGGCTTTTCTTGCTTCAGCCTCCCGACCGCGGTCGGAGGGAAAAGCGAAGACACCGGCACCCAATCGGTGACGATAACTTAACTCGTTGCGGAGCCCCGTCACTTCACAAGACACGGGAAACAGTATTTATTTCTGACCAAAGCTACGGTCTCTCCCGCGTCCTCCGACCGCGGCCAACACTGTTTTGCAAGACGGGCTTCACTAGATATAACTTTGCGGTTTTGGTGCTTCCATGTAGTTTGTGTTGGAGTCTTGTCTGAACAGCGTAGCCACACGCGAGCGCGCATGGGACACCGACCCGGATTGATTTATACGTGTAAAAAGTTACAAACAGTCTCTTTAAGTAAGGGATAATGGCTCAGTTTTTGGACACCTGCCATAAGACTACAGAGAAAGTTCTACATAAACTGTTTTTTGTGTACAAAGCTGACATTGTGTACCCTACGTTAGTTTTTTACTTCTGGCAATTGCATTTACACTTCAAAAATCATAAAAGTGGTGTTCATTTGTGAAGATTATCGACTCAAAAACGTGTAAGTATCATAAACGTTTTTTTGCCATAGAGCTTATTTTCTGCAAAAAAACAAAACCCAATGGAAAAATCCCATTGGATTCCTGTTGAGGGAACCCAGGGCAATGCTAACTTCCTGGTTGGCCTACAAAAATACATCATCTCTTGAGCACTCTATAGATTTATGATATGATAAAGATCCTTACTAAACTCTATGACAAAACAGCCACTGGTATACAGATACCTAACCCACCCCCAAGTCCCATTTTTTTTTTTTATAGATAATTTTTGGGAGCTTTATTAGATAGGACAGATTTATTTACAGGGAGCGAGAGTTGACGACATGTAGCAAAGGGCCACGGGTTGGATTCGAACCGATTCGAACCGATTCGAACCCGCGCTGCTGCGGTGAAGACTCAGTTTTGGTAGATGGGGCGCCCACTCTACCATGTAAGAGAAAAACTTATCCCTACTAAAACCTGAGTGTTAATGAAGGCTCAGTGTTCAGGACCTAAATAGCCGAAAGACATTGTGTTATCATTTCCTGATGCATTCTCCCTCTCTTGTAAGTGCTACACTTTGTTACAAGTTATTTACAAAATATCTAAACTCTTCTGTATGACAGATTTAAGTTTTTAACTCAGTGGACATGGTTAGATTGTCATTCTATCTGTGGTCAGTATGGACAATTAACTTTGTTATAAGATAACGTTATGTGATATTCTTACCCTTAAGTCCTCATATAATTATCTGACGGACACTTTGTGCAATAATCTGGCAAAACTGTAATCTGGCAAAACTGTCATCTCATCAATATACATATTGTATTTTTATATTTTATATTGTATTATCTTTTATATTTTTTATATTTATATTGCACTATATCTTTTTTTATTGTATTATCTTTTCATTAGCACCTATGGGATTGTCACAATCTAATTTGGGAGAAAACTGTGTAACTGAAGAGTGCAATTGCTATTCCTAAACTGGATTTTGTATTATGTATCTGTTGTCTTTTGTCTGTTTTAACATGCTCCACTGTATAATTGTTGTAACTTTGTAATGGTGTGCCATCTTGGCCAGGTCTCCCTCGAAAAAGAGATTTTAATCTCAAAGGACCTCCTGAATAAAAAATAAAATATATTTAGCTAATGTTAGATGGCTAATTAGTCAATAATCAAACCTGTAGCTAACACCTAACAATCAAACCTGTGACAGCTTAACGTTGGTGTAGAGTTATTCACAAAAGCAGCATTATATCGATGGGTATTGAGGCTTAAGTGTTAAATCATTATTTAAAGCAGGGATCGAAGTCGCATCAGAGAAGGAAAAGTGTTTCCCCGGCAGGCCCCAGCGAGGATCGAACTCGCGACCCCTGGTTTACAAGACCAGTGCTCTAACCACTGAGCTATGGAGCCCGATCTGTCCTTCTTAAAGGTACAGTGACAATTTCAACATATTCAAGTTCAGTGTGTCATAGGTAATACGGAAGTAATATCGCATTTAACGTTACTGTGCGCGGAAGCCTTTCACGTGAAGACTGTAGTTAGAGTAGCTAACTAGTCTTTGAGACTTGGCTTATCAAAATGTCATTTTTCCATGTGATTTTGAGCTGGGCTGCTGTCTCTCTGCTCTGTCTGATTGTCATCTTGTTTCTCGGTTACTGCTTATACATCCAATACATTCATATGAAATATGACCACATACCTGGGCCACCGAGAGACGGGTAAGATGACTCTCTTTGTCTTCACCTTGCTGGCTAACATCAGCTTTAAACTATTGTGTTGACATTACAGTACGTGCCACTTTGTTGTGTTTTCTCCCCACAGATTCCTCTTCGGACATATAACGACGATTCTGAAGATAATGAGCAACGACGGAGTCATATACGACAAGTTCCTGCAATGGTAACGTTATGTTTCATACATACATGCAGTTTTGATGTGTATAAGTTGTCGTTAATTTCACTAATTTTTCTATTTCTTTATTTTTTCCCCCCTTTTTTCAAGGTTGTTTTCATATATGCAATTTACAGTTCGTAATTACAATAGTTTATAAACCATTTTTTAAGTAGATGAGCTTATAGACAACTCATTAAGTACCCTAGAGAAAACAATTTCAACATTCAAAATTGAAATCAAATTAAGAAAATAAATAATAATAATAATAATGATAAAAAGAAAGAATAGAGTTAAAAAAACAAAACAAGCAAAAACAAAAACAAAATAATAATACAAAAAATACTAGAGTAATAATAAATTAAATCAAGAAATAAGTTAATAGAAAATAAAAAGGGGGGAAAATTTAACTAATATTTAAGCTACATATTTAAAAAAACTTTTTTCAGTAATTATGTGACAAGTGTAACTTCACTTTGGGTGTAACTGTATTGTTTGCAATTCCAAGCAATCTTAATTATGATTTTGGAATTTACATTTACAGGTCGGAGACTCATGGGTCTGTTTGCAGGATAAATGCTTTTCATTATGTTTCTTTCCTTGTGACCTGTCCAGAGGGAACCAAGGTAAGCACTGCACCTTTCAGTGGTATTTGTTTAGACATTATTGCATAAATATTGCGCAATAAACTGTGTAAAGGTGCACAAAGATAGAGATCCTGCTACAGTTCCAACTCTTTTTGGTTAAATGGGTAGGCCTATATCCTGATCATGTTTACAATAAACATTTTCAATGTTTCGTCTTCTGATTGCTGTGTTTCAGGAGATCCTGATGTCCGCAAAGTATCCAAAAGATAAATTCTTCTACAAGAAACTCTTCAACCTGTTTGGTCAAAGGTAGTTTAATAAAACGATATACATCTCATACCCCTTTCACACCAATGACCAGGGTTGGACCAGGGTTATACAGTTATACAGATACTGTACCAAGTCCCAGACAATTACCTGTTTTGTTATGTCAAAGCATAGACTGTATATCTAGATGGATGACACCTCTCCACTTCCTCCCAGCCAAAAGCCAAAATATCTGGGTTATGGAAGCTGCAATCTTGAGACATCTTTTGGAGCCAGAGTCTGCGCAGTAGTGATCGGGGGACTCAAGCTGTGGTATCGCTCACGATATCGTGAGCCACCGACTCGAGACGGTTATGGAAAGTTAAAGTTACATCTCCTCTCTCGTACATTTCCCGAGCCTCCAGCTCAGCGTTGTAAGAACTACCTAAAATGACAGAAACTATCTTCGATAAAAATGTATTTGACGTGTTTGACTTTTCAGTTTGGCCCATGTCCCATCCGCTAACATGGAGGGGGCAGGATTTATGACCTCTACTGCAACCAGCCACCAGGGGGCGATCGAGATGTTTTGGCTGTCATGTCGTCCATCTTCATATACAGTCTTTGTGGCAAATCATTTACAACCTTATCCTGCTATTTTGAAAGTATTCTGTTCCATGTCTTTTTTCAAGGTTCCTAGGTAATGGCCTGGTAACAGCACAGGACCATGAACAGTGGTATAAACAGCGCCGGATGATGGACCCTGCGTTCAGCAGCTTGTGAGTTATTTGACAACTGCAAAGAGACACAATAGAGCTCAACCTTTATTCGGTGTTGGCAATCATAGAATATTCTGTTTAGATTATGGGTATCTTTTGCTCTGTTTCTTTTGGACAATATTGTCCAATTGTATAATTTCTGTGGAGCTTTGCAGTCCACTGTCTAAAACTACCATCATTTCCAGGTATTTGAGGGGTCTAATGGGCACCTTCAATGAGAGGGCAGAGAAACTGACGGCTAAACTTGCAGATGCTGCTGATAACCAAACGGATGTCACGATGCTCCAACTATTCAACTTTGTTACCCTTGATGTTATTGCTAAGGTATTGTACCATAGTCCGTTTGACAGTTTCCACTACAGTAGCCCTGATCCAAAAAGTTTTTCTTTCATGGGACGAAAGCACCAGCTTATGACAAAAATCCATCTGATCAAGTTGTAACTGCCTTGTATCCTCGATAACGCTCAGGTTGCTTTTGGTGTGGATTTAAACCTGCTGAAAGGTTCACCTTTCCCTAAAGCCATCGAGACATGTCTGAAAGGGATGATCTACTATGCCAGAGACCGCTTTTTTGAGGTTCGACTTCACAGCAAGTTTTAATGGCGTTTGTGTCGTGGCAATATTATAAAATGTGTGAGATCCTAAAATCTTGCATTTCCAGTGGAACCCGAAGAACTGGACATTCGTTAAAGAAGTAAGGGAAGCTTGCCGCCTGCTGCGCACGACTGGAGCTGAATGGATTAATAACAGAAAGGCTGCCATGCAAAATGGCGATGACGTTCCAAAGGACATCCTCACACAGATCATCAAATCAGCTGGCAAAGGTTGTGGTTGCTAAAGTTCAAATTGTTTGACTGATTAGATAAGAAGAAAGTTTAAACATCCCTGTGTTGTAATAGGGTCATGACAGCTGCAAACAATAGTTTCCAGGGTCTAGTTTTAAAAAAAATATTTATTTTAAACTGAGGAGAATTATACAACAAACATAAATTACAAGCATCATCATCTTAATATGTGCATCATTGATTTTACATATTAGATTTGCAGAGCAGAAGTGCAAAGTTAAGCTACTGCCTGTTCAGATACAGTAGATTGAGTATTTTCTTTGTACAAATTTTAAAATAACATGACTGGAATATTGGTTTAGTTGTTCAATTTTGTTTTTGTATTAATCCAGAAAAAAGCGTGACGAAAGAAGACGAAGAGTTGATGTTGGACAATTTCGTGACATTTTTCATTGCGGGTGAGTCAGTGTTGTTTCTGCTTTGATGTGAGAAATGCTCCAAAATAAGCTTGAAGCTGTGCCTCCTTTGTGGCATTAAAAAATTAAAGGGACACACCAACCAGAATTTCAATAAAACCTATTTTCCTCTTACCCATAATGTGAACTATCCACCAGTTTAGGTGTGAAAATATTTGGAGTTTAATATTACTTTTCAAGATAGATAGATACAGTAGATACTTTATTAATCCCCGCGGGAAAAATACTGTGCAAAAAAATATACTTTTTATATTTGTCAATACAATAACTTAGCAATATACAAAAACTTAGCAATATACAAAACTTAGCGATAAACAAAATTGAGCAATATACAAAATGTAGTAATAAACAAAAAATAGCAATAAACAAAATGTAGCAATATACAATACTTAGCTATTTACAAAAAAATAGCAATAAACAAAACTTAGCAATATACAAAACTTGGTAATATACAAAAAATAGCAATAAACACAATTCAGCAATATACAATACTTAGCTATATACAAAAAAATAGCAATAAACACAATTCAGCAATATACAAAAATTAGCAATATACAAAAATAGCAATAAACACAATTCAGCAATATACAATACTTAATTATATACAAAAAATAACAATAAAGAAAACTTAGCAATATACAAAACTTAGTAATATACAAAAAATAGCAATTAACAAAATTTAGCAATATACAAAACTTAACAATAAACAATTTAGCAATATAAAATGAGCAATAACATTTAGCAATATACAAAATTTAGCAATATACAAAAATTAGCAATAAACACAATTTAGCAACATACAAAAATTAACAATATACAAAACTTAGTAATATACAAAAATAGCAATAAACAAAATTTAGCAATAAACAAAACTTAGCAATAATCAAAATTTAGCAATATAAAATGACAGGGTTTTTTATTGTACATATATGTGTGATGCTGTGAGGTGGACATAGTGCAAGTAGTGCAAAAATAATTTTAAAGTATGACGTAGTTATTCACAATAATCCATACACTCTTCTCTAAACATTTCCTGTCTTAAATCACGACTAATATTTAAGTCTTAAATTGTATTATGTTTTTAGATTAACTTTTCTCTTAAGCCCCACTGTTTGGTTTAGAGATAAAGAATGCGATCACTTTAATACAGTGTGTGTTGTTAATCCACGTGCTCCAGTTAAAGGTAATGTTCTAACATTTTAGGGCAAGAAACAACCGCTAATCAACTGGCTTTTTGCATCATGGAACTTGGAAGACATCCCGATATACTGGAGAAGTAAGAACTAATACTTCAGGGCAAATCAGTTTCATAATGTAGCTTTTGAATGACGGTTTCTTGAGTTGTGATTTTATTCCTCAGAGTGAAGAAAGAGGTGGATGATGTCATTGGGATGAAACGGGAAATCAGTTATGACGATCTGGGGGAACTGATCTACCTCTCACAGGTACATATCGTGAAGTTAGGAAAATTATGGTTTAGCTCATTAGTAGTGAAGCATGTTGTGAATGCATTGTGCAACAATACTCACATATTCATTAATTTATTCACTGACTCTCTAGTTGGCCTAAACTTAAGTCTTCTCATTTTCAAAATGAGGAATGGCTCCATCTCCAGATGACACACTAAAACTGGATCAATTATTTACCTCTTCTTTACAATTCTGCTTAAATTTAATTTTATCATAAGTAGGGCTGTCAATCAATGAAAATATTTAATCGTGATTAATGCATGATTGTTCATAGTTAATGGCAAATTAATCAGACATTTGTTATCTGTTCAAAATGTACCTTAAAGGGAGATTTACTGCAATACTCTTATCAACATGGGATTGAGTCAATATGCTTGCCTCATGCAAATGTACATGTATGTATATATTTATTATTGGAACTCAATTAACAACACAAAACAATGACAAATATTGTCCAGAAACCCTCACAGGTACTGCATTTAGCATAAAAAATATGCTCAAATCATAACATGGAGCAAAACTGCAGCCCAACAGGCAACAACAGCTGTCAGTGTGTCAGTGTGCTGACTTGACTATGACTTGCCCCAAACTGCATGTGATTATCATAAAGTGGACATGTCTGTAAAGAGGAGACTCATGGGTACCCATAGAACCCATTTCATTCACATATCTTGAGGTCAGAGGTCAAGGGACCCCTTTGAAATGGCCATGCCAGTTTTTGTTCGCCAAAATTTAGCGTCAGTTTGGAGCGTTATTCAGCCTCCTTTGCGGCAAGCTAGTATGAAATGGTCTGTACCAATGGATTCCTTAGGTTTCCTTAGTTTCTTTCTATCTTTGCATTAACGCGTTAACTTTGACAGCGCTAATTATAAGCACTTGACCCAAGATGTGCACCTCACGCTGTAACCCCCCCCCCAGGTGCTGAAAGAGACTCTGAGGCTTTACCCGCCAGCTCCAGGCACATCTCGGGATATACTGGAAGACATTGTCATTGACGGTATCCGCATACCCGGAGGAACCTCATGTTTCGTGAGTTGTTCACTTTTGAGTGTGTTTGTACCTCTATAGGGCAGGAATTGTGTGGCAGAACCCAAAAAAGGTTTTATAGTTTATTTCTGCTGTTGTTGTGATGTTCAATGAATTATTCTGAAATTCAGTTCAGCAGCTATTCAGTTGGGAGAATGGAGAAATTCTTCAAGGACCCGCTGACATTTGATCCAGACAGATTTCACCCAGATGCTCCCAAGTAAGTGGCTTACAGTTTTATTTTTCATCTTAGCATGTTAGAACACTGGTTGTTGTCCCAGATAAAATGATGAATATGATGTGCATTGAAGTGTCTCTTATCTGTTTTAAAAGGCCTTATTACTGCTACTACCCCTTTGCCCTCGGCCCACGCTCATGCCTGGGACAAAACTTCGCTCAGGTGGGTGGTGAGAGTCATAAATGATCAACACAAACAAAACGTAACGACACATGGAATTAACTCAATGGGTGGGGGGGCGATTGCAGATGGAGGCCAAAGTGATCATGGCCAAGCTGATCCAGAGGTTCGACTTCACCCTTGTGCCGGGACAGACCTTTGACCTGCGAGACAATGGCACAATCAGGCCGAAGAGTGGAGTGGTGTGCTCTGTCAGACACAGGAATCACAAGAAATAAATGGTCATATGGTTACCGTATAACATAAGATGAAACCCTAATGGTCCATGTGGTGAAATTGGTTTGTTGGGTTATTTAGACCAGCTTACTGCCTGCAGCTTTGACTCCTACCTAACCTAAAAGCCTCTAAAAGTACTTATTAATTACTTTTTCTGTTTGCTTTTTTAGACTTTGTTAAGAAAATAGTATCGGCGGTGCTTGTTTTAATGATTTAAACAGTATATCCATGTGTTTATGATGATGATTGTTATTACCTAACAATAATGAGGATATAGGAAAACAAATGAGCTACTTTTTGAGTATCATTAGCACTTTAATCTTGAGGGAATTAACCTTTATATCTGTGTAAATGCTCTTCCATACCCGCAGAGCTTCTAAACTTGATTTGTGCCTTTAATACTGATATCAAAATGCTGAATTTACCATTTTTACACAAATGAAAATAAGATTATTTTTACTAATGCAGGGGGAAAAAAACTTATTTTGTTTTGCACTTTAATAAACTGATGATTAATTTAATGCCAAACAGTCTGATTTTATTTCATGCTCGGTTTGCTGTGCAGAGATTTTTTTTAATGTACTCAACCTGCTGTGTTTTTGGCTTGGTTACTGACAGTGGACACAAGGGGGCGCTGTGAGCTTGCAAAGAAATCTCAAAAGCACCTGTTAAACTACAATTTCTAGAGAATTAACACTCAAAAGTTGCCACTCATCAAAGCTTCATGTCAGGAGTTTGTTTTCATATATACTGTATGTGCCTGTAATATAAGGTTGTTAAGTGGCAATTCACATTGTAGTCAGAGGCTGATGTCAATACAGTGGTGGTTAAAGTTAATTTTGAAACAATTATTAAATACATCACAGCTTTTTAGCTAGCAAAGAAATCTCAGAAGCACCTGTTAATTATATAATTATTTATACTGTTGATTTTGAAACAATTAATAATTGGGCCAATTACTTCTACAACACAGCTTTTTTGCTTATAAATTAAAAAAAATAATTAGCTTTTACTAATAAAAGTCAAACGGTTTGTGAATATCAAAAGTTAAATATATACTACACAAAATGCTTAAATATGTCTGTATATATATTAATAAAATATTAATATTAAAATATTAGTACTATTAATTAATGATATTATATAGTACTAATATTTTTAATAATCATTTTTTCTCTTTTATATATATATATGGTTGTTAAGTGGCGTATCACATTGTAGTCAGATGCTGATCAATACAGTGGTGGTTAAAGTTATAAAAAATTACTTATAAAACACAGCTTTTTTGCTTATAAATAAATACAAAAACAAATCCACTAGCTTTTGATAATAAAAGACAAACAGTTTGTGAATATTGAAAGCTAAATATAAATTACACAAAATGCTTAAATATGTCTGTATTTATTAATGTAATACTACTATATAATACTAATATATATATAGATATAGATATAGATATAAATATCTATATCTATATATATAATATATAATTTCCACTTGTGCAATTTTGTTAATAGTCTGTTTATTGTCAATACTGTATATACTGCTCCTATTTTTATACTTCCTTCTATTTAAATGGTTCATATTTTGTTACACTTTGTTTAGCTCTTTTTTACTGTGTTAGCTGATGCATCTTGTTTTTTGCATTATCCCCTTTGCTACTGTACACTGGAACATTTCCCCACTGCGGGATTAATAAAGGAATATCTCATCTTATCTTATCTTAATAATACTTTTTCAAATATTTTTTTAATAATATTTTTTTTAAACAGGTGTTCAGAGCCATTAGTAAAGTGCTTTGTAATTTTATTATTATTATTATTATTATTATTATTATTATTGAGGGATGTTAGCAAAGACAAAAATATTGTGCAAAAAACTATACTTATACTAATATTTGTCAATACAATAACTTAGCAATATACAAAAACTTAGCAAAATACAAAACTTAGCGATAAACAAAATTGAGCAATATACAAAACATAGTAATATACAAAAAAATAGCAATAAACAAAATTTAGCAATATACAATACTTAGCAATATACAAAACTTAGCGATAAACACAATTTAGCAATATACAAAACTTAGTGATAAACAAATTTAGCAATATACAAAACTTAACAATAAACAATTTAGCAATATAAAATGAGCAATAAAATTTAGAAATATACAAAATTTAGCAATATACAAAAATTAGCAATATACAAAAATTAGCAATAAAAAAAATTTGCAGACCTTGTCCCTAGTTAGGCTTTTAAGAAAAAAAAATACAGAATACCACATCATACATAAAATAATAATAATAATATATTAGATTTATATAGCGCTTTTTAGTAATCTCAAAGACGCTTTAAGGTCTTTCAGGACTGGGGTGATATGATGCCATGATTTGGTGTGGGTGAGGAGTCGGGCAGCTGCATTCTGGACCAGTTGTAGTTTATTGATGGAGGTGTTGCTGATGCCATAGAGGAGTGAGTTGCAATAGTCAAGGCGGGAGGAGATGAAGGCGTGGATGAGAAAATGGCATAATACAACATATTATTATTATTTGTTTTTATCAATAATGTGTTTTTATCTGTCCTCGTCGTACTGTTAAATATATACTACACAAAATACTTAAATATGTCTGTATATATATTAATATAATATTATTATTAAAAAATATTAGTACTATGTATTATTAATGATACTAAATAGTACTAATATTTTTTAATAATAATATTTTAATATATACGTATATATATATACATATATATTTTTTTAATAATATATATATTTTTTTATGAATAATGTGTTTTTTATCTGTCCTCGTCGTACTGTTGCTTTAAGAGGGCTGAGCCTGAGCCTTGCACCATTCATCTACCTGCTGCTCCACTCCTCCTCCTCCTCTCGGCTCCTCTCGGCTCCTCTCGGCTCCTCTCGGCTCCTCTCGGCTCCTCTCGGCTCCTCTCAGCTCCTCTCGGCTCCTCTCGGCTCCTCTCGGCTCCTCTCAGCTCCTCTCGGCTCCTCTCGGCTCCTCTCAGCTCCTCTCGGCTCCTCTCGGCTCCTCTCAGCTCCTCTCGGCTCGTCTTGATTGGTTATCTTGGCCGAAATCCTCTTGAATGATTTCAAACCTATTTCAACATATTCAAGTTCAGTGTGTCATAGGTAATACGGAAGTAATATCGCATTTAACGTTACTGTGCGCGGAAGATTTCACGTGAAGACTGTAGTTAGAGTAGCTAACTAGTCTTTGAGACTTGGCTTATCAAAATGTCCTTTTTCCATGTGATTTTGAGCTGGGCTGCTGTCTCTCTGCTCTGTCTGATTGTCATCTTGTTTCTCGGTTACTGCCTTTATATTCAATACATTCATATGAAATATGACCACATACCTGGGCCACCGAGAGACGGGTAAGATGACTCTCTTTGTCTTCACCTTGCTGGCTAACATCAGCTTTAAACTATTGTGTTGACATTACAGTACGTGCCACTTGTTGTGTTTTCTCCCCACAGTTTCTTCTTCGGACATATAACGACGATTCTGAAGATAATGAGCAACGACGGAGTCATATACGACAAGTTCCTGCAATGGTAACAACGTCAATACATATGCAATAAACACAAGTATGTTATATAGTTGTGATATAGGTAATAGGTCAACGTTTATTAACTTAATTTCGACATGTGTGTGTGTGCTATTAATCTTTGTCAATGCAGTTTTGATGTGTATAAGTTGTTGTATAAGTTTTATTTTTGTATACTTTATTTTTCCCTTTTTTCAAGGTTTCAAGGTTTCAAGGTTGTTTTCAAATATGCAATTTACAGTTTGCAATTACAACCATTTTTTAAGTAGATGAGCTTAGACAACTCATTAAGTACACTAGAGAAAACAACTTCAACATTCAAAATTGAAATAAAATTAAGAAAATAAATAATAATAATAATAGTAATAATAATATTAATGATAAAAAGAAAGAATAGAGTTAAAAAAAAAGAAAAAACATACATAACAAAATAAACAAACAATAATAATACAAAAATACGAGAGTAATAATACATTAAATCAACAAATAAGTTAATAGAAAATAAAAAGGGATGGAAATTTCACTCATTTTTTTTTTTATACTTTATTTTTTCCCTTTTTTCAAGGTTGTTTTCATATATGCAATTTACAGTTCGTAATTACAATAGTTTATAGACCATTTTTTAAGTAGATGAGCTTATAGACAACTCATTAAGTACCCTAGAGAAATCAACTTCAACATTCAAAATTGAAATAAAATTAAGAAAATAAATAATAATAATAATAATAATAATAATGATAAAAAGAAAGAATAGAGTTAAAAGAAAACAAGAAAAAACACAATAATAATACAAAAAATACTAGAGTAATAATAAATTAAATCAAGAAATAAGTTAATAGAAAATAAAAAGGGGGGAACATTTTACTAATTTTTAAGCTACATATTTAAAAAAAACTTTTTTCAGTAATTATTGCAAAAAGTGTAACTTCACTTTGGGTGTAACTGTATTATTTGCAATTCCAAGCAATCTTAATTATGATTTGGAATTTACATTTACAGGTCGGAGACTCATGGGTCTGTTTGCAGGCTAAATGCTTTCCATTCCGTTTTTTTCCTTGTGACCTGTCCAGAGGGAACCAAGGTAAGCACTGCACCTTTCAATGATATTTGTTTAGATATTATTGCATAAGTATTGCGCAATAAACTGTGTGAAGGTGCACAGTGATAGATCCTCTAGTACAGTTCCAACTCTTTTTGGTTAAATGGGTAGGCCTATATCCTTATCACATTTACATTAAAAAAAATTCAATGTTTCGTCTTCTGATTGCTGTGTTTCAGGAAATCCTGATGTCCACAAAGTATCCAAAAGATAAATTCTTCTACACGAAACTCTTCAACCTGTTTGGTCAAAGGTAGTTTTATCAAACGATATATATCTCATACCCCTTTTACACCAATGACCAGGGTTGGACCAGGGTTATACAGTTAAACAAGTCCCAGACAATGACTTGTTTCATTATTGCAAAGCATAGACTGTATATCTAGATGGATGACACCTCTCCACTTCCTCCCAGCCAAAAGCCCAAATATCTGGGGGGACTCAAGCTGCGGTATCGCTCACGATATCGTGAGCCACCTAGCTGCTACATTAGCACCACTGTAACTTTTTAGCTAGAAATACACAGCAACTACCCATAATATCTCTATAACTACATTTATGATCAAATTGACACATGTTCTATTACACAGACTCGAGACGGTTATGGAAAGTTAAAGTTACATCTCCTCTCTCGTACATTTCCCGAGCCTCCAGCTCAGTAACTACTTCATTCAGAGCAGCTGACAATCACAGCTGTCAATCAGGACGTCTCATCCCCTTTTTTATAGCGTCAAATAACTAATTAAAACCAAACTTATCAGGAAAATTAACACTTGAACATACATCAGCGTTGTAAGAACTACCAAAAATGACAGAAACTGTCTTTGAGAAAAATGTATTTGACGTGTTTTACTTTTCAGTTTGGCCCATGTCCCATCCGCTAACATGGAGTGGGCGGGATTTATGACCTCTACTGCAACCAGCCACCAGGGGGCGATCGAGATGTTTTGGCTGTCATGTCGTCCATCTTCATATACAGTCTTTGTGGCAAATCATTTACAACCTTATCCTGCTATTTTGAAAGTATTCTGTTCCATGTCTTTTTTCAAGGTTCCTAGGTAATGGCCTGGTAACGGCACAGGACCATGAACAGTGGTATAAACAGCGCCGGATGATGGACCCTGCATTCAGCAGCTTGTGAGTTATTTGATAACCAAAAAAACAGACAAAATAGAGCTCAACCTTTATTCGGTGTTGGCAATCATAGAATATTCTGTTTAGATTATGGGTATCTTTTGCTCTGTTTCTTTTGGACAATATTGTCCAATTGTATAATTTCTGTGGAGCTTTGGAGTCCACTGTCTAAAACTACCATCATTTCCAGGTATTTGAGGGGTCTAATGGGAACCTTCAATGAGAGGGCAGAGAAACTGACGGCTAAACTTGCAGATGCTGCTGATAACCAAACGGATGTCACGATGCTCCAACTATTCAACTTTGTTACCCTTGATGTTATTGCTAAGGTATTGTACCATAGTGTGTTTTACAGTTTCCACTGCAGTAGCCCTGATCCAAAAAGTTTTTCTTGCATGTGACAAAAATCCATCTGATCAAGGTGTAAATGCCTTGTATCCTTGATAACTCTCAGGTTGCTTTTGGTGTGGATTTAAACCTGCTGAAAGGTTCACCTTTCCCTAAAGCCATCGAGACATGTCTGAAAGGGATGATCTACTCTGCCAGAGACCGCTTTTTTGAGGTACGACTTCACAGCAAGTTTGTATGGCATTTGTGTCGTGGCATTATTATAAACTGTGTGAAATCCTAAAATCTTGCATTTCCAGTGGAACCCGAAGAACTGGACATTCATTAAAGAAGCAAGGGAAGCTTGCCGCCTGCTGCGCACGACTGGAGCTGAATGGATTAATAACAGAAAGGCTGCCATGCAAAATGGCGATGACGTTCCCAAAGACATCCTCACACAGATCATCAAATCAGCTGGCAAAGGTTATGGTTGCTAAAGTTCCAATTGTTTGACTGATTAGATAAGAAGAAAGTTTAAACATCCCTGTGTTGTAATAGGGTCATGACAGCTGCAAACAATAGTTCCCAGGGTATAGATAAAAAAAGGTACTTATTTTAAACTGAGGAGAATTATACAATAAACATATAAATTACAAGCATCATCATCTCAAGATGTGCATCATTGATTTTACATATTATTAGATTTGCAGAGCAGAAGTACAAAG
Source organism: Sebastes umbrosus (assembly GCF_015220745.1). Classification (NCBI taxonomy): domain Eukaryota; kingdom Metazoa; phylum Chordata; class Actinopteri; order Perciformes; family Sebastidae; genus Sebastes; species Sebastes umbrosus. The sequence continues at coordinate 20,926,373 of NC_051286.1, read as the reverse complement.
TTAAGCTACTGCCTGTTCAGATACAGTAGATTGAGTATGTATTTTCTTTTTACAGATTTTACAATAACATGACTGGAATATTGGTTTAGTTGTTCAATTTTGTTTTTGTATTAATCCAGAGAAAAGCATGACGAAAGAAGACGAAGAGTTGATGTTGGACAATTTCGTGACATTTTTCATTGCGGGTGAGTCAGTGTTGTTTCTGCTTTGATGTGAGAAATGCTCCAAAATAAGCTTGAAGCTGTGCCTCCTTTGTGGCAATTAAGAAATTAAAGGGACACTTCAACCAGAATTTCAATAAAACCTATTTTCCTCTTACCCATAATGTGAACTATCCACCAGTTTATGTGTGAATTCTGGAGATATTTAGAGTTTAATATTACTTTTCAAGATAGATGGATACAGTAGATACTTTATTAATCCCCACTGGATGTTAGCAAAGACAAAAATATTGTGCAAAAAACTATACTTATACTAATATTTGTCAATACAATAACTTAGCAATATACATAACTTAGCAATATACAAAACTTAGTAATATACAAAACTTAGCGATAAACAAAATTTTGCAATATACAAAACTTAACAATAAATCATTTTGCAATATAAAATTTAGCAATATACCAAACTTAACAATATACAAAACTTAGCAATATACAAAATTAGCAATATACAAAATTTAGCAATAAACAAAATTAGCAATATACAAAACTTAGCAATAGACAAAATTAGCAATAGACAAAACTTAGCAATATACAAAACTTAGTAATATACAAAAAATAGCAATAAACTAAATTTAGCAATATACAAAACTTAGCTATATACAAAAAATAGCAATGAACAAAATGTAGCAATATAAAATGAGAGTTTTTTTTATTGTACATATATGTGTGATGCTGTGAGGTGGACATAGTGCAAGTAGTGCAAACAATCATTTTAAATTAAAAGTATGACGCAGTTATTCACAATAATCCATAAACTCTTCTGTAAACATTTCCTGTCTTATATCACCACTAATATTTAAGTCCTAAATTGTATTATGTTTTAGAATAACTTTTCTCTTAAGCCCCACTGTTTGGCTTAGAGATAAAGAATGCAATAACTTTAATATGTGTTGTTGATCCACATGTGCCCCATTTAAAGGTAATGTTCTAACATTTTAGGGCAAGAAACAACCGCTAATCAACTGGCTTTTTGCGTCATGGAACTTGGAAGACATCCCGATATACTGGAGAAGTAAGAACTAATACTGCAGTGCAAATCAGTTTCATAATGTAGCTTTTGAATGACGGTTTCTTGAGTTGTGATTTTATTCCTCAGAGTGAAGAAAGAGGTGGATGATGTCATTGGGATGAAACGGGAAATCAGTTATGACGATCTGGGGGAACTGATCTACCTCTCACAGGTACATATCGTGAAGTTAGTGATCATAACATGACAAACTGCAGCCCAACAGGCAACAACAGCTGTCAGTGTGTCAGTGTGCTGACTTGACTATGACTTGCCCCAAACTGCATGTGATTATCATAAAGTGGACATGTCTGTAAAGAGGAGACTCATGGGTACCCATAGAACCCATTTCATTCACATATCTTGAGGTCAGAGGTCAAGGGACCCCTTTGAAATGGCCATGCCAGTTTTTGCTCGCCAAAATTTAGCGTCAGTTTGGAGCGTTATTCAGCCTCCTTTGCGGCAAGCTAGTATGAAATGGTCTGTACCAATGGATTCCTTAGGTTTCCTTAGTTTCTTTCTATCTTTGCATTAACGCGTTAACTTTGACAGCGCTAATTATAAGCACTTGACCCAGGATATGCACCTCACACTGTAACCCCCCCCCAGGTGCTGAAAGAGAGTCTGAGGCTTTACCCGCCAGCTCCAGGCACATCTCGGGATATACTGGAAGACATTGTCATTGACGGTATCCACATACCCGGAGGAAACTCATGTTTCGTGAGTTGTTCACTTTTGAGTGTGTTTGTACCTCTATAAGGCAGGAATTGTGTGGCAGAACCCAAAAAAGGTTTTATAGTTTATTTCTGCTGTTGTTGTGATGTTCAATGAATTATTCTGAAATTCAGTTCAGCAGCTATTCAACTGGGAGAATGGAGAAATTCTTCAAGGACCCGCTGACATTTGATCCAGACAGATTTCACCCAGATGCTCCCAAGTAAGTGGCTTACAGTTTTATTTTTCATCTTAGCATGTTAGAACACTGGTTGTTGTCCCAGATAAAATGATGAATATGATGTGCATTGAAGTGTCTCTTATCTGTTTTAAAAGGCCTTATTACTGCTACTACCCCTTTGCCCTCGGCCCACGCTCATGCCTGGGAAAAAACTTCGCTCAGGTGGGTGGTGAGAGTCATAAATGATCAGCACACACAAAACGTAACGACACATGGAATTAACTCAATGGGTGGGGGGGCGATTGCAGATGGAGGCCAAAGTGATCATGGCCAAGCTGATCCAGAGGTTCGACTTCACCCTTGTGCCGGGACAGACCTTTGACCTGCGAGACACAGGCACAATCAGGCCGAAGAGTGGAGTGGTGTGCTCTGTCAGACACAGGAATCACAAGAAATAAATGGTCATATGGTTACCGTATAACATAAGATGAAACCCTAATGGTCCATGTGGTGAAATTGGTTTGTTGGGTTACTTAGACCAGCTTACTGCCTGCAGCTTTGTACTCCTACCTCACCTAAAAGCCTTTAATACTGCAGTTTATTAATTACTTTTTCTGTTTGCTTTTTTTAGACTTTGTTAAGAAAATAGTATCGGCGGTGCTTGTTTTTTTTATGATGATGATTGTTATTACCTAACAATAATGAGGATATAGGAAAACAAATGAGCTACTTTTTGAGTATCATTAGCACTTTAATCTTGAGGGAATTAACCTTTATATCTGTGTAAGTGCTCTTCCATACCCACAGAGCTTCTAAACTTGATTTGTGCCTTTAATACTGTAATCAAAATGCTGAATTTACCATTTTTACACAAATGAAAATAAGATTATTTTTACTAATGCAGGGGGGAAACAAATTATTTTGTTTTGCACTTTAATAAACTGATGATTCATTTAATGCCAAACAGTCTGATTTTATTTCATGCTCGGTTTTTTTAATGTACTCAATCTGCTGTGTTTTTGGCTTGGTTACTGACAGTGGACACAAGGGGGCGCTGTGAGCTTGCAAAGAAATCTCAAAAGCACCTGTTAAACTACAATTTCTAGAGAATTAACACTCAAAAGTTGCCACTCATCAAAGCTTCATGTCAGGAGTTTGTTTTCATGTATACTGTATGTGCCTGTAATATAAGGTTGTTAAGTGGAAATTCACATTGTAGTCAGAGGCTGATGTCAAAACAGTGGTGGTTAAAGTTAATTTTGAGATAATTAATAAATACAACACAGCTTTTTAGCTTGCAAAGAAATCTCAAAAGCACCTGTTAATTATATAATTTATACTGTTAATTTTGAAACAATTAATAATTGGGCCAATTACTTCTACAACACAGCTTTTTGTTTTTTTACAATTTATGAATATCAAAAGTTAAATATATACTACACAAAATACTTAAATATTTCTGTACAAATTAATAAAATATTATTATTAGAAAATATTATTACTATGTAGCATTATTAATGATACTATATAGTACTAATATTTTTTAATAATATTTTATTAATATATAGGGTTGTAAAGTGGCGTATCACATTGTAGTCTGATGCTGATGTCAATACAGTGGTGGTTAAAGCACAGCTTTTTTGCTTATAAATAAATACAAAAAAATCAACTAGCTTTTGATAATAAAAGTCAAACAGTTTGTGAATATTGAAAGCTAAATATTATTAAAAATAAATACATTATTAAAATATTATTTTTTTAATAATATTTTTTAAATAGGTGTTCAAAGCCATTAGTCTAGTGCTTTGTAATTTTATTATTATTATTATAATATTTTATTTTATTAATTTATTTGACAGGGACAATACATGTAGGCATTGTTACACTTAATTAAAGTGCAACCGATGCAATAGGACTTCTAGTTGTAGCTAATTTGCAGACCTTGTCCCTGGTTAGGCTTTTAATAAAAAAAAAATTAAAAAAAAAAAATACATAATACCACATCATACATAAAATCACATAAAACAACATCGTAAAACATGTTATTATTTTTTTTATTTTTATGAATAATGTGTTTTTATCTGTCCTCGTCGTACTGTTGCTTTAAGAGGGCTGAGCCTTGTGGTGAGGCTTCACCGCACTATTCATCTACCTGCTGCTCCACTCCTCCTCCTCTCAGCTCCTCTCAGCTCCTCTCAGCTCCTCTCAGCTCGTCTTGATTGGTCGTCTTGGCCGAAATCCTCTTGAATGATTTCAAACCTCCCCGAGTCTGTTGGACAAGAAGAAGAAGAAGAAGAAGGAGGAGGAGGAGGAGGAGGGGTCCTCTGTTAATCCCGAGCAGACTGAGTGGAGAGGCTTGAATCCTCCGTGCAGCAGCAACACACCACCAGCTCAGCAAAGAGGCTTACATCCGAGGAGAGGAGCGCTGCTGACGGTTAGACGCGTTCAAGTGCGCTTTTTGTGTCCGAGTTTACGCGACGTTTCACCTTTTAGCTCTTGTTCCCATCGTTTGAATGGAGGGACGTCCAGAGGACACGATGGGACGCGGTGTACTGTGCTGACGGGACCAGGACCAGGACCAGGACCAGGACCAGGAGGATCTGATAAAGACAATCAATCGATCTGTGTTTCCCTTAGTTACTGACGGAATGTGAGTACCAACAGTTACTATCAGGGTTACCATAGCAGCACATTAACATCTTCTGTTTCATTGAAGAGGAGGACACAACAATACTTTCATATTTTTGGACAATGTACTCTTATTTGAACACTACTCTGCTTGCTTAACATTAGTTTTGACAGTTAATTTCAAGCCTTTAACACGAACTGAGTCAGTCATGGCTAAAAACGCGTCCGAAGGAGCTTCGGATGAGCTGAGCCAGCAGCTGCTGCCGGACGAGGAGATGCTGCGGTGCAGCAAAGAGGAGCTGGTCCGCAGACTGAGGAGGGTCGACGGAGAGAAGATGAACTTGATGATCGAGCACGGCAACATGATGAAGGACATCAACCGGAGGCTGCAGGTGCACCTGCACGAGATCCGCAGCCTGAAGGAGATCAACCAGAAGCTGCAGGACGACAACCATGAGCTGAGGGAGCTCTGCTGCTTCCTGGACGACGACCGGCAGAAGGGCAAGAAGCTGTCCCGGGAATGGCAACGCTTCGGCCGCCACACTGCCAGCGCCATGTGGAAGGAGGTGGGCAACTACATGATGAAGCTGAAGGAGCTGGAGGCCAACCAGGACACCGTGCTGAGGGAGAACTCTGAGCTGAAGGAGATCATCCTCATGCTGGACGAGGAGAGGAACGGAGCAGGGTCCAGGAGCTCCATAGACAGTCAGTCCAGTTTGACCAACCTCAATGGGGGCACTGGGACAGTCAGGGATGTTGGGGACGGGAGCAGTACCTCCAGCACTGGGAGCGCTGGCAGCCCAGATCACCACAACCACAACCACAACCACATACACAAGCCCGCCACAGAGAACGGTAAGCTGGGCACCACCATGAGGAGGTCCATGGATGACCTGTCGGCGCCGCACCATCACAGGAGCATCCCCAATGGACTCAATGGTGAGTTCGCACACACTCCGTCCACCTGTGGAAACACACCTGGCTGTCATAACACAGGCCCACAAGATGCAGAACCTAGAGTCCAGTAGGGCTGTGTGTTGGCGAGAGTCTGGCGATACGATACGTATCGCGATACATCGTTACTACTGTACATTATCCCTTACATAGTGAATCGCTACCACTGTATCATGATACAGTTTTAACGATTCACTATGTAAGGGATAATGCGCAGCGAGCCGGTCATTGTTGCGAAATAAACCCAGACAGGGGCGATGCTGCACCCCCAACGCGATGCGGATGTTTATTTCACAACAATGACCCGCTAGCTGTACATTATCCCGCTTATTGCACGGCTACCTACTTAAGAAATCAATAATTTGACACAAAAAAGGTCCGCCAGAGTCCGACATCAGAACTGCGCCCATAGCAACGGTCTGTTATACATAGCAATGGTCTGCTATAAAGAAATAACAGACAGTAGAACGCTGTGATTGACCAATCAGAATCGAGTATTCAACAAAGCCGTGTAATAAATCGCGATATATTGTGATACTGTATGCAAGGCGATATATTGCGATTTTCTAAATGTAATTTCAGGAAAACTGCCAGTGTATAAAGAACACACCATTTTTGAATAGGCAAAAATAATACATTTGAAAACTGCATTGTTTTTGCCCTAAACAGCATGTGATTATCATAAAGTGGGCATGTCTGTAAAGGGGAGACTCGTGGGTACCCATAGAACTAATTTTCATTCGCATATCTTGGGGTCAGAGGTCAAGGGACCCCTTTGAAAATGGCCATGCCAGTTTGTCCTCACCAAAAAACTGAGCCCGCTACAACCTCCGAAAAATCGAATAGCGGTTAAGAGGTTAATTTTAAAAAAGCGTTTTGCAGAATCGATACAGTATCACAAAACATAATATCGCAATATTCAGGTGTATCGATATTTTGTTACACCCCTAGAGTCCAACCAATCAGGCCTTGCATAATACATCCCTTTTGATTTTATGTTCATCCATGTGGCATAAAGTGTGGGATGAATGACCAAAAGTTACCCCTGACTTAAAAATATCCATAGATAAGAGCCACAAGTTGTTGCTCTCTTGACGCCTCTTGAAATCATAGTTGATTTCTTATACTTCTTCTGTGGTCGAGCTCTCAAAAGACATCTGTATTCCTCTTCTTGGTTTCATTCCCTCAGAGATAATACAGTCAGGATGTGATTGCACTGACAACATATGCTGATCAAAATTGCTGTGAAGGATTAACATGGCGGGGGGGGGGGGGGGGTCTTGGCTTAACCTCACTGTAAAGTCTTGATTGGGGTGATTATGACACACACACATATGCACACACAGTATCCTTAAGTGGCCCTTTCTGTCCAACGCTACCCCATCATTGGAATCTGCACTGATTTAGGTCACTGCACCCGTGGTCCTTAAGGAAGAGGACTTATCTTAATAGCTTTTAGATGGGGGGGGGGCTCAAGCAAATAGATTTTTTTTGGGGTCGTTCGCTGATTATCATTGTTGCCCGTTGGTTGTGGTTGGAAGAGCACTCATGTCTGCTTATTTGAAATGCATGGCGTGGGACCAGAAATCAATGTCCCCGTGTTAAGACCTAAATACACGGCTGAAAGCTTCGAGCCGGGATGAAAATGCCCCTGATGGAACAGGAGGACACTAAGCTTCGTTTAGCTAGCACATGGGTTGATAACTCGCCACGATCTGTTTGGCAAAGGGGAATAAATTCTGTTTCATGGGACGGAGGAAAAAATCCCCCACCCAGTTGAAACTTTATTATCATGTTTTTCCCTCTGATTTACAAGGCAGCAGCAGCAGCATGTAAGAGCTCAAGGCAAATGTGATCACATAGGTCACACGCTATCCATCGGACATTGTAGGTGTTGAAAACCGTGAAGGTAACAAACACAAAAGGATGCAAACAAGCATGCCGAGGGAGCCCTTAATCCGGAAACACTCGCACGCACACATTTTTTTTTTTGGACGGTGTTTGGCTGTCATTACGTAACATCAATATTGTGTCTGCAGCGGCCCAGCACCTCTCTAAGCTCCCGATGTGTGTGTTTGTGTGTGTGTGTGTGACATTGTGTGCCCCTGAGGCTCTGTGCGCTCATCGCTGACAATAATGCACAGATACAAACACCCGCACACACACAATGACACGCTAGCGTGGGAACGACCCGCTTCACTTGAGAGGAGGTTTATTATTTCATTGTTAAATGAATGCATCGGTAATGAGATTGATGCTATCTTGTCCTAAACAAAGCTAAGCATCGCAAATCTTTCTGGCATTTTATATAATTGCAAAACAACTCCATGTGGAAAAAAAACAGAACTACTCAATCGATAAAAAACAACAACAAAGCAATACTACATTGATCCTAATCTACTGTTACATAAGTTGGATGGCTGTACCAGGAGTGTTTCATCTCAATAATCCTCAAAAACCTGCTCGGATAGGAATTTAATTACTCGCAGGTCGCACTAGTGAGACTTCACCAGCGCAGATTTACTCGATCGGCTGCTTGAAATCCGAGCGGAGTGACCGTGTTGTGAGGTCAGATGTGGCTGTGGCGTGAGGTCCGCAGAGTGGCTTTATTTAATGCTGTCCAAATGCCAGAGTGACTCCCCCTGGGCCTTTAGGAGACAAGCTCGAGGATTGCCGCTCAAGTGCTAAATGAACAGCATCTGTCCGGTTGCCAGACGCACACACACAGACGGGGAGGAAGAAGAAGAAGAGGAGGAGGATGAATGTGTCTGGTGTCCCACGGGTGTAACAGACCAGTTGGTTGAGCTAGAGGCTTGTGTTTCATACAATTTCAGTCAATTTTTTAAAATGTTTTCATCCTCTTTTGGCAAATGTAAATGTAGAAGTCGGTCTATTTAGAGGCAAAAGAGGCCCTGGGAGAGGAGTGTATGAAAGGGGGCCCAGTGAAGGGCCCTCAATGGGTCCTGCTGGTGTTGGGGGAGTGGCTGAACGGCGGTGAGGGGTTGGCTGGGAAGCTTGTGGGGGGTGGAGTGGTGGGGGCATATTGAGCTCAGAGGAGGTTGGTTTTCGGAGACATCCTGCTGTCTGCTTAATTGAATTTCTTGTGCGTTGACACGGCTGAAACCCCCCCTTCCACTCCTCTTCCTTTGGGGCTGTGTGTGTGTGTGCGTGTTTACTTGGACGGGGTGTGTGTGTGTGTCGCGTAATGCGTGAGGAGAGCAAAGGCTTCTGTTCTGAAGAAATAAAAAAAAAAGAAAGAATAGCAGGGGCTACATTGAGTGTTTCGTAACCTTTTCATAGTGACTTCTATTTCCAGACTTCTCAACGTTCACTTCTGGTGGTCCGGAACCCAATTCCACCACTGAAATATGATGCTGTCACGGAGAGCTTGCATTAGGCTCCCCCTATAGTGCCACACAGACTGCGTATATGGCTGTGTGAGATTAAGACAAAGTGGCCAAGCGAGACAGCAAAGTGCTGCTTTGACATTGTCCAGATGAACTGATAAAGATCCTCTCTGCAATAATAATGCTTGTTGACCTTTAACAGACCCTCACACATTCCCCTGGCCTTGTGGCTGCTAAATGGCTTTAAGGGAACAATGTTTGTAACTCATCAGATAAAGTGACTCTAAACAAGCCAGAGGGCGAGGTTTCTCAGACGGGGACAGAGAAGGAGAAACGTTCAAGCCGATCAGGCTGACGGCAACATATTTTGCTACTTTTACCACAGTAGGGACTGTACTTTTCAGTAAACGAGTTAGAAATTTGTCCATGTCTATGGTGCAGCCCGTTTGCATGAAACGTCGTATGAATGACACGATAATGTGAGACATTTAGCGTGCAATAAGAACGCCTTTTTGCTGCTTTTGGCGTGTCATTTGTATGCCATGTAGTCTATACTGACTGCAATGTAAACGCATCCCCGTAAATATAACCAGGAGACCGGTGTTCAAGACCACTATTTAGTTTTGTAAGTTAAGTTAGTGATGTTTTTCGTGTCTTTTTAGTGACATTTGTGATGTGTTTTCTGTAATTATGTGTGCGTTGTTTCCTTACATATTTTACTTGGGTTATGTACTTATTTTAAGCCCAACCATGACTTTTTTTTTCTAAACCTAACTAAGTGGTTTTGTTGCCTAAACCGAACTGCGGACATTACCGTTGTTTATTACACGGCTTTATCGAATACTCGATTCTGATTGGTCAGTCACGGCATTTTACGGTCTGTTATTTCTTTATAGCAGTTGCTATGGACACAGCCTCTGATGTCGGACTCTTGAGGACAATTTTTGTTGTCATATTATTGATTTCTTTAGTAAGTAGCTGTGTAAAAAGCGGAATAACGTACAGCCAGCAGGTAATTGTTGTGAAATAAACCCCTTATTTCACAACAAAGCGGCATACAAATGACACGCGAAAAGACTACAATGCGTCCTCATGACACTTGGATTGTCCGTGTAATGTCGTCCTATTTATACGCCTTCCCGTGAGACCCGGGTTGCTATGATGTCACCAATATAATGAATGACTTTGAGTTTCAACCCGTGAAAGCCAACTTATTTGAGTCAGAAGTATAAGAAACTGATGCCATTTGGCTCTCGTCACTCAATGTAAGTTACCGTACCCTCGGTGATGTGCGTAAGTTCACTGCAATTACAAGCTGACACATGGAAATAAAACATGCACTAAACACAACATTCATTTAGTAGATTGTTTTAGTCCAGCTGTGCAGGAACAACTGAGGCTCGTTTATCCTTCACTTTCCCACAAACTGGTGTGTGTGTGTGTGTTTGTTTATCCGTGTGTGTGTGTTTGCCAGAGGCCATTGAGATGTTAAATCAGGCCCGATTTTTGTTGACTGCTGGGGACGGCATGCCTTCATTACTGAAAGGTTTACAGTGGCCTCTCCTTCCCCTCCTCTCTCCCATACCTAAAGACTTCGTCATACCAGCATCTAAGACTGAAGTTTCATTTTGAAGTTAATTTAATTCCAATGGAAACGCCACAATCGGTGGATTCGCTCGCATGGCTGAAGTAAATCTGTGTGGATTTATTCGCCGTTGAGCTCAACTTTGATGAACTTTGTCCCACAAATTCACGCTTCAAGCCGTCTAAACATTTTAGGCAATGGAAAGCCCCATAATGGAAGAAGCTATTGGCTTATTAGCTGTGTTGCACCATGCTCTGTTAATTAACCCTCCGCTGTTGGAGTATAAATTATTGAACAAAGCGGTGCACAACCCCGAGAACAAAACGCCGAGGGGGAGTAAACGGCACAGTACAGAGAAAGTAGGAAAAAAAAGCTCAGGGAGCTATTGTGATTGGCTAGTAGTCGGTTAGCTCCCCAGCTACAGGAGTTCACCAGCTTCACTACATCACTGAGCTTCTGCAGCCAAATATTTAGTTGAGGACACACAGAATTTCACTGTGCCACTTCCTTACTTTTCAGACCTCATTACCACGAGTCTGTCAGTCCATTCAGCTGCATGTGACTCTCTGAAAACCAGTCAGATAGGTTAGTGATTCACTGGAGATTAAGACTCATTAGAACAGTACAGTGCATTGATTTAAATGTTGCTTCACAAAGCAGGACACTGCTTGCACTGGTCTCCTACATGTGGAGTCCTATGTTTAGTCACTCCGTTGAGTCACCCCGTAAACCAAATTGGGTTCAAATGAGTCCTAATGAAGTCACGAGAAGTCGTAAAACTGCATGTTTCAAACTCGGGTCTTTTAGCACCTGGCCTTTTCTATGTGTGTCTAAATATATGAGGTGCCACAGTGAGCGTGAACTCTTCCCCTCTCTGATTTAGAGGCTTTTCTCTCTCTCTCTCTCTGTCTCGCTCGCTCTTTTCAGTTTCCTTTTCTTTTACCCTTGGGGAGTGACGTGACCTAAAAGCCTCACAATGAAACTGTAGAACCAGCCCTCCCACTTGGCCACCACTGGTGTTTGTGTGTTTCATCACAGTAACGCAAATAGGTCTTTCTCACAACAGACATTATGACCTGTCATAGTGGGATAAAGCACTAATAACACTAACGATGGCTTCAAGTGTTCCAGTAAGAGGGACAGTGAGCCAGCATGTACGATACCAGGAACCTGAAGTCAAAGCAGCTAAATGGAATTCAGCCATCATTTAATTTTTATTATTTAGACCTGTGCTTTTCCTACTGTGACATGTCAAAATGTCTGATGTGAGAAAGCGCCTTGATTTTCACATTCATGTGTGACTGAAGCATTTGAGGTGAATTATCAATAAGCTTTTTAAAGTCCGATCAAGCATTGGTGTCACTTTTTATGAATCAAATGAAAAATTCCCTGTTTACTTTGTTTACTGCAAAATCTTTACAGCCAATTTAATTTCTTCAAAGAACCAGTCAGGCTTTTAGTATCTCCTGTGTTTTTCTTAAGCAAACAATCAATCAACAGCGAGTCAAAGTGAGCCCTGGCGTCTCCCTGTGTGTGTGTGTGTGTGCTTTCTTTTTTCTAATGAAACCGGAGGATCAACTACACAATGGTGTTTTCTTCTCGCCTGTGGTTTCAAGTCATTGTGTGGCATGTCTGCTGTAAAAAAAAGGGCGTTTAAAGCAGGAATAGGATGTTTCTGTCGCTGATATCCTGTTTGTCCACACTCAGAACAGCTACTCTACTGGTGACTAAACTGAAGTTACAGCTGTAAGATTGTTATAATTATGAAAATGAATAGGACTTCATTGGGTCATGTTTAAACATGCATTAGCCCTTTTTGATAGCTACTCTTCCAAAGGGAAATGCTGACATTTAATGTGCTTTAGTGTTTTGTAGTTTGCAAATGACTCCCAAAGACAAATTGGACACTTTTAATTTTCATTCTTTAACTTCATCAGGTTTTGTTGTAGGGCTGGGACGATACGCCTATCTCCCGATTCGATACTATCACGATACTTGGATGCCAATTCAATATGTATTGCCAGTCTACAAATATTGCGATTGGATATTATGATTTATTGCAATTTTTGTTAACATTTTTTAACACTAGACCATGGGAAAAAGTTGAATCATACACTTCTAGTGACTTTTACTTTGGAAAATATCTAAATTGATACATTAAAAATGTTTGATTTTCAGCCTTTATGTAGTCAAGGATGTCTTGAATGAGCAAATATATCAGTCATTGTCAGGAATTATTTTTTAATTTTTTTCCAGCAACCCAAAAATCAAAGAATAAAGACATTTCCCTCACAAATTAGTGTCATTTTCTTTTTAATTTGTAAGGGATATGCAATGTTTAATACTTCTGGTGAATATAATCCAATCAATCTTATTTCCATGTATGTATTTTGTATATATAGTTCCCTTTGTTTAACACCTTATTTTGAAAACCGGACGTAGTCACAGGTGTATACTTTCGCTAACTTCGCCAAGTCCGTCTCTAGCTCTCCCGTCAGCTCCGTTCTCGTTATACATCCATGGTCAATTCCAACGAGGCCGTTTGATTGTATTTAACATAAATGTCAGTATATTGGTGCTCTATAGTCGTAGCGTCGGCCAGTTTGACCACGGAGATGAGTGACGTCTGGCTTGACCGCACCTTACCGCAATACGATAACGTTTCCTGTCCACGACAGAGTTAGCATGCAGCTTTAGCCGTGATGTCATAGCTCTGTTTTTCCTGGTAATGGGATACATACTTTACTGTATGTGTAGTGTTTGTTTACCACTGTGGATTTAAAATGTGGTCGTACCGACGTGGACCCTCCGCTGTTTTCTACTTTCTAGTTTTGGCTGGCTGCAGCCGGCTGCGGTTTCTTTTGGTTTACAGATATGACGTCACGTTACTCTGACTACAACAATAAAAGCGGTAACTAATATTTTTAAGGCTTTAATGTTAGTTTTTTGAAGTACATCCTGTACAGTGACCGACTTGTGTCGAGTATTTAGTTGGACAGTTTCCCCGGAGCACAGCGCGGCTCTCCTCGCACTCTCTGGCTCACGTTTCCCAGCGCCCTGTCTGCCTGTGGGAGGCCTGGTCGGCTGATAACACAGATAATGGAGTAGAAACACACACACACACAGGAGAGTTTGTGTGAAAGAGCCACAGGGGGAACTCTCAGCTGCGTACTGTCAATGAAAGCCAGCCTGTCAGGACGTCCCACATTCCTGGATAAACAAAAGAGGAAGTGGGTCTCTCTCTCTCTCTCCTCTTAGTGACACAGCAGGAATGCGACTGCACGGAAAGAGGAACAGGAAGATGGGAAGCGAAAGAGAGCGTGTGTCTCTGGGTGGCTTTTTAAACTTTTTACCTCCCCGTCTTCCCTTTTACCCGACAGGCTTCACTTCTCCATCCCTCCATCAGCATCCATTTCTCTCTCGGTTCCTGTGAACCTGCTGTCTGATCCGCTGTCCGTTCGTTCCCATCAACACAGCACTCAGCCGACAGAATGAGGTTATGGAGCCAGCGTGAGCCTCGCCATCACAGACATGGACTCATAATGCTAGTGCCTTTTACCAAAAAAATGTTTGTGTGGTCACATCGTTCAGTGGTGTCACACCAAACAAACATTGTGTTGTCTTGAGCCAATTTCAGCCGCTTATCTCAGATTTCCCCTCTCCGCGTCTCCCTCTACGTCTGCACTGATCTAAATGATGTATGTCCCTTCTTTTCTGATCGTTGGGCAGTGGGCTGCTGGAGGGGTTGGGTTGCTCGGTCGCCTAGGCAACAGCAATGATCAGTGGGGCGAGTGGACGGCGCCCACGCCTAGCCTCAGAGTCACTGGAGCGGATGGAAGTTAGGGGTAGGGGGATGGGGATAGGTTTGGGCATGGTCGGCCTCCATGCTGGTTGACCCGTGCAGAATGATGCCAGCCAGAGCTAGGTCATCTGAGTGCCTGTGTGTGTGTGTGTGTGCTCACTGTTTCCAAGTAACCTCAAAACATGCAAACAGGGTGTGGTGCAAGTGAAACTCATTTTCACTTATAAGCGGTTAGTAAACCGGCTTTTATTATCAACCTCACTTGAGCACGAGTTATTATAAGAAGCAGATAATTGTGCCGCTCTGTCTAAAACAATTTCTTTTTTGGGAACGTTGAAAGTAACTTGACATTTTCACATGATTTTCTTTAACGAGCTTCGACACACGTGACAAAGTGACTCACCAGCTGGCAAACTGGAGACACAAGAGACCTTTTTATTTCTGTGAGTTGAACATCATTATAAGCTCTCAGTATCTAGTTAACCACTTGTTTAGCCAATCTGCTGCATTCTTCTTATCTCAGCCCTTTGAACTTTGCAATATAAATGGTCCGTATCCCTAAAATCTGTACAACCTAAGCTAAAGATTTATGTAAGTCAATAAACCTTAATAATTGACAAAAGCATTGAAATTGTGTCGTAAATTAAAAAAAAATACATTTTTTTTTTCATAGAATGTTACTAAATAATCACACAAAACATTGATCCAAAAGATTTCTAAATGTAAAACATGAACAAAATATTTCTCAACACTCCATAGGTAAGAAAAGATAAAATGATCAAGCAAACAACAATCTCCCACGGCCATCCACGGGAGATCAGGTTGTAAAGGGTTAACCTGCATTAATTGATTTGCAAAAGAATGCCCTTTACAACTCAGCTTGTAGAGGGCGTTATTTTAAAGTGCTTGTGCTACACTGGAAGTCTTTTTTCAAAGGTCCCTCGCTTGTCCTCTGTCCCATTGTCAGCCTGTCCTTAACTGGCTAAAGTTGATTTTAATGAGTGGTATTGCACCCCTGGCAAGACCCTTATCGATCTGTGTTATATGTCAGATCTAAACAACTGATTAAGATGCAAACGAGAGGCACGAGAGGCGAGTTGGAAAGAGTGCATTCAGGTGGCACAGTGACAAAAAACCCATCTGATGTTGCACCATAAGCTCACCATCAGCAATTTGATTCCGTCTATACAACACATCCAGTGACCTTCGACAGCGAAATGGTCCCAGGTTGCCAGAAGTCAGCAACTTCGAGACAGAACACCTCTTCATCAGCTCCTTTCGAGGCCTGGGAGGAACAAGGCGTTCATCTGGATTTTCTGCCTGTCAGCTCTTTGCTTTAGGTTGCTGTGACATTGGAGACTGGAGTCAGCAGATGTCTTCTTCACCTTGCTTGCATTTAGATAGTGCTGCCTCCTCACTCCAACATGTAGTTTAACAGTTATAGATTTGTTTTCGGTGGTGCTTAAAATGTGGGCACGGGGCCACTTTTGATGGGTGCCACATGGAATGGCTCATTTGTTTTCAAGTTGAGGAGAGACGTAACTCCTCATTTGGGATTTGTGCAAATGTTTTAGCTGACTGGAAAATCTCTTGCGATAATGAAATATTGAAGCACTTGATTGGTTGCTCAGATGACAACTTCACAGCCGTAGTTGGGACATAACTGGAGCGCCTGCAAGAAAATGGGAAACTTGCAGCGAGCCCCTCCAGATGGATGAGATAATGTGGAGTCGGCCGAAGCATCTGGAATGAATTGCACAGTCTCAACATTGTTGCTCCATCCTCAGGAAGTTTTTTGGGATGGTTTCAGGTAACCTTGCTCTGCTTTTCTGGAGGCTAATTTCCTCTTGCAGGCCAGTTTTAAATGCCAAGACTGGACTGTGTTACTTGAGAAAACATGTATCTGTTTTGGTTTGGGATGGGCCTCGAGACAGACATTTCTCTCGACTTGTTCTTGTTACTCAGAGCCTGGATGGTGGTATTGAAACATTTGGATGACAAGTGATCAATCAAATGGGATTGGATTAAATGGGTAAAGACTTAACTGATCTGGTGACATATGAGTGGTATTTTGAAGTCTTGTGTTACAGTGGAGGGCATTTAGTTGAATTTGCAGTGTAACCTCCTTTCCAGTAATGCCCCACATTAAGGCCACTGTGGCCATCTGGCAGTGGAGCCTGTTGTTATCCATATAATGTTCTAAAACGGTCGAAAAAGTAGTTTCCTATCAGTAGCGCTATATTTTTAGAAGACTTGGTGGGGGGCCTACATTGAAGTATCTCTTTACATGGCCAAATTAACATTTGTTCCGAGTGTCTAGGCAGTTTCTTACAAATGGAATAATACTTTGCTTTTACCAAATACAGTAATATTTTCCTTCGCTATGAGCCACACTAGTGGTATCACCCTAAGGACGGCAATGTCATTCCACGTCTTTGGTCCAGACTGAAATATCTACGTTGTAGCTATTAGATGGATTGACGTGGAAGTTTGCGCAGACATTCATGGTCCCCAAAGGATACATCTTGCTGACTTTGGTGATTCTCTGACTTTCCCTCCAGCGCTACCCAGCAGGTCCAAGTTGTCACTTATCCTGTGAAATATCTCAACATCAACCAGATGGATTGTCACAAAATTTGGTACAGACATTCGTTGTTCCCAGATGATGAATCCTACTGACTTTGGTTATCTCTCAACCTTTCATCTAGCGCCACCATGAGGTTGACATTTGTGGTCGTTTGTGAAATGTCTCAATGATCGATTGCCATAAAATTAGGCTCAGACGTTCATGTCTCCCTCAGGATGAATCGTAAAAACGTTGGTGATCCCTACAAAGACAGGACTCTGTGTTCGAGACCAGTGTTTTGTTTTGTAAGTTATGTAAGCGATGTTTGTCACATGTTTTTTAGTGACGTGTATGACGTGTTTTTCGTACTTATGTTACGTTGTTTCAGTACGTATTTTACTTAATTTATGTACTTATTTTAAACCCAACCATGACGTTTTTTCTAAACCCAACTAAGTGGCTTTGTTGCCTTATCCTAACTGCGGATGTTATTGTAGATTTGTTGCGTGGCGTACAAATGACACGCGAAAAGCGTAAAATGCGTCCTCATTACACGCGGAATATCCGTGTAATGTCATGCTATTTATACGCCTTCCCGTGAGACCGGGTTTACATTACTTGCTAAACATTGCATTGCTATTGTGAGCATGTTGGCATGCTGAGGTTAGCATTTAGCTTTAATGCTCACTGTGCCTCACAGAGGCTGTTAATATTTTGAGAAATGATAATGCTTTTATTAGAGCTGCGAGTCAAGAGCAGCCGCACCAGTCACATAAATAATTCTACATGTTTTCACAAATGTTGTAACACTCCGTCCACCTTGTGCATCATTAGGTAAAATATGTAAAAAGGTAATGTGACAGATGAAAAGTGGGTAGGTCACATAGGGGAAGGTCATAGGCCAGCTTTGAAATCTCACTGCTGTGAATACATCATCAATATTCCCCCACACATGAAATATTCATTCAGAAATGATTCATCTGTTTTTATCCTGCGTCCCAGTTGAGCTGCTCTTGACAAATACTCTGCGACAATCTGATGTCGGTTGAAATCAGAAACATATTAAGACCAACCCCACTTAACTGGGCTTGGCCTCAGATTATAAGGCCAAGTCATTATTTATCTCAGCCAAGTGTAGAGCGTTCGATTCCACCGATGCGACTGACACAATCGTAAAGCGCTTAGGTGAAAGCTGATAATCATAGGAAAATGTGGCCTCACAGAAAGCGAGTTTGTCCGACTAAATCAATGACTGGCAGCAGTGATGGATGAGAGGGAGAGGTACGAGTCCAAATGCATTTTATCCTTTCATCTATGTGCATGTATGTCATGGTATTAGAGGTTGTGGAACAACCATGAGGGATGTCCACACGATTATCTAAAACCCTGGAGATGTTCCTGGGTCTCCCTCCGATCCTCTTTAACTCCATCAGCCGCTTGGCTCTGCAGAGTGATGGATGGAGAATGGAAGAGACTTTGGTTTAAGAGTGTTTTGATGGCGGATAGAGGGAAGAGATGGTAACCTCTGTTGTTTCTGTTGCAGTAAGTTTCTGTCAGAACGGCCGTTATTTCTCCGTATAGAGTTGGAAGGTGTCAGAAGAGGCAAATGGAGCCGGTTATTCGTCTTCAGAGGGGCATCACGCAGCATATTTCAAACTCTTCTCACTCACACGCTGAGAGGAGATGACACTTCTGACAGTCAATTATAGTCAGTTTCTCCTCTCCAGCACTGTGGCCTCTTTACTTCTGATCTCCCACTGCTTCTCCGCTCCTCCGCTGCTGTTTTTGGGAGAGTTCAGCATCAGCACATTTCGAATCAGGAGCTAAGGCAACAGAGGTCGGTCGACACTTTTAAGTGTTCCTCCATAAGGCACTATAAGCACATTGTAATCAGAGTATGGCTGCTTTAAAAGCAATTAATTTGAATTAAATGCTTTATGATCAGTGTGCTACCTCTGGGTCTGAGAAGTGAAGCTAATGCGGAAGTGCCTTAAACTTGCATTCCTTCTAATAGCCAGGAGGGGGCGACTCCTCTGGTTGCAAAAGAAGTCTGGTTGTATAGAAGTCAATGAGAAAATGAGCCAATAGTAAATTATGGTCCCATTTAGAGTCAAATAGACCATAAAGCAGGGCATGCTTCAGGGTGTGTCTACTTTGTGATTGACAGGTTACTACCACGGCATTGTCTGGTCTGAGAGTTGTCCGTGTTTGTCTTAGAACTTTAACCCTTTCACAGTGTGTTTTCACCTGAAAACGTCTTATTCAGAGTTCGGTTGTAGTTAGCTCCATCCTCTCGTGTCACTTCTGGTTGCAAAACAACATGGCGACAGCCAAAAACCAAGATGGCGATGGCCAAAATGCCGAACTGGAGGCTTCAAAACGGCGGTCCACAGACCAATGGTTGACATCACGGTGACTATGTCCACTTCTTATATACAGTCTATGCTTATGATATGCTAAATTATTCCTTTGAAGCTCCTTCCACACCCTTGTAAGCAGTATAGTAGCATATTCCATACTCAAATTAATTTATATAACAACATGACAGCTCTATTGTTGGGCTCATGAGAATTTTTCAGGTGTCAATTACAGAGTTCAAATAGATCAAATGGCCACTATGAAAAATCGTATAGATCATAACTTTAAAATGACATCACAGGCCACTGCAAGGCTGCACTGTAGCATTATATAATATGCTTGCAATTGATGGAGCTGCAGCTGTGAAATCATTCATCGATGTCTGGGCGAGGTTAGACTGATGAGTGAACTCGATGAACCAGCCCACACGTCGCCTCACACACACACACACACACAACTGCACAGAAAAATCGCTCTCTGAAATCTCACCCATTTCTTTGATGATCCCACTTTGACCTGTGGCTGTCTCCGTAGCGACCCATCACTATTTTTGATCTCAATCTGCAATATATTAATTGAGTAACGAGGCCAGCCAAGAGGGATTTCAGGAGATTTTTTTTTTTTACAGTGTGTTATCTCCCATATATCCTCTCTGTCTTGCTCGCTCTCCTCTCAGTCAACAAAAGATGTAAGGCGATTAAAACCATTGATGTTGTAGCGCTGCCGCCGAGGCTCTCTGAAAACGTGGCAGAGGGTTTGGAGGGGAGGGCTTCTCCGTTAAAAGGATTTGAAGAGCGGGATCCAGCGCCGCATCTCTGCCCACCACTCTTTTAAATACATGGCACGTAGCCCTGCGTATGATATGCACCGTATGAACCCAGGCACTCTCTTAAACCCTTTAGAAGACGCGACGCTGTTAAACGGCATGTACGCTAAATGAAAGTGCCCTTATTAGGGTGCAACAGAGTGTCCTAACAGGAAGTAGAAGGATAAAGAATGGGAAGTATCTCCTAGAGGGTTGTTGAGGAGAACCTCTAAAAGAAAGATGCAAGGTTGAAGATCCAGGAGCAGCAGAGGACACTGCAGAGCAAGCAGCTTCTCCTTGCGCTTGTTGCTAGGATACTATGCCCTTTTATTCAGTATTATGGGGTGTGCTTTACCACGCTTTCTCTACACAGCGGCGCCTCCTTTCTACTGTACCTCTCTCACCATGCTTTTGATACATTTCCTCTGTCGAGTTTTATTCTTTTTGTTTGAGAAACTTCTAAACAAGTCGAATCTCGTCGTAGAGGAATGCGTCTAGGAATTTCCTCGGTGGCTTTAAATCTGCGCTCCCTCGAGGAGAAACGTGGACTATATGCCTGTGGGGCCTTCTTGTAGTCGGCACGTGCGCTACAAACAAAAACAGTAAGCGGAAAGGGATGAAGAAGGAGCCTGTCGCCATGTGCTTAGTAAATCTACAGACCCATGCTGCATATGGTGCAGTATTTATACATGGAACAAGATGAAAGGGTACAATGTGAGCACGCAAGAAGTTAATAATTGACCGTCGGATGAGAGAATTGTATCATAAAAGCCCGCCAAATGGTATGAAAGCAGAAGCATGGAACTGATTCTTATTGTGTTGATGTTGTAATCACCACAGCCGCGGCAGCGCGGTTCACCAAACGGGTGGAAAGGCTGACGGAGGAGGTTTTGGAGGAGCCCACATCAGTGGCCGTCAGCAGACGAGAGCCGAGGAGAGGGGGAATCTGAGAAATGAGGAGAGTTGAGAAAAATGTGGGAGACGGAGCGATGGGATTAGGAGAAATGGATGGTGGTCGGTGGGTTATGGGGGGGTTAGAGGCGGAGATGCAAGGAGGGAAGAAACGAGAGAGCATGAAAGGGGGAATGAAAAGATGAGCATATATAAGAGGAGACGATGAGGGCGAAAAAGAAGATGGCACTCAAACCTAAGCCGCTGCCATTGAGAGATTATGGTGAAAGAAAAAAACACAGAAAAAGACTGAAAGGCCATCAATATCAGTGCACCTGCAGAGAGCTGAAAAAATGCACACTACTGAGCACTGAACGAAGACTTGCCGCTGACTTTTCATACTTTTTATTTTCAGAGAAGTAAATATTTCATCAGAGAAATCCGTTTTATCTCCACTCACACAGCCACTATCGCTGTGCCTTACATTTTTGACTTTTTTTACTCTCCCAGTATAAAAAGGTACATTTTATTCTCAGAAGCCCTTTGGGTGCACAAATGATTTATATCATTATTAGGGCAGTCAATCGATTACAATATTTAATCATGATTAATCGTGTGATTGTCCATAGTTAATCGCAAATTATTGGCACATTTTTTATCTGTTCAAAATGTACCTTAAAGGGAGATTTGTCAAGTATTTAATACTCTTATCAACATGGAAGTGGGCAAATATGTCTGTTTTATGCAAATGTATGTATATATTTATTATTGGTAATAAATTAACAACACAAAACAATGACAAATATTGTCCAGAAACCCTCACAGGTACTGCAAAAAAAATATGTTCAAATCATAACATGGCAAACTGCAGCCCAACAGGCAACAAAAGCTGTCAGTGTGTCAGTGTGCTGACTTGACTATGACTTGCCCCAAACTGCATGTGATTATCATAAAGTGGGCATGTCTGTAAAGGGGAGACTCGTGGGTACCCATAGAACCCATTTTCATTCACATATCTTGAGGTCAGAGGTCAAGGGACCCCTTTGAAAATGGCCATGACAGTTCATCCTCGCCAAAATTTAGCGTAAGTTTGGAGCGTTATTTAGCCTCCTTTGTGACAAGCCAGTATGACATGGTTGTTATCAATGGATTCCTTGGGTTTTGTAGTTTCATATGATACCAGTTTTGTCAGTGCAAAAATATTTTCCTGCTTTTTACAAGATTGGATTACAATAGTAAACACACACGTAGGCAAACATACCATACATTCCCTCTCCACATTCCAGTCCGCAGCCTAATCCAACAAACACAACACTATGCAAATCTCTGATTTAGCTGTTAGCTTTTATGGACGTGTGTTTCATAATGATCCATCTTAAATGCTTTGCTATCATAAAATATCTCAGCGGTGGTCTAAAGTTGACTTATAAACAGTTTTGCTACGAGTTATGGTTTTCAGTTTGAGATGTAGATTGTGAAATTATGATTATTGCAAGGCTGCAGAGGTTAACA
This sequence comes from Sebastes umbrosus, assembly GCF_015220745.1. Lineage (NCBI taxonomy): Eukaryota > Metazoa > Chordata > Actinopteri > Perciformes > Sebastidae > Sebastes > Sebastes umbrosus. Next base: position 20,903,800 of record NC_051286.1, on the reverse strand, counting down.
GCTCATGGGTGGGACCTTGCCTTGCCTTTAAATTTCTGGGGAATGTCAATAAGAAGTGCGCGCTGACAGGAACTTGGATGAAAGGTAAAGTGAGCGCGGCGCGTTGTCATTATGTTGCAATAAAAAGGTGGGTTATGTAAGTCAGGCGTCGGTGTCTGCGAGCGTGCCCTGCTGCTGAACTGCCTCATGGGAGTCCACATGTGGAAAGGAAAATGTGAGAGGAGGGTCAAATTAGAGTTCATACTCCGTAAATTGAGGAGAGAGAAGTGGGACATTGTTGCCTTTCGATTAGTTACACATTTCAGTGCTAGAGCGGTATTGGAAAAGTGCAGATTGTGTTATGGAAATGGAAATGAAGCCAAATAGTAAGCTGGTGAAGCAGATGAATATCTGTCATCAGCCTGCAGCACCTTACTAAACCACTGTCGGGTAATTGAAAAGCCAAGCGTGCATCTTTCTCTGCGGTCACTGTGCTGACACCACAGGGATAAGACAAAAATCAATAACCCATCCGTCCCTTTCCGTACCCGCTTTTATCCTGCACAGGATGGCAGGATGCTGGAACCTTTCCCAGCACACACTGGGTGAAAGGCGGTCGAACCTGTAGGTCGCCACAGTGCTGCTGACACACACAGACCGACAGACACATTCACACCTGCGGGGAGTTTATGGTCACCAGTTAGCCTATAACATGCACGTCTTTTGAGTGTGGGAGTTTAAAGGTACAGTGTGTAGGATTTGGCGGCATCTGATGGTGTGGTTGCAGATTGCAACCGACTGAGTACCCCTCCGCTCACTCCTCCCTTTCCAAGACTGCGGTAACGTGAGCCGCAGAGTGCAAAACAGTTACCACAGTTTCACAATCGTGTTGGAGAACTACGGTGGCCTTCAGGTAACATAAGAACGTGAAAGGCTCTCTGTAGAGCGAGTGTTTGGTTTGTCCGTTCTGGGCTACTGTAGAAGCATGGCGGACTCCGTGAAGAGGACCTGCTCCCTATGTAGATGTGAAGGGCTCATTCTCAGCTAACGAAAACACAACGATTCTTAGTTTCAGGTGATTATACACTAATGAAAACATAGTTATGAATATTATATTCCATTTGTGCTAATAGATCCCCCAAAATGTTACACACTGTTCCTTTAAAACAATGAATTGAATAGAATTCTTAAGCAAGAGATTGATGTCGAGGACAAAGATCTAGCATATGTTCCTGTTTGCTAATCTGGAGCTTTTACAGTAAGGTGATTAGAGGTTTGATAACCCTCCATTTGCAAAAAGGCATAAAACGACTTGTTTAGTTAGCACTAGTTTAGCGTCTCTCAAACCATCCTCTGATACAAATTCTGAATCACATTTATTAATCTATAAATATATTCGAATTATTTAAAATCTCCAGAGACACACGTATGAGCAGCCTCTTCCTCCATTCTCCCTTCATCTCTTCATCCGTGGCTGTTTCTTCCACAAGTTCCTGTTAGTGATTTACTGTTGACCTCCCTCCGTTTCACCGTGGGTCTGTTAGTAGGAACCATTGAGTCAGAGAGACCACCTGGCCACCACTGACTCGCTCTGATCTGTGTCACTCACAGCTAATGTGAGCTGACACAGCAGCTCCCAAAGGACAGCTGGCTCGGCAGCAGACAATGGAGGCCAAGCAGCGTCTGACCCGACTAAAGTAAAGTCGTGCTTTTGCTGTTTGACTCATCTCCGGTACCTTTTCCCTGCGGTTGTAAAGGTCTCTGATGTAATAGAGGTGTGCTGGTTGACCTTTACAAACAGCCTCGCAAACAAAGGAGGACTGGGTGTTTACTTGGCAAAAATTAACTGTCAAAAATAGTACAACTTTGGGCATTAGTCACTTGTAATATCACAGGTCATTACATGTCTGTGGCCCTGTTAAGACCTGCCATCTTGCATAATATCCAAACTGTGTAGATACAGATGGGACGGGTCGCAGTTCACACCTGATGTAAAAACGTGTCTTCAAAATAAAGTAAAAAGGCTGTCCCGACAGTCATTTGTAAATGATGGTGTCATGTTCTGAAGTTAGGAGTTAATATTCATAATATTCGGGTATATTAAAGCAATATATTAGCTCAACATTTTGGCAGGGACCATTACCAGACAACCATTAGAGCTTTAAGGTTCATAATCAGTAGTTTACTTTAGTTAAAGGTGCATTGTGTAGGATTTGGCAGCATGGTTGCAGATTGCAGCCACCCTTACCATAATAACACTACTTTAGGAGCAGCAGTAGTCAGACGGTAGCTGGCCGTACCACTGTTTTGGACTCTGCGGCTCATGTTGTGGCAGTTTCTCAAGCGTGTCGGAGAACTACGGTGGCCTTCAAGTAATGTAAAGACGCAAAACACGGCAGAGCAACACGGTGGACTCCGTGAAGAGGACCCGCTCCCTATGCAGATATGAAGGACTCATTCTAAGCTAACAAAAACACAATGATTTTCTTAGTTTCAGGTGAATATACACTAATGAAAACATAGTTATGAATATTATATTCCATTTCTGCTAATAGCTCCCCCGAAATGTTACACACTGTTCCTTTAACACCTAACCAAGCTAGTTAGATTTTGTCTGCTGTAGTGGGCAGAATTCAGGACCAGTTTTGAGGGATTCATCCAATCAAATGTCCCTTGTCTTTTAAACTATTTACCCAGTAACCTGAGTGTTTTTATTCAACCACCTCCTACATTTCAGTGGCTTTGGAATCCAGCGGCAGCACATCAGCTTCAGCCACAGTTATAATTTTCCTGTCACAAACATATTGATTTTATAGCTTGGGAACACATTTTGCTATTTTGCATCTCATTTCTGGGACCCAGACTCCAAAAAAAATCTTCAAAGACTGCTGTTAGATTGATGAGGCCGGCAGGGGATGATACAAACCACCCTGCTGTGTAAATGATAGCCATGCATCATAAAGTGAGAAAGCGTGACATGACGACCAGACGGTGGGGTGTCAGGGAGGTCTTGTATAATAAAATTACCGGTTGATGAGTTCCCATTAGGCTTTATGAGGTATTGATATATGTTTGTGTATGTGTGTGTGTGTGTGTGTGTGTGTGTGTGTGAGAGAGATGGAGTCCCGCTGTACTGTAGTCTTCATCAGACTGATTCAGGGCAGGTTAACCATCTGTCTATAAACCAGTAGTCTCCTAATATAATCTGTTCCTGTGATTCTCCCCTCTGTGTGTCCCTGTACAAGCTACACTAATAAACCTAATGGCTGTAAAGTCAGAGGTGGGGTTTAGGCCTATTAAAAGGATGGAGTGCTTCAGTGCTGCGGTGGCAGTTATGGAATATGGACCCTTATGATATACAACAGCACAGTGTATAATGACATTTAAAGCCCTCCCTATGCGCTGGGCCACCGGATGTATATAATGCCATAATCCACTCCCATCATCCGATCAAATGCAATGCCCTCAATGCTAAACTGGTTTGACATGTGGTTATTGCCCACGGGGTGTAAAAAGGGTGGATGTTTGTACCAACGCTGCTTTATAAAGCCATTAATTAGCTGCAGTTAAATGTTTAACTGGTATGATTAATCACTCGCGCACGGTTGGAGCTGTCAGGTTGAGTTGTTTTATTGATTGTTTTGCCAGTACACACTGTTTGTGTGTGTGTCAGCACTGAGGCTGTTTTTTTCTTCATGTATCCACTTAACTTTTTGAACTTCCTAAATCCACCCCAGACTTTGTGTCAAAATCATAAATGTGGTGATCATTTGTGGAAATGATCTTGCTGAACAAAACGTGTAAGTCCACAATAAACACAATGTAGCGTTTTTCCACATTTTTCAAAAATCCTGACTTTGATTATTAAAAAAAAGTGAGATTTTTCATGTGATCTAAATGTTTCAAAGTTGTATTGTTCGATACTTGCCCAAAGTATGTTCGTACCAAATGTCAAGACTTTTGACCAATCCTAACAAATGTGGTATTTTCCCTTATCATACTAAATATAGTCACAAATGGGTTAATGATAGACAACAAAGAAAAGCTGCAAATCTTCACATCCAAGAAGGTGGATCGAACTTAATTGCAAATTACTTTAAACAACGAAGTGAAGTTGTCGTTTTATTTTTACCGTCAATTGATGAATCAACTAATCCTTTTAGCAGGCCAGATGTTAAAGTAAATGCGGTGTGCGTACAGAGCTGTGAACAGACAAACAAACCATTTTGGAGGGCGCGCGCTGTGCCCCGGGTCAATCTAAACTGGAAACGATTAGACAAGATCAGACACCTTTAGAACGCTCGGCAGCTCCTATAAAGCAAAAGACATGCCAAGAGAACATGTTGTGGGTGCAGCTCGTATCTCAGCCCGGCAGAGCGACACATATAACCGGCAGTGTAACCCAATGTCTGCCTGTCAGGGCTTGTGAAGTTTACCTCTTAAAAAGGTCGCTGGCATTTACGCCCACTTGACTCTTCCTCTCTGTGATGTCTCGCACCTCTGACTCCGTCTTTCACATGCACATGTGCTTTCTCGCTCTCTTTCTCTCTCTTTGTCGGAAGCTGCTAGGCGTCTTGCCGTCGGCAGGGGAAAGGGAGTGTGTGTGCAGACGCTTGGAAGATTAAAATGTTATTTTGCTGCTGCTGCTTCTTACAAGCAGATTTTATGTATTGGGGGTGTTAAAAATAGCCAGTTTCTGTGGATGTGTGTGTTAGCATTTGGATATGTTTCAGATGGTTCTATACCCTGCAGAGGCGGATGAGAATGTCTGCGACTCAGAGCCAGATACATTCACTTTTTGAGTTGAATAAATCACTCACGGGATAAATTCAGCATCATGGATAATGAGTCCTGGCTATCATTGTTTTCTTCTGTAGTGGAGAGCTGGATGAAGCTGTGCAGTCTAGCCCTGAGCCAGCGCTGCTAACCACTCATAATAGAATTCCCTTGGTTATCATGCCTGTTTGTGTCCTGTCTGCACAGTATCCACTTCATGTACGTCTCATTCTCCTGTTTCCTTTCTAATGGCCTCTTTGCCGACGACTGCGGAGTGTAAGCGCTGTCGCCTTCGCTTAACTTCACCACGTCTCAAAATGCTGCTGTCGGGGCAAGTCAAAGGCTACGGAACTCCAGTCCAACATCAATCCAATTTTTAGCCGCGGTCGGGACGAGACGACTGTCTACGTGGACAGCTCTTACATAAGGTCTCTTTCCTCTTTGCGGCAATTACTGCGCTAATAGCCCTTTTCGGAGATCCCTTTTATCCATCAGTGCTCGGTTAATAGTCGGTAAAGCTCCAGATGACACCAGTGAATGGATGGGGTTTTCGTTTCATTTGAGAGCTTAGAAATCTCTCCAGTGGCCAGACAGGAAATGCTATTATTTTTTTTTGTTTAATCCATTAGGGGGTTATTCTTACTTTCTTTTACAGAGTAATTTTTGGGATTGCGTGCATGTTGTGACCGGTTTGTTTAGACATATAGTCAACCAAAAACACCAGAGTAAGATAGATGTTGTCAACACATGGATTAACTAGCAGATCCACGAGTTGAATCTCGCCTGCGCTCCCTTTCTCTCTGATTTGCATCAGAATGAAATCCGAGGCGGTTATTATTCATGCAAACAGTAATGAAACCACTAGATGATGTCACTGGAAAGAAGAGGTTATTTTCTGGACTGGAAGTAGCCCCGGTTTGCAGAACGCATCAGAACCCGCATTGGCAGATGGGATTTTCAGAGGCCGATAATAAAGGGGTTTCAGTTATTGAAGGAACCTTCTCTGTATTTACCGTCTCACAGCGAGCTGTTAGACTCTGCTTACATAAGCACAACCTCTGCCAGCTCAGCAGTCAGTCAGACGGGCTTTTAAAAGGAACGGGGAGGTATGCAGATTTATGCAAATGGGGTTGCCATGGGGTTTGTGGTGGTGAAACCGTGGTAACGGGGAGAGGAATGAGGTTAAAGAGGGCCATGGGCTCCGGGAGGACGTTCTCTACCCACAATGCCCTCTGGTGTTTGTTTACACACCGCGGCGGGTTCTGGGTTGTGCGAGGTAAAGCCAGCCATCTCTTAAGCCTCTTCTGCAAAGCCTTTCACGGGCACTGTGGGGTATAATGTTGATGACATCCAGACGTTTACAGGCAACATAAATGTGTATGTGTGTTAGCTAAAATTGCTGTTTTAGTTGACTTTTTCCAATTTTTTTTTTTCTTTGAAAAGGGCTCCAATTTAACCAGCAAGTAAATATTCATAATTCCTGCTTGCAAAAACACACCTAATCACCACAACAAATCATCCCATCTACATAGCTGTGTGATACTGTCATTTAAACAAAATGAACTGTGCAGTTTTGTGTGTTTTTAAAACAAATAAAGGATAAGCACTGTGTAGCGTAGTAATTCCACAGTGATTTGCCGCCATGTTCTTCTACGCAAGCAGAAAATGTGGTTGTCGACCTGGTTGACTGAGCCAGAGGAATGTAGTGTCCCATCCTTAAATCAGTCAGGAGTTATGACCCTTGACTTTCAGTGTCAAGGGCCGTGAATGTCACCGAGTGTGACGTAGCAAGAGGCTTTTTTTAAGGTCGCCTTGGAGTAAGAAAATGCAGAACAGAAGACATTGTTAACCCTAGAAAGTCTAAATGCACCCGTTCCAGATGGCTTTCATGGACTCCAATTGTTTAGTTTTTACCCAGAAACTCTAGTACTTCAGATCCGGACTATATTCACATGCTTAACACGGAGGTGAAAGATGCTTAAGAAAGGTCATCTGTGACATAACATACATGACTGGCTGGCCGTAGACAAACCATAGCCCAGAGCCAATCCATCTCCAAATGTCACTAATCTTTTCTGCTTTGTTTCACCGTGAATACACGCACACATGGACAGTAATTAAGGGTGTGGACCAAATATAAGCCCACAGCTTTGATTTCATGGGATTAAAACCCAACTGGCTGCCAGATTGCCATTCTTCTAGCCTAATCAAAAGATTAAGGGCAGAGGGCGCTAGCTTTACAAGTGGCCTGATCATCGAAAACCAAATAAACTGTGGCACACTGCCGTTTGATTGGTATGTTATGGACATGCATTGCGTATTTTTTTAGGGCTGTCAATCGATTAAAATATTTAATCACGATTAATTGCATGATTGTCCACAATTAATCACGCTTAAGTGCAAATTAATCACATAATTTATCTGTTCAAAATGTACCTTAAAGGGAGATTTGTCAAGTATTTAATACTCTTATCAACATTGGAGTGGGTGTATATGCTTGCTTTATGTAAATGTATGTATATATTTATTATTGGAAATTACCAACACAAAACATTGACAAATATTGTCCAGAAACCCTCACAGGTACTGCATTTAGCATAAAAAATCTGCTAAAATCATAACATGGCAAACTGCAGCCCAACAGGCAACAACAGCTGTCAGTGTGGCAGTGTGCTGACTTGACTATGACTTGCCCCAAACTGCATGTGATTATCATAAAGTGGGCGTGTCTGTAAAGGGGAGACTCGTGGGTACCCATAGAACCCATTTTCATACACATATCTTGAGGTCAGAGGTCAAGGGACCCCTTTGAAAATGGCCATGACAGTTTTTCCTCGCCAAAATTTAGCGCAGGTTTGGAGCGTTATTTATGTGTGACATGGTTGGTACCAATGGATTCATTAGTTTTTTTCTAGTTCAATATGATACCAGTATCTTTAAAACTGAGCCCACTATAACCTAAAAATCGCAAGTTGGGTTGATGTGTTATTATCGCGTTAACTTTGACAGCCCTAGTATTTTTGTTTAACTTTTGACAAGGTTTTTGACACGTTTTCCATTGTCACACTCAACCCATAATGAGTGTTATTATCATCACAGACGCACACTAACATCACACATACGCAGACGCGTCTTCAGCCAGCCGCACACACACACACACACACACACACACACACACACCCACACCTGCGGGCGCGCGAAGGCGTCCGCTGACCCTGCGAGGGTGGTGACGATGAGCTGAGGAGACGGGGGAGGGACGCATCACTTTGCCGGACAGGATGTGTGACAGCAACGAGACAACACGTCTGTGTTACTGTCTGCTGCTGGAATACTTATAAATAAACCATTTCTCTCTCTTTCCCTCCCACTAAGGAGGCTGACAGACCGATCAATAGCAATGACTTGAGAGATTTATACACTGGTCTTTAATTTCCACTCAATAGACATTAACAACCTTTGGTGCATTAAAGAGCCCCAGCTGACCTCTAAACAACTTCAAATGACTGCAGTGGGTGTAATTACATACGTAGCATGCTGTGGTTATTGTGGCTAATTATATCAAGTCAACAGTGATTCTTCATCAGCTTCCCTGTGTTTTATCTAGATAGTCAGGTTGATTTATTATGTCGGGAAATATGAGAGGAAACGAGGTTCAGCCCGGAGGCAGGGAGCAGCAAACAAGTGAGCACTTATTCTGTAATGTGTTTACACTGAACTCTCCTGAACAAATGGAGAATGTTTCTGATTGACAGAAGAGAGTATAACCGGTGAAGGATCTATAATGTGTGTGTGTAACACCCCTTCCAAGATCTTTTGCTGTCTGGTTGGGAAGCTGGGCCATCTTTAGAGGACATTTCCACTGCAGGAGCTCTCTCAGGGGACCAAGAACCTTTTGAGGAACTCAGTAACTCTACCTGCTTTAAGTACAATTTTAACAGTCTGAGTTTGGCTTTAGATAAGGGCTGCAACAAGCGATTGCATTATTGATTTATGTTTCTTTATTAATATTATATATAAAGTTGTTCCTGTTATACTACAAGTGTTGCCAGATTTTTGCCTGCTTGAGACTATTTCCCTTCTCCTTGACAAAAAATACAGACTTGGTGTGAAAAGGACTTAATAGTGCAAAACCCTCAATTTACTAGCTAACTTTTTGCCATTTTCTCTTGAAAAATTAAAAAATATTTGATTGTTAAAATTGTTGCCAATTAATTTTCTGTCAATCAACAATGAATTCCCTGTTGGTTGAATGTAATTTGTTAATCAACTAATTGCTTCAGCTCTAAGATTAATCCAAGTCCTGAAAGTGAACTTTTTTTGTTAAGATGCTAATTTTAGAAGTTGTCTTTGAAGTAGAAAGAAAGAGGCGAGGATAGTACACAGAAAACACTGGTCACAACTAAAGTATTACTCTTTAACAGAGTAACACACAGCTTGTAGTTTCACTATCTGTATGTGGTCAAGGTCCAAGGTCTCCTCTCAGCCAATCGGCAGTCTCGCTTCCACTGCGGGGCTTCACAAAACTATGATACCGGCATGATGCACTAAAGTGTTGCTAAATATTTAAGCCTCTAAAATCTCCTCAAGGCAAAATCTCTTCTAGCAGTTTTGTGTTTGACACAGATGATTTCTCGTGTTGCTGTGTTACTTCACATCAGTTGGAAAATGCATTCAGTGCTGAGTTTAAATCCCGACCGAGCTGTCCCCGCTTGTTAGTAAGCCCCGCTTGGCCGTGCTGTTGACAAGCGGCAAATGATTAAAAAGCTGATTTCACCTGGTCAATGTTTTAAGAGTAGATGATGCACACAAGTTGTCCTTTTGAAGTGTAATCCATTTGGCACTTTAACTTTCACACTAGTCACTCAACATGGGGCTGTCTCTCTTCAAGCATGAAGTAATACTGTGCTGTTATCACACGCAGAGAAACACATACACACACACACACACACACACACACACACACACACACATAGAAACATTCGCATTCAAAAAACATGTCTTTCTTTCTCTGGAGCACACTCACCCACGCACACACACACACACGCACACGCACACACACACACACACACACACACACACACACACACACACACACACACACACAGAGCAGAGAGTGCGTGGGGAGGTGAGGCGCTCTCTCTCCCTTAGAGCGGGTGCCATGTCTTGTCAGATGGGGTTAGCTCCCCGCCAGCTGATGAGCCAGTCGAGCCTTTGAAGCCCTTCCAGGGGCCCATGGTTTACGTGCTTGGGTTGCCAGGTTCTGCCATCCCCCTCATTAATGCAGCTTGGGTGCCCACTTAACTTGTTCGTCTCTGTTCCTCTGGTCGGTTTGCCCTGGCTATGACCGAGTGCTGGGCAGCCAAACAGAGAAGGGAAACACACACGCTGGCATAGCACATGCATGCAAACACACACACGCCTACAGTTCATACAGAAACACACAAGAAGAGTTGCAGGAACAGATGCAAGTGTGTAGGTAGTGCACTCATACAGACTTGCAATACTACCAACACGTACAGATAGGCATGCATCATTCCTCAGCTCTTCTTTGTTGGTATGTGCAGCCAACTCTGATAGTAGAAAATATGGAACATAGAGCTAAAACAATCAATTGACCATTTGCTAACTCGCTACCCTGAACAGCAATTTCCCAATCTATATATGCTATAGCTTATAGCGACCGTAAGGCATGGCAGGCCTGTCAAGAGTTGCGGCCAAACTACAAAGTTGGGAAAGGTTTAACTTTTAGTGGCTTATTAGCAACTATTTTGTGGGGTTTGCAGGTTGCGTTACAACATGCCCTGTTCAGGACTGACATATTTAGTGTTTGGTAGCTGGTCCTGGATGCTACTGTATTAAGTTAAGTCAGTTGTTGGCAGCTAGTTCACACTTCAGCAACCCTGCGTTAGGCCGTCTTGGGTGAAAGGCGTTAGGCCTACATTTCCCAAGCTCACTGGTTAGTCCTCATCCTTTTCTCTTGTAAAAGTGAATACTGTTTAACATAGTTTTGCTAATGGTTATCATTTCAGCCAACAAAATGCATGGGCATTGGCTAAAAATGAGAGGGGCTGACTTTTTTTAATTATTTTTATGTGAAATTAAAGATCCATTGTTTCAATTATGATAGTCAATTAATCCTTTGAGTCATTTATCAATCAGAATTGCCAAACATTTGCTGTTCGAATGTAAATTGAATATATCACCTTGGGCTCTGGGTAGTTGTGATAGGCATTTTTCACTATTCTAACATTTTATATGCTAAACAATCATAAAAATAATCAACAGGTGAATCAATAATGAATATAAGTTTTAGTTGCAGGCCTAATGTAACTCTTACTTTCCCTCAAACCTTGCTCTCTAGTGTTCTGACTAGAGGCAGTGGTGCCTCTCTCCTTTGTTTCTTTTTCTCTCTTCACATCCCCTTCCCCTCTCTGTTTCCCCTTCTTTCCCTCCTTTTTTCAGCTTTTAAAGTGGGGCCTCAGTCAAAATCAGATTTTTCAAGAGGTCTTTTTAGATGTTTTTGTATGATAAATTAGTCTTTCCGTAGCCGGTGAGGTCAGATTTCATGGAATTCACTGTAGTTTGAGTTGGGTGTTGGGTGTAGAGAAAGGAGAGAGAGAGAGACTGTTTGGACTGTTTCTGCTCTTTCTTCAACATCTTGAGGTAATTGACCCAACCTCCTGCCTTGAGCACACATACTCCTTCACATACACACATACAGTATAATCATCACAGATGGGTTTGAAAATCCCCCTTTTTTCTCGCACAAACCCTCTCGTACGCTCTCTCTCCCTCCCACACACACACACACTCAGTCAGCTTATACACCCATACAACCCACATGAATTCCCTATCTTACAAATGCTGCACATGAGCACTCATTCATTCTCCACACACACACACACACACACACACCCGTACACACACACATCGCTGAGAGAATATCCATGTCTCTGTGCTAAAACACTGCGATACAGCTGTGAATAGGAGATGAAAGCCAGAGCCGAGCCAGGAATAATAAAAGCAGAGTGATTTCAATGCACTGCAGGCTTCTATGGGCCATGGGATCTGACTCGAAAACAGAAGGGAAGCCTGCTCCTTTTTAACCATACAATTTTACCAAAGCTACTTTGATGTAGCAAAGACCTTGGAGTCAACAGCGCGGAGGCTCCCGGTTTCGCTCTAATTATAACATTCCCGTCAGTATCAGCTGAATGCCCAGTGTACGTTTGTACACGTGTGGTCTAATTTTAACACTAGCCATCCTAATTCTCGCAGCGCCCCTTTACCAGCATGCCTGGCTCCACGCTTTTCCGCCTGCACTTCCCAGTTTGCTCCTAAAAGAGTGGCCTGCATTGACCTCCAATAAACTCAGTTCCACCCAGCGCCCCGTACTGGGAGTTGAAACTTATAGAGACAGGGCGTGACAGAGAGAAAGAACAAATCCAGAGATGGAAAGGCAAACTAGAAATGTAAGGAGGAACAGACTGCTATTGAAAAAAACATTTAGTATATTATCCAAAATCATGCACTTAAAGGACCATACCTGTTAGCTTAGGGGTGGGAATCACCAGAGGTCCAATGATATGATATTATCACGATACTTAAGTCACAATACGATCTTATTGTGATTTTAAACTGGGTTTTTTTTGTGATATGCTGAGTGTTGCGATAAGATATATTTTCATTCACATATCTTGAGGTCAGAGGTCAAGGGTCCCCTTTGAAAATGGACATGCCAATTTTTCCTCGTCAAAATTTAGCGTAACTTTGGAGCGTTATTCAGCATTCTTCCCGACAAGCTAATATGACATGGTTGGTACCAATGGATTCCTTGGGTTTTGTAGTTTCATATATATTATATATATATATCATACCAGGATCAAGACAGAATGGGGTCCGTCAGATTCTTAAGAGGTTAATAGTTTATATAATAAAAGATTGATACTTGACATCCGTGTATCGATACAATATTGCCACGCAAAATATCACGATGCTATGTTGTATTGATTTTTTTCCCCGATCCCTAATACTTGTGCTAAATCAGGTTTAGCCCATTTCTAACAAATCACATATACTAAACACAGTGAACACTTTGAAAACTATGTCGCTGTATTTAAGAAATGTTTTTTTTTTATAGCATTCCAGGCAAACACTGGTTTTATGGACTTCCCCAGCCTGTTTGTAGCCCTCAGTCCCAAGCCCATTCATTCCTACAGAAGAAAACAAATTGAAATAATTTCCTTAAACAGCTGGGCACTGAGGTTTTCAGCAAACGTTACTCAAACAGAAGTAAATAGTGCATTTGTTGGGGACTTTCTTCAGCTGCAGATTGGATGTACTGGGGCGCGTTAATAACAGCAGGACGGTATATGTGGGATCGACTCAAAATAAACTACAGAGCCCATGTTCATTGTCATGAAGGAGCATGTTAAACAGCCGAGGAGTGTGGGTTATTTATGCATTTTTAATAGTTTTTGAAAAACAAGGTCTACGGCACAAAGGATGAAGATACATCGGGCTTCGTCTTCACAATTATATGTTTGTTTTAGTGTTTTAATGGGATTTGTTGACAATAAGAAAAATAGAGAATACCACCAGACTTTCCTTTTAAGTCTATTGGCAAACACTTTGTTGAGAACATCGAGTCGCTGTTATGGATTATTTCATTTCAAAAATTTCAAATCAATCTGGAGGTAAACTGCGTTACAAAGCTACAATAATGTGATAGAAATGAATGCAGGCTTGATGTTCACTGTTCGGATTGCACAGCTTAAAGGGGAACTACGCCCATTTTCAAAATCCATACATGTTTTTCCTATGGTCTAAGACAGTCCAAAAAATACTAGTAAACATGAACAACTCTGTCCCAAATCATTTAGCGTGCTAAATCAAACTTGTGATGTCATAGGGTATAAAGTGTGGAGCTGCTTCATAGACAATGAATAGGTAGAGATGTTCTAGATGACACTGAGAGTACCCCCCTGAGTATATGGGGACATTTTCTGTTTAACAACTGACAACACTACAATAGAATAAAGCTCATTTGGGTATAAAAAAAGAAAACAGACATTCTGTGGATCCAAAAAATCTGTCTCCCATTCGTTGTTTATAGAGTGTCTCCAGACTTTATACCCTATGACATCACAAGTTTGAGTTTCAGCACTCTAGTTTTTGGATTTGGGAGAGAGTTGTTCATGATTACCAATATTGTTTTGGGACTGTCTTAGACCATTGGAATAACGCGTATGAGTAACATGTATGAATTTTGAAAATGGGCGTAGTTCCCCTTTAAGTAAGTTTCACAGTCTCCTGCTATTCATATCAAAGGGAAAGGAATAGACACCAATAGCTGCCTGGATTGGTAGAAAAATATTAAGAACAAAAGCTAGTGGACCCTGAGTTGGGATTGTGTCAAACTACTATTTCCAAGGTCAATAATAATCTTTCATGGTTATGATGCAGATCATTACTGTGGTTGCGTTTTCTCCTGTTACACATCAACAACACGTCACCCTCTTACGAAGTTTTAGTTGTTTTCACTTGCATTGTGGTCGGGGAATTGTGCTTCATTCGAAGCAGCTGTAAAACTATCCAGAAAACATGCAAACAGTGTAATGCTGAGTAACTGTGGTGTGGTGAAGAGGTAAAAATGAGCTGGAATGGACAGATGGGGTCTGCTTGGAGCTCAGTAGGACACAAAGAAGGACTAGTTGGGGGTCGTGACCTTTTAGAGGATTGCACCAAGTTTGTTGGAGCTTCTGTTTAACATACCAAGTAAAAGTAATAAGAAAAAAGCCAATGTCTCTGAAACAGCTGTACACTTTTTAAGAGCAGAAAAGAAACACAATGGCCAGAGAAAGTAAAGCAGAGGGATGTAATAAAACAGAAAGAGAGGGAAACTAGGGAGTGGAGCAGAGTTGAGGAGGGAGTGGCTGCTGGAAGTGGGTCACAGCGGCACTGACGTGATCCAAAGTGACGCGCAGAGAGGGGGACGGGCTCGCGCCACTGTCTGCCAATGCGTCACCTTTTGTCCTGCGCACACACACACACACACACACACACACACACGCGCACACACACATGCTCTCACATAAAGATACATCTGCTCAATTCATTGGGTAAACAACACTTGTGCAGAGGTATAAATAGCTTAGTTGTGCTTTGTAAGGACAAGGTTCCCCTGTCTCTTTGCCTCTCTCTTCATCTCTCTGCATTGTTTTACTGCTTAGTTGGACACTTTTACTTTCCGACTTTGCAGCAGCGCCTTGTATTCACTTTATCAGCTCTTTACGATCACATTCACATTATGCATAAGGAATAACGGCCTCTTCCCAGGTGCTTGTTGTGTACAAAAGAGTAGATGCAGAGCTGGGTAATTATTTTGGCTGGGCTATGCAATCCCTGTATGATCTGTAGATTTTTCCTCCAGCCTTTTGGAGGAGCAGCGTATGTGAAGCTGGAGGGATGGAGAGGATAAAAGGATGGAGGAGTGGCAGGGGGAGCCAGGGAACAGTTTAATTGCCTGACCCCTCTCCCACCAGGATGACTCTCTGGAGTCGGGTGTTAAAGAGAGGGTGACGGCTGGATTCTCCCCGCAGACCCCTGCGGCTCCGTGCGTGCGTACAGCGTGTGTGTGTGTGTGTGTGTATGCGAATTTTCCCACGGCAGATCTGCACATATTTAAGCAGGACCTCTTAATCATGTCATGTGCGATGCTGAAGTGATGCGCTCTGCGAGATTTAGCGTAACCCCCTATAACACATCAAAGGCTTATAGATGGGGAGAGGAAGGGAGAGATGGTTGCTGTGGTATGTGAAGACTGCTCATGACAGTGGAATTCCTCACTTTAGGCGCTCTAGGCAAATCGCCCGAGCTGTATAATCAATATTTATCTTTGATTGCTTATCTTAGTTTTTTGTTTAATTCGCTCTAAGGAGATAAAAAATAAGCCTGACAGACTCGGATGACTTTTGAGTTTATTGGATTACCGATGGCGAGATCTCAATCTCTGTAAATAATCTAAATATGCACGCCATTGAGAAACAAAGCAATGTAGATTCATTGTCCGTCCTCCCCCCCCTTCTCTCTCTGAGGCTTCTCTCTTTGTTGTTTGCTGGTGGTGACTGGAGGCTGAGGAACCTTCATCCTAATCGGCTTGAGATCTGGCCGCAGGTCAGGCCAGCAGATGAATCCAGATTATAGGGGTCACAAGGCAGGAAGAGAGGATTACCAGCTCTGGCCACTGCAGCCTCTTCCTCTAACTGTCCAACCGTCAGCTAACCAGCCAACTGACAGCACTGTCTGCACCGGCCCTCCTGTATAGATAGGCCTGCAGGCCCTGCTCAGGCTACTATCATTCACCTACTCTCAGGTCTTGGGAAAAGGATCCTTTTTGTACATGTGAAAAGATGTTGGATTGGTAGCAAATTGGAAATGATTTTTTTTTCAAATTGCATACTTTTTGCCATCATACATTTATGAATTTTTCTGTAACTTACAAAGTACTGCAGGGATGATGTATTTTTGAAGGCCTACCAGGAAGTTAGCATCGCCCTGGGCGCATGAGCGCGAGTTTACACAACGAGGCTGTAAAGGCGGACGATTTGGCGTGATGATGTTTAGTAGTCTCATTTAGCCACTTGTTAGCAACTGCCTTTTTTAAAGACACATAAAGGCTTTAAACTTCAGAAGTGCGGTATTTATTGATGTATTTTATGTCGAACAAACTAAATGTTAAAATCTATTAAGCTTGTGTTAACCACAGACCTTATTTCAGCCATCTAACTAAAAACCCATTCAAAAAACCCATTGACTTTCAGACGAGGGAACCGGAAGTGCTAAAATGCTAACTCATATCCGGGTTTAGGACTCATTCCTGCAGCACTCTATTGGGCTTTTCTATTAGCACTGTTTGCCGCGCCAAGTCAAACATTGCCACGCTGATTTGCGTTTCCATTACCAGTTTTAGCGCACCAAGTCATGCCGCGCCATGCCCAAGATGGACTATCTCCGGAGTCGGGCCACAGTGCGCCCCACCCACCTCCGAGGGGGTTACGGTGACGCTTTCGCTTTTAGCTGCATAGAGTCGGGGTTGCTGCTGATGAAAACCCAACATTTCCTGATTTTGCTGCTTCATAATAAAAGCCTTTAAATAACTAAATAAAGGGGGTCTTGTATTGTGAAGAATTTATAGAGAATTAAATGTTTATCTCAGCAGCTATTATTCAATAAAAACAAGTCTACTAATACTGCAGAGAGGGAGAGAACAAGCAGCAGAAATAACGGGGGGACTTTTATTGTGACGAATATAGGACATTTTGTGTTTATCCACCGTTTTTTACAGCCGCTCTTTTGACCACCACACACCCTCAATAGGGTAGCCCTGTTGTAATGGAGATGCAAATCCGTGCTGAGTCAAACAGAGTCGAGCCAAGTCAGCACATGTATATGTAAAAGCCCTATCAATTGAAAAGAGACCTCTTTAGTGACACTGCTTTCACATTAGTTCACGCCATGTTTTGTAGCATGTGTACATGTACACAAGAAGTTATGAGGAGATATCAGTTAAAAGCAACCGGTCAGTAATCAGATTTCTCATCATCCTCTACTATATTATTGAACTAAAGCTGGCACGTTTTAATTGTATTAATGATACGCAGCATTTGGAGTGATGCTGAAGTGAGAGGACAGGCTTAGTGCTGAGAGAGAACACAGTGTACTTGTCTGAATTTCACAAACATCTGCTGTTCAGCTGTGGAAGAAACACATTATTTTGTCATCTATAGTATAAGTCTTTAATACCTCATTTAGAAAGCCAGTTTAGCATTTATCAGGAAGAAATCTAGCTACATTTGGTTCCCCTAATCTATTACCCTGATTGTGAAAACTTCGGGGTCCTGCAGAAAGCTGACCCTCACCTGCTGCCTATAGAAACATACTTTATGTTCATCTATGTGTGACACAAATGTACAGCTATCATCTCTGACTGTGTGTCATTGCAAATCAACAGAATCCAGGCTGCCTCTGAGTGAGTTTTTAATATAGTATGTCTGCAGAATAACGCCCCCTGGTTGCAAAGTGGGGACCAACTAGTTTACATGAATAAAACACAGGCTGGTTGGATTTGTTATGGTGAGTTATAAACAAACTAAGGTCAGAGTTACCTCACTGATGCAACAAGCTGTGATTTAGTGTGTGTGTGTGCGGTACCCTACAGCGGTGGCTTCTCATCTGCATCTTAACTCAACCCAGCATATTCATCAGCAACCTCCCCACCGGCTTTGTTATACCTCTCCACTCTCTGTCTCTCTGTACTTCCACTTAGAAAACAAAACAAAATAAAGCTGTGTGCGCAGTGGTGTATTCCCGACTAGTTGCCGGAGTGCGGTTCCTGTGCGTACCTCGGCTTTGATCCCACTGTAAATTAAACATGCCTTTTTAGATAACAGGCTCCGTGCCACCTACTGAGTCAAACTGCACCTCCGCGTTTCACACAGCTCCTGTCCCCGGTTTGAACCCAGCGGAGTTGATTCATGTTAACGCAGAAATAACAGCCGAGGGAATCTCTGCGAATGCAATTAGGCCACGGTTGCATTGTTTGTCAGGTGTGTACAGTATAGAGACAGTTTTGCGACAAATCTCAAATATGGCATTGATGTGTGTTTTGGTGATGAATGAGTGGTGCAGGAGAATGTTGGGCCCAACTGGGAAATGGCCCCAGTCAAGTAGGAGGTCAAAAGTTAGGTCAAGCAGTGCTAATCTGGGTGGGAACGCTCGGTGCTTGACTCTTGACATCAAGTTACGACTAGTTTTTATAGCACATGAAGGCTTTGTACAAGGTACTACACATGGTGGATGGATTTGCAGAATAATACTAGTAGTAGTAGTTAACAGTTTTCCTTAAAGCTAACAGGCTTACATTTAGGGAATTTATGAGAATGAGCAGCTTTTCTCTGTTTTGTTTGATTGTAAATTTAACATCTTTGGGTTTTTGACTGTTGGTTGGTCAAAACATGCAACATGAAGATGTAACACTAGTTCTGGGAAATAGTGATTTGTCACTATTTTCTGATGTTTTTAGGCTAAAATAATGGATTAGTTGTAAAGATAATAGACGGATTGATTTATAATGAATGCAACTGTTAGTTGCAGCCCTACTAGAATTATTTGTCTGATACTTGTTACCTTTATTTAGCATTGGTGTAATACTAAGGCTGTCAAAGTTAGTGTTAACGCAAATTTGCGATTTTTAGGTTGTACCGGACTCAGTTTTTAAGCTAGAGTGGAGATACCGGTATCACATGAAAATATAAAAACCTAAGGAATCCATTGGTACCAACCATGTCATACATAAATAACGCTCCAAACCTGCGCTAAATTTTGGCGAGGAAAAACTGTCATGGCCATTTTCAAAGGGGTCCCTTGACCTCTGACCTCAAGATATGTGAATGAAAATGGGTTCTATGGGTACCAACGAGTCTTCCCTTTACAGACATGCCCACTTTATGATAATCACATGCAGTTTGGGGCAAATCATAGTCAAGTCAGCACACTGACAGCTGTTGTTGTCTGTTGGGCTGCAGTTTGCCATGTTATGATTTGAGCATTTTTTTTTATGCTAAATGCAGTACCTATGAGGGTTTCTGGACAATATCTGTCACTGTTTTATGGTGTTAATTTATTAAGAATAATAAATATATACATACATTTACATAAAGCAGCATATTTGCCCACTCCCATGTTGATAAGGTACATTTCAAAATTTATTTGCATCACTACTCAAATTATTATCAGGGCCTCTCATGTACCTGCTGATACCTAGACTAGACGTGTAAACACGCAGTCGAGTATGCTAATTCATAACAAGCAGCAAAATCAGACCTCTGCGTATTGTTTTTGGCTTGCAAACTAATTATTTTAGTCGAGGGAGTTTCAAATGAGAAGATCCCTCTTCAATAACGAGACAAGATATTTCACATATTTCAATTTTAGACTTTAACCCTGATGTGAACACCCTGCATTTGGAGAATGAGTTTCTGTGTCTCTCAAAAAGAAGTGCGCAGCAGCCTTCTGAGCTCTATGTGGTCCTTTTGCTCCACTGGTCGTGTCTGCCTGTTTTCCTTTTGAGGTCTTTGAAATGCTAATCACTTCTCCTCCCCTCTTTTCTTCTCCGTCTGTGCTCTAGATTCCCCCTCCAACTACATCAGGCAGCTGGAGACTAAAGTGCGGATCCTGGAGGACGATAACAATAAGCTTCTCACACAGGTGAGATACACACATACAGATGCTGTATACGTGTAAATGCTTCTGCTGCAGCCCAGTCCAGTACTATTTGAACTTATACCCTCACTAAACACCTCTTGTGCAACTTCACCCACAAAACATGTGCCAGACAGCTGCGATGAGATCCAGTGGTTTGCTTGATGCCTCTTGTGAAGCCACCCCCTCACAACAGCCTGCCCGTTAGTTGGAGAATATGTTTATCCATGTTTAATTCATGGGGAGTCAGTAAGCTTCACTCGCGAGCAGTGATGTTAGCCCCCGAGGCGAACTGTGGGAGCGGAGGAGAGATGAGAGGAGGAAAAAGGAGGGGATAGAGGCATTAAGTGACAGTGACAGAGTAAAGAATTTCTCCCAAAGTTGACCTTGCTCTGACTTCTCCCAAATTCGGAGGATGGAGGGCTGAGCGGGTGGAGGTGGGAGTGTGAGGAGGGTGGATGTTTGGCCTGGTTCACAAGGGGTTCACATGTCATTCAGCAGAGGTGTGTGTTACACAACCACAGACGTTGGTGAAATTTTATAACCGAAACATATTAATTGGTCACGTTTAGGGGATCAAATTGTGGAACACGGCTCATTAATTAACGGTAAAAACTTAACAGCATGAGATACATCCATGCATCTCTTTCATATATCGTTTTTCTGTTTCATGATGTGATTCGGTTCATTTGAATGCAAGTCAGGCTGCAGACAGTCGAGTTGGAATTTCACAGTTTAACTCAAAGCCTTTATTCTTAAAAAAAAAAAAAAGTGATTTCTTTTACCCCAATTATCTCCCAGCAGATTCATATGTAGGCAGAGAGTGTAGGCTGGAATCACTGATACGAAACCTAAATGATCCTCATAATTAGCCCTTAAGTGCTACAATTAGGTGTTACACATTGTCTCACAGCAGTCAAGACGTATATAATTTGACCCTGCTTCGTAAAGTCGACTAATAGTCCTTGTTCACATTTGAAGTCATGATGTGTGGGTTTTTTTTTTCTTTTTCTTTTCTTTGGATTTGAGGTTGGGATGAGTATGTTTTTTTAATAATAGAACTTAATATAGAATCTATTAGAATTAAACTTTAATCGAATACAGTTGTGACTAGTAGAGCATGAAAATGAACTGCCATTGCCAGTAATCAGAATAATCTATAAAAGCTTAAAAGGTTTTTTCTTTCTTACTGTATCTTCTTCTTATGTGGAGCCCAGGAAGAATATAGTTGCTGTTAATAATGGCTCCTGATATACAGTAATTAAATAATGAACATATACGCTATCATGTTTTTCTCTCCCTATAGGCTTATAACCGGTATAGTTTATCACAAATACCGACGAAAAAGGTAACTTTCTGAAATGTCCCTTGTTTGTTGGCTCCTCTGCTGGTTGAGCCTCTTCTGCCTTTTCACTCTTTTATCCGTTTGGTGGTGGTGCTGGGACTTTTCACAGCTTTGAGCTTGTTGCTTAATGCAGAGGGTGGACACATTAAAAGCAACACCTGTACAATATAATGCACTCAGCTGCAGGAACATTGATATAATGTTGAGTTTATGTTGACACTCTTAACACAGGTGCTGAATCAACTCTATGGTAACGTTTAAAGGAATAGTTCGGCATTTTGGGTGATCGCGCTTATTCGCTTTCTTGCCGAGAGCTAGATGAAAAGATTGATACCGCTCTCACGTCTGTACGCTGAGTATGTAGCTACAGCCAGCAGCTGGTTAGCTTAGCTTAGCATGAAGACTGGAAACCGTGGGAAACAGCTAGCCTGGCTCTGTCATAAGGCAACAAAAGTATCTCTAAAGCTCACCAATTGACACTTGATATCTTGTTTGTTTAATTTGTACAAAAACCAAAGTGTAAAAACAGAGAAGATTACAGTCTTTATGCTAAGCTAGTAAGCTAAGCGGCTGCTAGCTTCATATTTATCGTACAGACATGTGTGGTATCGATCTTCTCGTCTAACTCTTGTCAAGTGAATGAGCGTATTTTCCAAAATGTCAAATATATGTTGAAGGCCATACAGGCGTACTTGGCGTTGTACGTGATATTTTGTCCGTCAAAATAAAGTCCAATACAACAAAGTGCGGCCTTAAACGTTACGATAGAACCGAATCACCCTTGTGACACAATGTCTGTGTTACATAAGCCCAAATGAATAGGATTGCATTACGTTGTAGAGGTGTTGCTTCTGTGTCCAGTCACTGCTATGCACTGCTAGCATGCTATGCTAACAAACGAGCACAGGTGGCCCTGCTTGTATGTGGTCTATCTTGGCGAGAAAGACGTTTTCCTGTCCTTGGGAGCTGTGTGTCGCACAGCGCAGTCTGTGTTTGGTACAAGGTACCCCCAGGTGAATGAATGCTACATTGTGCTTCGGTGCACTAATGACACACGCTTGTCCTGGCTTGTCTGGGACGTCTGGTGGGCTGAATAATTTAGGATACGGGGGCGCAACACAGGTAGATCCAGGTATCCATAATGCATGTCTGACACTGAGTGCAACTGAAGAATGAAGGAATGTCTGGAGTTAACAAAAATACTACCTTGATGGTTGTGTTATTAATAAACTTTGCTTTCTATTGAATTGTAAAGATTGGTAATGAGCTCCAGTAAATAATGGAAACAATAGAGCATATCTGGAGAATACGGCTCATATTTACTAATGTGTCTGATAACGAGCAGGTGGAATTGTTACAATGGATTAGTTGCCTCAATGGACATATTGCCTAACTTCCTGTGTTATGAAACAGTCCCAGTGGAACTTGTGCTGAGCCTGAAGGAAACAATAGCCTCTTATCGCTGGAATGTTGACCCTTCAAACCAGCTTGGCCGAACTGTACTAAAGAGAGAAGGGAGGGAGTTAACAACAAGGTCCCACGGTGAAAATGAACCAGGGCCTGCACGGCACAGGTGTAAAAAACAGTGAGAAAAAAAAACAGGTGTGTGCACACGTGCACGCCCACGTTCGTACTCGAAACATGCTCCGGCGCATTGCAAGTACATGATTTGCTCTTTTCTCCTCCTCTGATCTCCCATGTCTTTCAACCGTTACTTATCTCTGTTAGCTCACTGAAGGGTGAGGCACTCTGTGGCTTTTGCCTACATGCTCACTTCCACTTTATCATTAACATGTAAGTGCCCGGTGTGACTCCGAGAACTGAATGATTCATACGGCAGATTGAGATGACGCTCCATCCGTTAACTGCGGGCTAATTGAGCTCATTTTGTGAGGGCGGACCGCAGTCGGGTCAAGTGGATTTGAGTGATGAAAGAGGTGAAAAGAAGATGGATTTGAACACGGTTTAGTTACTCAACGCTACGACGTCAAGTTTTCCCTTCTCGCAGGTTGCATAATACAGTTTACAATCTTGCAATTTTTTGTAATTTTTTTTAAAGAAATAGGTCCTTTATTTCAAACAGAGGTAAACAAAAGCAGGTTTCTCATTTCTGGTCATGTCTAGAAGGTAACCAGCAAATTGCAAAAACATGCAAAAACTCTTGCAAGACTCAATGCCCGGCGACCTATCCTTACCTTAACCATTCGAGGTCAATGCCTAACCTTAACCATTGGAGGTCAGTGCCTAACCTTAACCATTCGAGGTCAATGCCTAACCTTAACCATTCGAGGTCAATGCCTAACCTTAACCATCTCACGAGAGTTTCGCAATTTGCGTGTTACCTTCTAGCCACAATCTAGATGAAGCTAAACCTGCAGTCCCAGGCAAACAGTTAGCATTCTTACCACACCAATTTTAGGACCCATGTAAATAAAGAAACTGCATTGTTGTTGTATTGCAGCGTAGAGCTGGCTAGTCCTAGTATTTTAAGTAAGATGACGAAAAATGTAAGGTCAGACTCTACCCAGTGTCTAGCACAAGCTACTCAGGTTAATCTGATTATGTTCTATATTAGGGTTGGGGATCACCAGAGGCCCCACGATACAATATTAATGCGATTTTAAACATTTTACGATATGCTGAGTATTACAATAAGATATAGTGCGATTTATTACCTCTTTTCAACTGCAAATGTTGCAGTTTGTCAACAACTGTTTTATCTAATAAGATACAGTGTTCACTCTGTTCATCTCAGAGTTTTTATTCACATATCTTGAGGTCAGAGGTCAAGGGACCCCTTTGAAAAATAGCCATGCCAGTTTTTCCTCACCAAAATTCAGTGTAAATTTGGAGCCATATTTAGTGTTCTTCCCGACAAGCTAACATGACATGATTGGTTGGTACTAATTCCTTCGGTTTTCTAGTTTCATATGATAGTAGCGTCACTCTAGCTCTAAGACTGTAGCCTGCTACAACCTCTGAATGACAGAATATAGCGTCCGGGCCTGCCAGTGGCTGTCGGAAGAGTTTGATGTGTTTATAAAATAAAAGGTCGATACTTGACGTTCATGTATCGATACAATATTGCCACACAAAATATCGCGATACTTTGCCGTATCGATTTTTTTCCCCACCCCTATTTTATATTCCACTAAATTATGGCACTCAAGGAACACGCTGCCATCCTCCCTACCCTTTTGTCAAGGCGGCATCACCCCTGCCCCTCATAACTCAAACAGGAAACGATGCGTGGCGTCCACAGCTTCTTCCTGTCAGCGCCAAGAACATTGTGATGGATGGATAGACGGAGGGGCTAGCCAAGAGGACTGCAGAGGGCCAACTGTCCCCGGCTGTCAGTGCAAACAAATGGCGTTGTTGGTCTCAGCGGTCAAGGTCAACTCAGGAAGGGACGTAAAGTTGAAGACATGTTGGTGTGTCTGTAAATCTAGGCTTTGCATTACTGGAATATTCTTCAGATGCTGTGTAGACCCTGTCAGACGACTACTTCTGATCTTACTCAATCTTCTTATTCAATTGACAGATGTTTTCATTTATGGATTGTGTGTTTATATGTCACTCCTCCAGATGTGACATTTAGGGGCATAGCTTGCTGGTAGACACAAAGCCTGGAGAAATGACAAAGAGATGTTAGCAAAGGTACAGAATTGAGGGCATGAATATGGAAACCCAAAGGATAGATCAAGAAGTGCCAAGGGAAGGATTGTGAAAGGTTAGAGGAACACTAGCAGGATACTAAGCTAGAAGAGATGAGGAGAGGAGAGGAGAGGGGATATCAAAGGACAGAGGAGACAAGGGGAATGCTGATTGTAGCTTTATGTGTGTGCAAACTGTGTATGTGACTGAGAGATTATACAGACAATACAGCACAATGTCCACGCATTCATAGACGCACACCCACTGCTCATTTGGGCTATTTATTGCACAAGCACTCCCGGGCATCACGTGTGTTTACACGCCGCGCCTGGCGCAGAGGGAACACTAGTGCGTGACATGAGAAATGTCATAAGGAACAGCGGTGTTGCCGTGTTCCTGCCTACAGAGAGGAGCCGGGCTGGTTACTGCCTCCAGGAACCAGTGGTCTTTTGGCTGCTAATGAGGACAAATCTTAGGTACTGTGTGCCTGTGTAATGGCCCTCGATGACGGCACAACGTGAGCGCACTGAAGTGCCATTTATGTAGCAAGCCCCAACAAATAAAGATCAGCTTTGCAAACGAAGTGCTCAGAGGAGCGGCGTCAGAGTGACGATGAGAGTGCAGGTGCCAGTGTAGGAGGGGGAAGAACCTCGGGGTCCTCAATGAACCATTGCTGAGGATCTTAATGTACACAATAGAGCCTGACCAATATATTAACATACATATTATCTGACGTTATTACACGGCTTTGTTGATTACTCGATTCTGATTGGTCAGTCACAGCATTCTACGGTCTGCTATTTCTTTATAGCAGACCGTTGCTATGTATAACAGACCATTGCTGTGGGCGCAGTCCTGATGTCGGACTCTGGAGGACATTTTTGTGTCGAATTATTGATTTTTCTTTTTTAAGTAGCCGTGT